>NC_138760.1:20421771-20777881 GCF_965113315.1 Podarcis vaucheri | reverse complement strand
CTGTTTTTTGACTAATGTAGCTGAGTCCCTAGTCTTTGTGTGCTCTAGCTTCCCATTCAAAATGTAAGTGTGGTAAGGAGGTATTGGAATCTTATTTCACATAGCTGTTGAAAGGAGAAATTCCTTGGTCTCTGTGAGGCATGCAATCAATGAACACCATCATTGGGGCATCACAGAAAAATGGATGAACCAAGGTCATTTGTTGTCAGCCGACATTGATCAGAATCTCATATGATTCTATGTAGCAAAATAATACTTTATTCTTCAGCACTCTTTTTCAGCAGGATACATCTAGAATATGCCTTGTCTTGAAAAGGGAAAGCAGTGGCAAAAGAATAAAGGAAAGTTTTGTTGTTTATATTGGTCACGCTGGCTTGTGAAAGAATAAAAATGAAACAAACATGGAAAACACCACAGCCTCTCTTTTTATCCAAAGCGCCGAAGGAAATTAAGAAAAGCTTTTATTGGCTTTTTCCATTTTGAGGATTCTGTTAGCCCATATCCAAACCTTATAGCTGGTTTTATTCTAATTCCTCTGTTCGGGGAACTGTGATTTCTCAGCATCACCTTGCCATACATGATACAATTCCCAGGGTTATATGAGTGGGCACCGTTACAGTTAAAGTCGTGTGAAACCAATGCATCAACCTTGCAAGATAGCTATATATATAAGATGATAGATATAGATATAGATATATAGATATATAGATATAGATGATATAGAGATATATAGATATATATATATATATATATATATATATATATATATTAGAGAGAGAGAGAGAGAGATACATACACAGTGGTACCTCAGATTAAGTACTTAATTCGTTCCAGAGGTCCGTTCTTAACCTGAAACTGTTCTTAACCTGAAGCACCACTTTAACTAATGGGGCCTCCTGCTGCCACCATGCCGCCGGAGCACAATTTCTGTTCTCATCCTGAAGCAAAGTTCTTAACCTGAAGCACTATTCCTGGGTTAGCGGAGTCTGTAACCTGAAGCGTATGTAACCCGACGTACCACTGTATACACCTTATATTCAGTCCTCTCTCTGGCACAAGATATCTGCACATCCTGTCCCTGAGTGGCCCAAGTCCGGTGCACAGGAAAAGTTTTAAAACTAAAGGGGATAAAGAAACACCCAGCGATAGCTATTATTACTATGGGGCAACAGCGGGAGAGAAACACCAGGCAGACCCAGAAATACTATCCGCTTTTAAACCAAGCGGGGGGGGGGTGGAGTGAGGGAGTTCCAGGAAGGGTTTAAGGTAAAGCAATAAGCAGCAAAATGGGACAATAGCAAAATTGGGGCAATGCAGTTGTCTGAAAGAAGTTTTTAAATGGAGCTGCCGCCCCCTGAAATCGCGGAGGCGTGGGGGAGCAACACCAAAGGGAGAAGGCAGCACGTGGGGAGAGGGGGAGGAAGGGCTCCAAGCCAAACCACGGAGCCTACTAGTGAAGGCTCAGATTTCCCCCCTTCCAAGCACGCTGAGATGCTGCCCGCAAAGACACAGAGAGTGTCTGTTTTGAAGCCTGAAGAGCAGCACACACACACAGAGTGACTGATTTAAAGTCGGAGAAGCACACACACACAGAGTAAAGGCTTCGGGATCAGAGATGAAATTAGGAACAATTAGGAGGTATTTGGAAAAAAGTAAAGAGGGAATTAAAGGTGCAGAGTTGGGTGGGGGGATTAAAGTAAAGGTAAAAGGCAAAGTAAAGGGGGTAAAGTAAAGGAGGAATTAAAGGCTTCCCTTTCTCAGAAGTCCTCTTCCAAGTTAGCACCACGCTTCTCGCTGCAGGAACACTGAAGAGAGAGTATCCTCCTGACTCGCTCAGGACGACAAATAGAAATGAGGCCGGGGAGAGGCTGGCACTGCAGCATAAAGGCTGCTGGACATGCCCCCCATGGCACCTGGTTGGGCGGCCACCGGGGGGGGCGTGAGTGCCAGCCAGGTGAGCTGGAGGCAGGGGGCAACGCCCCCTGCTAGGAGCGGTGTTCGGGCTCCCGCCCACAACCACTCCCCTCTCTTTCAGGGAGGAGAGTCTTTCTGTACATCCTGTCCCTGAGTGGCCCAAGCTGCATAAGCTGAGTCTTCGGATTTCCTACAGCTCTCGCAATAAGCCATGTGGTCTACTTGAGAATCACTGCGATCCTCATGCCGGTCCTGTGTGGTTGAATAGAAGAAGAAGAGGAGTTTGGATTTGATATCCCACTTTATCACTACCCAAAGGAGTCTCAAAGCGGCTAACATTCTCCTTTCCCTTCTTCCCCCACAACAAACACGCTGTGAGGTGAGTGGGGCTGAGAGACTTCAGAGAAGTATGACTGGCCCAAGGTCACCCAGCAGCTGCATGTGGAGGAGCGGAGACGCAAACCCGGTTCACCAGATTACGAGTCCACTGCTCCCTAACCACTACACCACACTGGCTGAATACTCTCTTAGTGTGTCAGAGTTCTGAAAATGACTCTAGGCTACCGCTTAATGCCCTTTAACATATGCCTATGTTCCAGTGATATCAGTGGGTGCATAACTGGGCACAAGGTTGCAGGCACAAGCAGAGAAAGTGGAACGATCATACAGGAGGCGAGAGAGAAGCTGAGTCACCTATAGGATATAGTTAGTCAGCGACTGAAATTATAGAGCAAGGGTGCCAACAGGGGGCAACAGGGGAAGAGATACTTCAAAGGCTGTTTAGGAATAATAATAATAATAATAATAATAATAATAATAATAATAATAATAATAATAATAATTTATTATTTATTATTTATACCCCGCTCATCTGGCGGCTTCCAAAAAAATAGGAACTGAAGTCTAAATTAAAAATTCCCTTTATGCGGTACAGTGGTACCTCGGGTTAAGTACTTAATTTGTTCCAGAGGTCCGTTCTTAACCTGAAGCACCACTTTAGCTAATGGGACCTCCTGCTGCCGCTGCACCGCCGAAGCATGATTTCTGTTCTCATCCTGAAGCAAAGTTCTTAACCTGAAGCACTATTTCCGAGGTACTATTTCTGGGTTTGTAACCTGAAGCGTATGTAACCTGAAGTGTATGTAACCTGAAGCGTATGTAACCTGAAGCGTATGTAACCCGAGGTACCACTGTATAACTAAGCCTTGGTTTTTGCTTTTGGTTTGTTTATTTGTTTGTTTGTTTGTTTGTTTGTTTGTTTCAGCATGCCCAATATTAAATATTCCTTAAGCAGATTTCTGAAAATTGAATTTCCTTGTGCTGTCATTCGAATCATGTCCAGAAAATTTTCAAGTTAGGCTTAATAAGGATCTTGTGCCCTTGTTCCTGCATTCAGGAACTCCCATACATAATAGATAAATCAGGACCACCTCAGATCATGTCATTAGCTGCCAGCCTATGGAATCCTATGCCTAAAGTGGACCCCAAATGACATTTTCTCACACTTTCTCTGAGAGCCAACATTTGCCGCCCTATTCAGCCACCAGTTCCTGCTATCTCCCTCTCACTTCAACTTGGTTGCACAGCACGAGCAGCCCCTGAATGTTGCAAAAGATGGTAGCTGGCTTGGCAGCTATGCGCCCAAGCATCAGTGCTTGACCTGGAGGAACTGGTGACAAAATTTGCAAAGGGAAAGGCACGTCAAGTGCTATTTTGATGTGCCTGAAACAGAATTTTTTAAGAAGCTTAAATTTTAACATCACCGTTCACAAGATTATTCAGTGCGATTTGTGCGCGAAAACGTTTTATTTGAGAAAGATCATCAGAGATTGTTGTATTACTTATTCTTGCAATTGAAAATAAATTTGGCAGTTTCACGTGTTGTGTTTTTTCTTTTTCCTACAAGGCACCTGATTTTCAAATTTGAAGTCGGGGCGAGGGGGAATTTGGGGTGGTGGTGCAAGTAGTTAGCCTTGCCCAGCGTGTAAAATTGCCTGGCACAGGCGCTGCCTACACCAGGGGTCGGCAAGGTTTACCTCGCCTGGGCCGCTTCACTCCAGCGGAGATCCCTCTGTGGGCCCGATCGCGCGCGCCCCCGCGATTTCCAGCATCTGTGTCTGTGCAGATGTGATTTATGGGACTGCGGAAGCAAGTCCCCGTGTCACGCTGGTTTAGCGCAGCGCACAGGGACTTGCTAAGCAGGTGGCTCGGTTCGGGGGTGGCTTGTGGGCCGGTTAAACGACCCCCGTGGGCCGCTTGTGGTCCATGGGCCTTAGGTTGCCAACCCCTGGCCTACACTTTTGAATACAGTGGTACCTCGGTTTACAGACGCTTCAGGTTACAGACTCCGCTAACCCAGAAATAGTACCACAGGTAAGAACTTTGCTTCAGGATAAGAACAGAAATCGTGCAGCGTCAGCGGGAGGCCCCATTAGCTAAAGTGGTACCTCAGGTTAAGAACAGGTTCAGGTTAAGAACGGACCTCCAGAACAAATTACCAGTAAATCCTTAAGCCGAGGTACCACTGTACAATTAACCACATTTTACAAAGAGGGAGCAGGAGACATCTATGGTATCTGTCCCAATTTTATCAATAGGTATTTTTAATGGGGTAGGGCATCGCCAACAAAACTGCAAAGGATTGGTATGGTTTAATGCCTAGTGCGATGACTGTGGCATTTTTCATGAGAATTAAAATCCTTCAGAACATCAGAACCAATTTTATTAGAACTGTAATATAGGAGGAGAGAGAGAGAGAGTTTTCTCTGAAGCTGAGTCTTATATCAACACACATCTACTATTTTGCTGGACATCAGGTAATTGAATGCACCTTCAGAGTGATCTGCATTGTGATGAAGACGGCTCCCCCCCCCCATTCTAAATCAAAGTCAGTTCCCTAATTTTGTGTTTCAAATCAAACGGTCTAGGATCAGCATGCTTTGAATTTTAATAAATCCCTTTGGGGCAGTCACAGGTTATGAATTCAGGAGACGTGTCCTGGGTAGCATTCCACGGCTAGTAAGCCCATTTAGGTGTTCTTCCATTTGCTGCACTCAGATTCGGAGCATAAAAACATTCTTACAGCCTCATTTTCTGCAAAAATGTCTGCACCAAAACCAAATTAACTTCTAAAACATAATAAAGATTTGGCCTTCCTATAAATCACCTGCATGGCTGAAAAATGTAACTGTGGCATGCCCTTATCCAGTAACATCAAATACGCCGGCAGAAAAAAGGATGGTGGCAGAGGCACTCTTTCTTTCATTTAAACTTTGCTGAATTTTTCAAGCGCACAATATACAGCTACAATGAGGCAGCATATGAAGGCAATTTATAATGTACAGTGTTCCATATATCAAAACATTATGTCCTATATTGTAAGGAAATGCCTTCAGCAAAGTGATTGCCCATTCATTTCTGAGCCCAATTCAAGGTGCTCACATTGGGGTTTCAAACCCTAAATGACTTAGGCCCCAAATATTGTCTCCTTCCCTTCAAACCTTCTCAGGAGTTAAGATTAGCAGAGGTTGGTGGGAGTCTTAGTCTGACGACGTACGGAGGTCAGCTAGTTCCCATTCCTGCTTGAAAGAGCTCGGGGAAGCATACAACGGAGCAAAGAATCAACAGTGTGCCAATCATGAAAGATGTAGAAAGGAGGTGGGGCCCAGTTTGACAAGATGCATCAAAAATTCCCACCCTTTGTCCTTGGAAAGAACAGGTTGCGTGCCATGAAAACTATTCAATCCATTAACAGCTCCCCAGAGTCCAAGGCACTCACCTGTAGAAGAGCCTGTCCACTGAATTTCTGCATGATTTACTGCTCTAGTTTTGCCTCCTTCCAATCAGCCAGCCTCCTCGAGGGGAGGGTAACAGCGCCACAACTCTGCATTTGATGCAGTTGGTACCATTCCACCACTCCTTATGTCGAGAGCATGGAAGATGGCAGGATGCCCAAGAACGTGCTCTATGGGGAGCTGGCTTCAGGCACCAGGTCCGTTGGCAAACCAACTCTGTGTTACAAAGGTGTCTGCAAGCATGACACGAACGCTGGCAACATCAACCTCGCCGTGCGGAAATCCCTTGCAGACAACCACAGTGTTTGGAGACAGACGGTCAGGTTGTGCATCCATAAAGGTAAAGGGACCCCTGTCCATTAGGTCCAGTCGTGACCGACTCTGGGGTTGCGGTGCTCATCTCGCTTTATTGGCCAAGGGAGCCGGGGCACAGCTTCCGGGTCATGGGGCCAGCATGACTAAGCCGCTTCTGGCGAACCAAAGCAGCACACGGAAACGCCGTTTACCTTCCCACCAGAGCGGCACCTATTTATCTACTTGCACATTTTGGGGTGCTTTCGAACTGCTAGGTTGGCAGGAGCAGGGACCGAGCAATGGGAGCTCACTCCGTCGTGGGGATTTGAACCGCCGACCTTCTGATCGGCAAGTCCTAGGCTCTGTGGTTTAACCCACAGGGCCACCCGCACTGATGAAAGAAGGAATGACCTCTGGGAGGAATACAGATCGGAAACATCATGGTACATCTGCAGCAGCACAACTGGATGCCTTCCTCTGCCTCAGCTGCAACAAAACATGTCTCTTCCATATTGGGCTCTTCAGCCACAGCAGGTGCTGTAACTCACACTCCCCCCCCCCAGTGGTGCATTACTCCATTGTCTCTCGAAACAGACACATGCCAGCCCTATGTAGAGAGCAAGGGGAGCTGCTCACAGCTTCCTTCCATGCATGGTGGTCCCACCTCCAACACCAATGGGCATTGTGCTCACTTGCAAATAGGCAAGAATTTTGGGAGATGGCGTCTGTTCAACCCTTAATATCCGCCTTCCTTGGTGTCAGGGTCCGTGCTCAGGAAGGCTGCACTAAGGAGGAATGGTGGGAGCCACCCCCCTCCCCCTGATCCTGAATCTTCCCAGGAACAGGAGGACAGCGTAGATTTGAAACAGTGGTTTGAAGAGCGGCATAGTTCAGAAGGCAGAAGCTGGGAAATACTGGATGGGGAACAGCTAGAAAAAGAAGAAACACTGGGGGAGAGAGGGTTAACAGATTCACAGTCGTTGGACAGCATTCCTCCACTGCCCTTCCCAAGGTCGAGAAGAGCTCAGAAAGTCTCAGAACAGAAAGCACAGAGGGTACAAGCTCAGATTACAAGACATAGGAGTGATGTGGATTAATAGAGGGGGGAGTGAGCCTTAACTGGGAGCACCACCATTTCTAGCAAGACGCAATCTTTTGTCTCTCACTATGGTTATTAAAGAATCTAACCGGTACGACGTTCCTTTCGTTTGATCTTCTTATTTACTGCCATGGGGGAAGAAGCCAATTTCCTGAAGCCCGGCACTTGGATATTATTCCAGACTATGCTTCTGAGTTTGGCATTGTTAGGGCAAGCATTGTGTTTCAGTGCTTGCCCTAATCTTCATCATTCCCATGCCCATCAACTCCACCTCCAGACCTTTGTTTGTTGGGCAGAAAGTCTGAAGGAGCTATCTACACATATTAGACTGAATACACATGGGCTCCTTCATATGACTAAGATCTATGGCTGGAATAGGACTCCAAAACACTGTCACTCAGAAGCACAATATATTTTCTCCTCTGAAGATGGGTATTCCTTCCGAAAATCCTCCATCCTATTTACAGACCATCCTATTTTTCAGCCAAAACTCAATTCTAGCATCTCTCTGGTGGGCTCCATTGCCATTATAAGAGAACAAGGGAGGCGTTCATGGTGAGTTGTGGCATCTCTTTTCCTAGAAAAACAGCACCATTTACAGAAATTTAAAAAGGGGGAGGTTCACTGAATATTTTCCAGGAGGGTGAATGACCCAACATTTTGGAAAAGCAATTTTCTAGAAAAAGTATTGGGGGATTTTCTTCTGCTTAGTTTTGGCTCACTCACTGAATGACACAACGTTGTTCATTCACTTTGTGGGGTGGAGATGTGAAGGAAGGAAGAAATGGAGCAAGGCAAGGGTAGGGTGCCTTTCTATCCAGCCCTTAGAGCCAGTGTGGTGTAGTGGTTAAGAGCGGTAGACTCGTAATCTGGTGAACCGGGTTCGCTTCCCCACTCCTCCACATGCAGCTGCTGGCTGACCTTAGGCTAGTCACACTTCCTTGAAGTCTCTCAGCCCCACTCACCTCACAGAGTGTTTGTTGTGGGGGAAGAAGGAAAAGGAGAATGTTACCCGCTTTGAGACTCCTTTGGGTAGTGATAAAGCGGGATATCAAATTCAAACTCTTCTTCTCTCTTCTTATTATTACTCTCCACTGACTGCTCCAAACCCTCCTTGAGTGATTTTGCCTCTCTGGAATCTGTCCTTGAACTGTGATAAAGCCCCTTACTTGCCTCGAGGGAGCAGGGTGTGTGTGTACAGACTCCTCTGACTTTTGTGTAGTTGTACAGTTAGGGTAAGAGTCACTTACAATGACCCACTCATTCCCCCTCCCCCAAGCTCTACCCATCAGTTAAACGTGTTCATTTGAAGGTTGTCCACAAAGAAATGCAGATCTCATCCTCGGGCTGAGAACTAGAAAGGATAGGAGCCAAGTCTGTTGCTTCATTCAACAAACTACATAAACTACATTGGGTTTGATCCAAAATTCTCCATCCAAGTAACAGGAGGTGAGATTGGGAAGACAGTAGGCGATATTCTGCAACAGTTAGAAGGGAGCTCAAAAAAGAAGATTCTCAGAAAATTAGACCGTTTCTTGATAAATAATTTTCGGATGAATTTCAGGGCAACAAAGCTACTCGGGTAAAAGAGTGGATCTTAATTGGGCGCACAGTTGAAGCTTTTAAAATTGCAGTTCCTATTTATCCAAAAGACAGGAGTTTTATACAAACCCAAACAATAAAATACTTGGATGAAATCACATGTAAAAAAGCTAATGTACCAAGAAGTTAGTATCCAAAAGGAAACGAAGAGTGCCAGGGAAATAATGAAAAAGGCCCTGCCAGCTTCCATAAGCACTTTCAAACAATATCTGGTGTTTCTTGGTGCACATTTTCAAAGGTCTTTTTCTTGTTCCAAAAAAGGGCTCCTGGGGTTGTACAAGGCTTACTGCCCTGTAAGTTTCTGAATGAGTCAGCCTGACTTTCATGAGCATCTGCTCTGTTTCTTTCTCCCTTTTTTCTTTAATGCACTGAGACTTTCACTTTTATTTTTAAATTAATGATTTTTTAAAGGGAATGTTTGGGAAATCTTGAGGCAGACAACATAGAAAACACACATAGAGCCAGTGTGGTATAGTGGTTAAGAGCGGTGGTCTCGTAATCTGGGGAACCGGGTTCGCGTCCCCGCTCCTCCACATGCAGCTGCTGGGTGACCTTGGGCCAGTCACACTTCTGTGAAGTCTCTCAGCCCCACTCACCTCACAGAGTGTTTGTTGTGGGGGAGGAAGGGAAAGGAGAATGTGAGCCGCTTTGAGACTCCTTAAAGGGAGTGAAAGGTGGGATATCAAATCCAAAAAAGAAAGAAAGAAAAAAAGAAAAAGAGGAACATCAAGTATGATTCTACTATAAAGTCTTTCCTAGCATCAGTGCCCAAAATATTATCCCCCGTTCTGCATTTGTGGTCAGAATTCCCATGACTATCCTCTTGCTAGATCAGGTCTTCATATTAACATCCTTTCTAGCTTCATTCGTAGACTGCAGTGAGGCATCAAAGTTGATGAGATTAACTCACATATAAGAACATTTAATGGGTGGGTGGGTTGCACATAAGAAGAGCTTGCTGGATCAGTTAAATTGCCCATCTAGTCCAGCATTCTCCTCTTAGTGGCCAACCAGATGCCTATGGGCAGTGGCATAGCAGAGAGGGCATGGCCCCGGGCACAAATTTATGAGAGGACACCAGCAGGTGCCCTTACGACAGGCTCCCTCCTCAAGGCCAGAGCTGCGGGGAGGCAAGTCGCACCCAGGCCGGGCCTTTGGGGATGGAACAGCTGTGGGAATGTTCAGGGTGTCAGGAGAGGATATATTGTTTATTAATATCCTTCCTAACCTGCGCTAGCAAGTTCGTTCACTTAGCAGAGTGCATTCCCCTTTACACAGCAGAAAACTAGTTGCAAACTCGTGTGAGTTTCTTAAGACAAAACGCAATTCAATCTGGCTTGTCCAGATTGAAATGTGTTCTAATATTTTCCTGGTAAGAACCCTTGAATCCTTCCTAAAAGAATAAAGACACCACAGTCTTATTCATAAGCAACAAAAAGCAAGTTTACTCGTGATCAGGCAGAGCACAGTGTGATCCCTGAAGGCAGATTTTAGGCTTAAAGTTTCAAACATATACAAACAGGTTTACCCCATAAGGGAGATTTACCTAGTGACTGCAGGCTAGCAGTCCAGCAGTTCACAGGACGAAAGGAAGATGGAAAAGAGAGAGTGGCAGCATGCCTTGGCCTTTTACCAGGTCTGGAAAGGTAATGCTCACCCACTAGTCACATGCAAGGAAGGATGCTCCAGGCCAGGAGGAACAGGAAGTTTCAACTGGCTGGACCAAACATTCCCTTGCATGTCCACTCTAGCAAAACAAGGAATGTTGTACTTGACTGCTCCCAGTGGATTACATCCCACAACAGCACTGCCTCCTCCTCCTTGTGGCCGGCAAAGGGACTCCCACACCCCTGGCCTGCCGAGATGGAGGGTGAGGATGCAACCACTGCCCACTGCAGAGGAAGGGAGAAAGAGGAAGGCAGGAAAGCACTGCTGGAACCACGTGCATTGCCCGGACCACCTCGTTACAAGGACAGGAGGGCGAGGTGACACAGTGATTTGCAAGGAGAGACTCCCTTGGTGAAGGGACTGACCACTGCCCATCCGCAGAACTTGCCCCGCCCCAGGTGCCAGCAACCCATGCTACGCCCCTGCCCTTGGGAAGCCCCAAAGCAGAATCTGAGTGCAACATCCCTCTCCTCACTTGTAATTCCAGTCAACTGGTAACCACAGAAGATAGGCAATGCAGACAAAAGTAGGACTGACGTTGGATACCACTCTCGGGCTGATGCAATGCAAAACAACAAATACTGTACTTATTCCAGCTTGTCCTTTGGGCATAGATCTCTGGAATCTACAGCCTGAAAGCAGTTTGTATAATAACTGAATCCAAGTACTGCAAAGCTGCCCTAAAACTGCTTGGACCAAGTTAGACTGGCATCAAGTGTTCTGCCATAAAGCACGGGTACTGCTGAACATGCAAACACGAGAGGCTCAGTTCAAATTATTTGTGATGGAGAGCTACAGAAAGCAGATTAGAATCACCACCTACTATATTACACTGTGAGACTTTTAATTTGGGGTTAGCCAAACAAAAACGACTGTTGAAAGGGTCTCTTAATTGAGAAGTAATTGAGCCTGTTTTGAATAAAAGGTTAGATCAGTACCCAGTGCTTCATTAAACTCTCTAGACTAAGCGTTTTAATTAAAAACTTGGATGTTTTCTTCTCGAAAAGCCTTTTCAGTTTACAAAATAATGCCAGAACTAAGAAAAACATTGAGCCGCAAATCCTTTGTGATTGTCTTGGTCCTCGCAGGGACTCCTGACTTGAGTTCCTATCATTCATCACTGCTACCGTCACCAAGGAGAACTATCTTAACAAGGCATTCTACAACATGAACCACATTCAGGAATTTACCAGCATTGTGACCTCTCCAGAGGTACTTCCAGCTATCTAATGTACACTACTGAGTACAGCCACAAAAATGTCATAGGTATACACCAAAATGGGCCAGCTCAAGATTCTTAAAGCCGCTGTTGTATTTATTTCCTTATATTTATATACCTCCTCTCATCCATCATGGAACCCAAGGTGGCATATATATGGTTACCAGGCAGGCATCCATACAGACACTGGCCAGACCTGCTTAGCTTCAGCAAGATGATGATCCCGTATGCCTTCAGACTTTATCCTGGGACCAAAGCACTAGACAATGGAAAACTTCCCTGCACATATTGAGTGTACATCCCAGAATCCTCTTCAACACTGCTGATAATTCTGGAATGGCTAGTCATGAGTCTGTCTATTCACACACCAGTCAGGGCTGGCCCTACCATTAGGCCGAGTGTGAGAACCTCCTCAGGTGGCAAAAGCTGTGAGATAAGAGGGGCAGTCCTCCCCCTAGTTGCTTACCAGCACTGAAATAAGATTCAGCTGCCATCTTAGACAGCTTCTGTGTATGTGAAAAGGGTGGTCACTGCTTTGTTCTTCACCTCAGGTGGAAAAATGTTTAGGGCTGGCCCTGGCATCGGCTTTTGTCAGCTCCACCAAACTATATTTGTCGAGGACAAAGACAGAACAAATCTATCTCTGTAGCTCTAAAACAGGGTGTGCCGCAAGCACCTGCAGAGCAAATACATATAACTGCCGGAACAGATCCAACATTTTCTCCATCAATCATGTCATCTTAAATAAAATAATTCCCCGTGCAATTCCTGCAGGTGGCACCGAAATGGATCAAGTCATCCAAGAAAACATTCTAAGGCACAACATGATTTAAGCTCAGTCTTAATGGGGGGAAGAAGCATGAGGTAGCTAATTCTACAGCCCAGGAAAGTATGGATTTACTACACGACTGCAGGAGAGTATGGATTTACTACATGACCAGAGGCAAAAGTCATATTCATTTTATTAGAAATGTGGAAATTCATTGGCAGTAGAAAGAATTGCTACAAAAGTTCAAATCTTAAATCAAGTGCTGCTTCGAATAATGCCATTAAGCGTCAGGGCTGAAATGCTGCAGAGATTTGTTAACCTAAATGATCTATGGTCATTCGGGGGTGGGGGTGGGGTGGGGGAGCAGTGGAAGTGAATGGATCAAAAAAAGGCTGCATTTGAACTTGTTGCTATGAGGGTGGCAAATAGCACCCCTCTCGCTCGCTCATATGTGGAATGCTGCTTCCAATTACTCCAAAGAACCATTCCTTGAAAACGGTCCTATAGCAACAAATAAGAATGCCATCCCTGAAAGAACTGGCCTTGCCTGGTAACTGAACAGGAGACCGCCTGGGAACGTCAAAGGAAAAGTCAGATATAAATGCGATTTTTAAATGAATGCAAACGGCGCTGGGAAATCTCATAACCAGCCTAGCAGGAAAACTCGTGACGTGTGGCCTGTACTGTCACAGGCATCAGGGCCGTGGGAGTGGCAGGATAAGAAAAATATGCTAGGACCTCGTATTTTTACTGGCTGTATACAGATAATCATTTTTCAGAGGACGGAAGGTGGTGTTGTAGAACTGTAGTTTGCGCGTTAATTTTTAACATTTCACCAGGTTGAAGGGTGGAACTCTTTGTTAAAACATATGGGGGTGTAATAGGAGCCCTACAAGCGAGGAAAGTCAGCTTGGGAAGGGGAAAGTCGTGGGGGGGGGGTGTCGTCTGCACACGAAACCTTCACTGCTTTTCTGCCTCAAATTGCCAAGATGCGGTCCATTAGGTTGAAAGGCGCCACTAAGCTCTGTCTATCCTCAGTCAGTCCTCGCAGCCAGCACATAGCTTCCCCCACAGTCTCTGTGCTGCCCCTGCAGAACTCAACAGGAAGGAGGATAGGGACAAATCTAGGATTAGTTGGCCCTTCCAGTTATTATCTCTGTCTCCACCTACTGTTGGCCTCCTACCCTACCAGTCCCAACAAGCACCAATCACTACGGCCAAGACATATAGCAGGCATAGGCAAACTCGGCCCTCCAGATGTTTTGAGACTACAATTCCCATCATCCCTGATCACTGGTCCCATTAGCTAGGGATGATGGGAGTTGTAGTCCCAAAACATCTGGTGGGCCGAGTTTGCCTATGGAAAAGAAGCAAGGGTGATGATTTGAAGCTACTGAACCAGCTGGAGCTGGTAGAAAGCACTCTTGGTGCCATTTGCAGCTAAGAATTGGCAGTATTTCCTTGAAAGGACAGACTGGGCATCTGTCAGTTGTGCGCAAGTTACTTTCCTGGCTAGATTGCTGCAGTACTCTCTACCTGGGGCTGTCTTGAATTCAGAAACTGTTGGGGCATGAGCAGAGCACCCGTTCAACATGCCAGCAGAGTGTACCAATGGAACAGAAAAACACCAGACAGTTCGAGGTAGGGTCAGTCCCCTTAGTAACAGTAAGATGCAGCTCCACAGCTTAGCAGTTACATACAGTTGTCATATATAGTCTTTTGATATGGTCTCCTTGCAGTGTCCCAACACAAACTAGGCACTGGCCAACAGCAAACTTGCTTCAAACACACTGAGGACCAGCTCCGAGGGCCTTCTGGTGGTTCCCTCACTGCGAGAAGTGAGGTTACATGGAACCAGGCAGAGGGCCTTCTCAGTAATGGCGCCCGCCCCGTGGAACACCCTCCCATCAAATGTCAAGGAAATAAACAACCACCCGACTTTTAGAAGACATCTGAAGGCAGCCCTGTTTAGGGAAGTTTTTAATGTTCAAAATTTTATTCTGTTTTTAGTGCTCTGTTGGGAGCCGCCCAGAGCGGCTGGGGAAACCCAACCAGATGGGCGGGGTACAGTCAAACCTCAGTTCCCGAAGGGCTCCATTTTTGAATGTTTCGGCTCCTGAAAGCTGAAAACCCAAAGTAAATGCTCTGGTTTTTGAACGTTTTTTGGAAGCCGAACATCCGACGAGGCTTCCACCTGAGTGAAGGAAGCTCCTGCAACCAATCGGAAGCCGCGCCTCAGTTGTCAAACGTTTTGAAAGTCGAACAGGCTTCCGGAATGGATTACGTTTGACAACCAAGGTTTGACTGTATAAATAAATTGTTATTATGTTTATGTTTATACTTTAGATTGTGCTGACTCACTCTCACATGCTTAGGTAAAGGTAAAGGGACCCCTAACCATTAGGTCCAGTTGCGGCGCTCATCTCGCTTTATTGGCTGAGGGAGCCAGCGTACAGATTCCAGGTCATGTGGCCAGCATGACTAAGCCGCTTCTGGCGAACCAGAGCAGCGCACGGAAATGCCGTTTACCTTCCCGCAGGAACGGTACCTATTTATCTACTTGCACTTTGACGTGCTTTCGAACTGCTAGGTTGGCAGGAACAGGGACTGAGCAACGGGACCTCACCCCGTCCCGGGGATTCGAACCGCCGACCTTCTAATCGGCAAGTCCTAGGCTCTGTGGTTTAACCCACAGCGCCACCCACGTCCCATGCTTAGCTAGTGCTTAACTCAAAATTACCAAGCACACCTAACTTAACCCTTTCTTCTCCTTTTCTCCTCTGCATGCATAAACCCTTATACAGTGGTACCTCGGGTTAAGTACTGAATTCGTTCCGGAGGTCCGTTCTTAACTTGAAACTGTTCTTAACCCGAAGCACCACTTTGGCTAATGTGGCCTCCTGCTGCTGCCGCACCGCCAGAGCACGATTTCTGTTCTCATCCTGAAGCAAAGTTCTTAACCCGAGGTACTATTTCTGGGTTAGCGGAGTCTGTAACCTGAAGCGTATGTAACCCGAGGTACCACTGTACATTAACAAATTGGTCCAAAATGCGGACACCAGGCTGTTACACTGGAACATACCTTACCGGAACATAAGCAACTGACTAATGTCTGGTCTATCTAGCTCAATGCTCTTAAAAGCGATTGACAGCAGGTCTCCAGGATTTCAGATAAGAGTCTGAACAGCAGGGATTGGACTAGAGACCCTGTGCATGCAAAGCATGCATTCTAACACTGAACTGAAACCCACCCCAGTTTTCTGAGACCCAGTGATCAGCGCACATAACTCTGATCTTGTTCTGGCTATGCTGGTTACTTGTTTCCCGGCTCAATTTAGAAGTTCACAAACAACAATGCCATGGGTGAAACAAATTGCCCTCTCCCTGGGATATTGCAATCAAGCAAGCTAATACAGAGGGCCGATTCCCATTTCATGTGCAATCAGCAGTGTACTCCAGAGTTAATTTGTGGTGGTGCTTTTCAAAGGCGTGGTATTTATTAGTTGCTTGAAAACCTTTAAAAAATAGCCCCAGCACCAAACACTCAAAACATCAATCAAGTTTATTAAAGCACAATGATACGATAAAATTAGAATATTGCAACCCAATACCATCTCCAAATAAAGCAGCCTATAATTTCAATATAACCTTTTTTTAAAACACACACACACCCTGCAGCATTTCATGATATGGAACAAATACATAATGTGGAAACTTTGCAAGGAGACTTTGGCATGCCTCCTGCAGTACAAGAGCTGAAGTTTGGGTCCTCGTTAAGAATTAACTTCTAGTTAACTTACATTTCAATGCTATGCATGTCAACTCTGAAATAAGCCTCTTTGTGTTTAATGGGACTTACTCTCAGGTAGGTGTGCATAGCTCTCTGTCCCTGCAGGCCTAAGATACTTCCTTAGGAATCAATCCCTTAGCTCTGGTTAAAGGATCAAATATTTGATGCCAATGAGACCACGCTCTCAGGAGAGCCAAAAGAAGACATCTGGGGATCCAATCAGAAGCCGAGGTGGCTTCTGCAATTCTGGGATGTCCCACTTAAAGCACGACAGTTGGGGGTACAAGATAAGTAAAATGCTTTTCATTTGTGTTTTCCTGAGCAATGTAAAACTGCACATGATCAGCATCCTATTTCTTGTCCATGAAAGCTTATACAGTGGTGCCTCGCAAGACGAAAAGAATCCGTTCTGTGATTCTCTTCGTCTAGCGGTTTTTTCATCTTGCGAAGCAAGCCCATTGAAGGATTAGCGGATTAGCGCTATTAGCAGCTTTTAGCGGCTTATCTGCTGATCGGATCAGCTGATAAGCAGTTTAGCGGCTTAGAAAAGGGGGGGGAACCAGCAGGAACTCGCAAGACATTGTCGTCTTGCGAAGCAAGCCCATAGGAAATTCGTTTTGCGAAGCACCTCCAAAACGGAAAACTCTTTCGTCTAGCGAGTTTTCCGTCTTGCGAGGCATTCGTCTTGCGGGGCACCACTGTATCATAATCAATTTGTTAGTCTTTGAGATACCACAAGACTTTACTACCTTATCTCATGTGTTCCTTTTGGGAAGGGAAGGAGGGCTATTTAGGGAACTTCACCAGGGCTCCCAATCCCCTTAATTTACCCTTGTATAGAGCAGACCTGATATTCAGCATTTGAGGCAAAATGCTTAAAACCACTATATCCTGAAAAACTGGGAGTTTCACCCAGCTACGGCTCGGTCACCTCTCATCCCTTCTGCCAAAGAGAAAAATCATTAGTCCTGTATTGTTCTCCCCAATTTAGTTATACCTCTTGTCAATTCTTGAGGCTCAGGAAGAAGGAAATCTAGACTCAAGAGCAGGCAGGGTACAGACAGCTGAAAACAAATATGCTTTAGGAATGAGAAAGCAGAACTATACCAGCGTGAAGCATGGCAGCCTGCCGCGTAAACATGCCCCCGGGTTGCTAAATCTCCTTTTGCATGCGCAAGGCAATTACATTTTCCCCCAGTCCCCCATTCAGTGCTGCAACATTTTTCTTGCAGAGGTTATGGCGTCTCTCCTGTGCACATATTTGTGTACTTAATCTTGGCATCCCTATTCAAAGCAGCTGCTGAAATGAGTGCGCCTCATCGTCAGTTCGCTATGGGGAGACCACCCCAGGATATCTTAAATATTTGCATTACACATTACATTTCATTAATATTAAAGTACATCTCCTTTGTGCAGGGAGCATTCTTCCAATAATGTAGATGAGGTTTCGATTCCTAAACATTGCGAGATTAGACGCCAACTTGATAACCAAAGAAAGAGGATCCTAAATGCTTCATCCTTTTAATGGGGTCAACTGTGATTAGAGGGTGGTCTTCTTTGGGGGAAAGGGGTGTCTGGGTGTTTTAAGAACTTTATAACCTACCAACCCATCTACTCTCCAAAGGTTTGGGCAATGGGAGTCATTACCTGAAGTATTATGTATTGTTATATTTCAGTTAAGTGAGGAGCCAAAATGGGTAGTGATGTGTATAGATGCTAGCAGAGGACATATTTATTAGGTTATTGGGTTGTTGTTTTTATTTTGATTATATATTTTGTGGTTTTATATTTTGATTTTGTCCTATGAACTGCCCTGAGACCTCTGGGTGTAGGGAGGTATATAAATTCAATTAATAATAATAATAATATCCTTCCTCATGTTTGTGAGTTCAGCAGAATGGATTCCTTTGCAGATTAAAATGGAAGCTTAGACAGGCTAGTTTTCACCTTTGAGTTAAGGGCAATGCATCCCAGAACATCCCAACTACCTATGTTCCGAACTTGAGAACCATTCTCCTGTAACTGATTGGAACCGCTTTCTGCCAATGCCTAAAGGTAAAGGTAAAGGACCCCTGACAGTTAAGTCCAGTCGCGGACGACTCTGGGATTGCAGCGTTCATCTTGCTTTACTGGCCGAGGGAGCAGACATTTGTCCACAGACAGTTTTTCCGCATCATGTGGCCAGCGTGACTAAGCCACATCCGGTGAAACTAGAACAGCACACGAAAACGCCGTTTACCTTCCCGCCAGAGTGGTACCTATTTATCTACTTGCACTGTGACGTGCTTTCGAACTGCTAGGTTGGCAGGAGCTGGGACCGAGCAACGGGAGCTCACCCCATCTCAGGGATTCGAACCACCTACCTTCCGATCAGCAAGCCCTAGGCTCGGTGTTTAGACCACAGCGCCATGGGCTCTAAATCTCACAATGTGTGCATTCTTGGGACCTGGAACAACATAATGGTTTGCACGGTGCTCTTAAACTTCTCCATTTGTGGAGCTGAACTAGTGGGAGGATTTGCTTCACTTTTGCATTGCCTTTTGCATCAGAAGGCAAGAGAAGATCAACTGACTCCACTCCCTGTCAGGCAGGATGTTTCTCACAGATGTTCAAAAACTTAATATTTTATTAAATGGGAAGGATCAAAGAGTAGCATCCAGTAATATTTTCTGCACTCATTGGAACTGGAAGCAAAGCAAAGTTTATTAAGAATGTTCTTCCATAGCTATTAAAAACTTGTGGATCTTTTTTTGTTTGTTTTGTTTTGTTTTGTTTAAATGACATTTTACTCTTGCTAAAGGAAAGCAATTACACATACAGTGGTCTTGCTGTTCAGTGACTGCTAGAGATGGTTGCTAGGCTGCAATCTTACCTGAGAGTAAGTCCCATTGAACTCTCTAGAGCTTCCTTCTAAATAGACATGAATGGAAGTGCATGACAAAGCTGATTAGTATTTGCTCAGATTTAATTTTGTAATCGGTTTTTGTGGATCCTCCACGGGGCCTATGGCACACAACAGTTAAAGCAAAATGAATTAATTCTGGTGGGCTACTGTTCATTAGGAATGAAAGTGAACAAAAAAGTATATTAAAAATGACCTTTCATTCTTATTGGTAGTAGCTTTTGTATGCTAAATTGTAAGTTTGTGGCTTTCTGTGTCACCTATATTGAGGTTTTGGCAATATGCACATATATTTAAATTAATTACTCACTGAGTAATCAGTAAAATGCAGAACCAGTTAAACAATCTTTAATCAGTGGACAACTGTAATTGAAACTAAAATTATACCACAGCTCAAGCATATGCATAGTTACATAGAAGTAAGGGCACTTATGGACTGTCATTGTTTGGGGGTGGTATTCAATCATATACCAGCAAACTCAGGTTGATTTGGAGCTGTTGTGCAATAAACCTGCTTCCCCAAAATATTGGACTTTGTGCTATAAGGAAAGTGATGGGGAAACGCACTGGAAATGTGATAACACTTGCATTGCAGGCGGTTGGATTGGATGACCTTTGGGGGACCCTTCCAAGTCTATGATTCTATGATGCATCAACATATACCCACCAACAAACAAACAAATCAGAATGCCTGCTCATCAAGTAGTCAATGTCGCCTAATGTCCCTGCAAACTATTTTGGATGATTTCTCAATAAATGGGTTATCTGGAAACCCCAGAGTTCAGCAGAGCTTACTCCCTGCATAGGACTGTAGTCCAAAAGTGCAGTGCTGAATACCTCTAAAGATTTCTGGAAAGGGCTTGTGCATTCTTGATGCTCTGCTTGCAAGCCAGTGGTATGCTTATTAACTTGTACAATAAATATTTCCAGTTATTCCGAACCATAAGAGAAATTAAATGATGCATCCCCTCTCTAGGGACAAAAGCTGCAGCTCAAGTTTAGCGACAGATGAAGCAGCCGGGCTTCCCAGCTTAATGGGTCAGGGATAAAACGAGCTTGGCTGTTGTAGCGGAGTCCTGCTCCAGATGATGGTTTTTAACTTCTCTGCTAAGCGCTTCCAGTAGGAGATGACAAAGGGAAAAATGAGGCTGAACATAGTGAAATGGGTCTACATCTGCCGGAACTTAGTCCAGTCAGGATTAGAGCCCTGACTCTACTACACACACACACACACACACACACACACACGAGAGAGAGAGAGAGAGAGAGAGAGAGAGAGAGAGAGAGAGTCTGCTAGAGCCAAAGCTATATGCATTTTACAGAACCCAGGACCCTAAGGCTATAATCCCAACCATGCCCACTTCCTTGGGCAAAAGGCACATTTAAGGTGGTTAGACAACAAGGGCAACACTTGGCAGAACCTCAGAAATGAGATCAGGGTGGAGTTGTATTTCTGCTTCTAGTGATCAAGGTTTAGGAATTCAAATAGGGTTGCCATATTTTGAAGAGCAAAAACAGAGGACACATTTGCCGAGTTCTACTTTTAAATATAAGGGACACGGGTGGCGCTGTGGGTTAAACCATAGAGCCTTGGACTTGCCGATCAGAAGGTCGGCGGTTCGAATCCCCACAACAGGGTGAGCTCCCATTGCTCAGTCCCTGCTCCTGCCCACCTAGCAGTTCGAAAGCACGTCAAAGTGCAAGTAGATAAATAGGTACCACTCCGGCGGGAAGGTAAATGGCGTTTCCGTGTGCTGCTCTGGTTTGCCAGAAGTAGCTTAGTCATGCTGGCCACATGACCCGGAAGCTGTCCGCCGGCTCCCTCGACCCATAAAGTGAGATGAGCGCCACAACCCCAGAGTCAGTCACTACTGGACCTAATGGTCAGGGGTCCCTTTACCTTTACTTTACTTTTAAATATGGATTGCTACGACAACTCTACAAATGAAAAAGAGGACATGCCCTGGAAAAAGGGGACATATGGCAACCATCGTGGTGATTAGCTGAAAGAAACAGATTTAAGGGGGGAAACAAAAATGCAGATTTATTTGACTTGCTTAGCATACTGTAGTTATTTGGTGTGAACTTCATTCCAAGGGAGTGTGCTTAGGGATCACAGCCCAAAAGAATCCCAACAACAGCCCAGAAGTGTTGTGTGACAGGTCTTCTTAAGTACCGGCTGTGGTGGGAAAGTGTATTTCTGAACTCTAAAACAACTCAGCCAAGAAATCTCTCAAATAGTTTTGTTTTTTGATACAGCAATTAATCCCCCCCCCCCCGAACTGAAACATAATCAGATGCAATTACAGTATGTGGCTTTGAGTGAAAGTGCTAAAATTTCAACTAAACTATTAAATCAGTGTTACAGGAAATAGTGGGCACAGAAATTATGATAAAATATGTAACACTGTAATGCGCTTCTCCCACCTCCCCGCCAAACACACACACACACACACTTACTTCCTTTCTGTATTAAAAGGATGAAGATAAATGGCAAGGAAAGTTACCCTTTGTAAATTATTAAACCCGTTAAGGCTTCATAATGCACATAAACAACGCACAGTCCTTTGTCCCTGCGCTTTGTAAAGAAAGGAATACCTTTTAGGCAAATATATGCATATTTTATATCCCATGCTACATGAGTACCTTTCTCCAGCTGTTACACCATTTTATATTTTATGACCATCTTTGCAGTTCAAGGAGCAGAGTGTTAATTTATGTTGTGCATTTTTGCTGCAGAGACGCACACGCAACTCTGGCACGGCAGGTCAGCGCTCTCTGGGCTTCGGCTGCCATCTC
Organism: Podarcis vaucheri; assembly: GCF_965113315.1. Lineage (NCBI taxonomy): Eukaryota > Metazoa > Chordata > Lepidosauria > Squamata > Lacertidae > Podarcis > Podarcis vaucheri. Next base: position 20,756,031 of record NC_138760.1, on the reverse strand, counting down.
GTGGCTGCAGAAATATTCCCCAGGCCCCGCGCAGTATATTAGTTATTCCGGGCACTGGTGTACTTTTACTGTTCTTTGAAATGCGATGGATAAATCCTGGCTTTTGCTGCCAGAGCCCATGCTGAGAAGCCCAGCAGCTGAGGCTGAGAGACGGCTCCCCCAAGGGCAACCAAAGGCAAAATGACTCTCGAGGGATGAGAGAGCTGAGCAGTGCGCCTTATGGATGGCACAAACAAATATAAACAAAAAGCAGCCATATGAACTGCCCCTTGGGGCAATGCAAAGATGAGCTCTGATCTCTCCCTCCCACCCCCTGCCCACCCCCCACTGCTTTAATTTGATGTGTCTGGTGCCACCGGATATTTTTATCCCTTTGATTTCATATATTTTCTGGGTGGCCACATGCACATGAGATTGGACAATATAATGTAATGCGTGCCAGGTGGGCAAAGCCTCCTGCCAGTCGGCGAAGCCACGACAGTCATTGGCTGAGATGCTGTGATATCACAGAATAGCTGCTAAGCAATATGAACTACTAGAAAAGAAACATAGGGACTACCTCCAGACTGTGTGGAGGGACTACCTCCAGACTGTGTGGTACCCATGGCTCTCCACTCACAACTAGCAGGCATAACATCACTATGTGAGCTCTTGGCGGGGTGGGGGAGTTGCACCCAAGCATCCACTTAAGAGGCATGCTTATTAAAAATATTATTTTTAAATAAAAGAAATGCACATTTTAAAGTTTTGTTGAGATCGTATTTTAGTATTTGTTTGAGTGCAGTGAAATAAATATTTTGGCACAAATTTCAAAATCAGTCAAGAAAACGAAACTAATTTGCGGCTAAAATGGCGTGGATTAGAAAGGCACTTTATTTTTGTTGCTGTTGCTTTTAATATTCCCTGGGATTTTTATGCTGTCTTTTATTCCTTGCCCTGTAAGCCAAGCAGGGAACATGTGTTGATGGACTGCCGTATAAACCTAGTAATAAATAAATACGCTCTGTGGTCAGGATAGTGGTTAGGGTGTCAAACTAGGACCTGGGAGATCCGGGTTCAAATTCCCCCTCAGCCATGAAGCTCACTGAGTGATCTTGGGCCAATCACTATCTCTCTCACAAACACTATGTGTCAGGGATTGGACTGGGGAAGAATGGTGGAGACCAGCCCCCCTTCCTGAACCTTCCTGAGAACAGGAGGATAGTATAGATTTAGAACAGTGGTTTGCAGAAGGCCATAGTTCAGCGGCTGTAGAGGGAAGAAGCTGGGGAATAATGGGAGAGGAACTGCAGGAAGAAGAAGAAGCACCAGGAGAGAGACAGCTGACAGACTCAGTGTCTTTGGAAAGCATTCCTGACCCCTCTTCTCCTAGAACTAGGCGGGCATTGAGGGTAGTAGAACAGAAAGCTCAGAGGCAGAAAGCTCAGATTAGCCGACACAGGGGTGAGGTGACATAGAATAGGAGAGGTGTAGGGGGGTGGGACATTACTTGGAGCAACGCCAATCTCCAGGGAAAACTGCATTCCTTGTCTCGTCCTGTGAATATTAATAAATTATGTGGTAAAGGTAAAGGGACCCCTAACCATTAGGTCCAGTGCTCATCTAGCTTTATTGGCCAAGGGAGCCGGCATACAGCTTCTGGGTCATGTGGACAGCATGACTAAGCCGCTTCTGGCAAACCAGAGCAGAGCATGGAAATGGTGTTTACCTTCCCGCCGGAGCGGTACCTATTTAACTACTTGCACTTTGATGTGCTTTCGAATTGCTAGGTTGGCAGGAGCAAGGACCAAGCAACGGAAGCTCACCCCGTCACGGGGATTCAAACCGCCAACCTTATGATTGGCAAGTCCTAGGCTCTGTGGTTTAACCCACAGCGCCACCTACGTCCCCTTAAAATTATGTGGTAAAAACCTTTAATTGTTTCTCTGCTTTTTGGCTGCTTTTTGGGAGGGATCATATTCCCTGAAGCCTGACACAATGCCATTGATGGAGCATGGCCATGCAGCGTTGAGCAGCTATTGGGGTGGGGAGCTGGGGATGGAACTTTTGGAGGAGGGAGATGGAATGGAGCAGGCTGGACCCCCCTTTGTTCCACTTGCCCTGGGTTGAAAGGTCAAACATGATCCTTGACCAGCAACCACACCTAAATGGAAAGAGATGCCTTTTCAGCAAAAAATATCTGCCTCGGCATGCTATGTTGCAGGATCATAGTCCTTCAGATGATAACTCATTGCTAGTCTTGAAGCTACGTTAGGCTTTGTTTTTCTGCTGTGGATATCAAAAGTGTTAAAGCATGCACAATTTTGTCCATCCTGCCCATGGAATCATTTCATCCCTGCTCACAGACTTCTTGTTTTGCTAGCACATCTCTATCATAAAACAAGATAACAACAACAACAACAACAATAATAATAATACTAATTTATTATTTATGCCCCGCCCATCTGGCTGGGTTTCCCCCACCACTCTGGGCAGCTCCCAGCAGAACACTAAACACAGAATAAAACTTCAAACATTAAAAACTTCCCTAAACAGGGCTGCCTTCAGATGTCTTATAAAAGTTGGATAGTTGTTTATTTCCTTGATATCTGATGAGAGGGGGGCCTTCCACCAGGGTGGGCACCACTACTGAGAAAGTCCTCTGCCTGGTTCACTGTAGCTTCAGTTCTCACAGTGAGGGAACCGCCAGAAGGCCATCGGAGCTGGACCTCAGTGTCAGAGCTGAACAGCCATCTTCTTAATTTTGGCAACCGCAAAACATAGAGTGCAAAGCCTGGAAACGTTCCTAGTTTTGTTATTGTTGCTTTCAGTATTTTTTCCTGGGGGTGTGCAGGGGTGTACATACCTCTAAACATTTTGTGAATATAAGTTTGGCCTCATTGAGGAGCAGTATTTCAATATGAGTAGGAAAATGAGAGTACCCCTAAACATTTCTTAGAGGGAAAAAAGCACTGGTTGCTTTTTAAAAAAAAGGTGAGGGAGAGAGATAGCCAAACTCTATGGTGCTGATTTAATCTTCATACAGTGGTACCTTGGGTTAAGTACTTAATTCGTTCCAGAGGTCTGCTCTTAACCTGAAACTGTTCTTAACCTGAAGCACCACTTTAGCTAATGGGGCCTCCCGCTGCCGCCACGCCGCCGGAGCACGATTTCTGTTCTCATCCTGAAGCAAAGTTCTTAACCTGAAGCACTATTTCTGGGTTAGCGGAGTCTGTAACCTGAAGCGTATGTAACCCGAGGTACCACTGTAGTGCCTCCCCCCCATAAAAGCTAGGAAGTGTGAATAAAACAAGTTCTGTATCCAGAAGAGTTAGAATTCCCTTTGTGATTTTAGCCAGACTCTGCCAGACTTAATTACAGCAGCAGCATCTTCCCCTCTTCCCTTTATTATCTTTTATGTATTTACCGTTCAAAAGACAGGACTGGAACAACGAAGCATATTTACCAAAAGGCTCCATTTTTGTCTCTTGAATTCCCCTGGATGGATTGAGGTAGCCTTCTGTGGGGTAGGTGGACCTAGATTACACAAGAGACCTCGATCCAGCTCTACTTATGCGCTAAAAGCTATTAACCTGTGGGTAAGAATGCCTATTGGGAGGCCTGTCCCATGCAAAGCAATGTGCCACAAGTGCCAAGTTTTGAACTACAACTCCCATCAGCCCTCAGGCAGTACAGGTATGTTGGCTGGAGTTGTAGCCCATAGCATTTGGAGAGCAGCAGGTTGGTGAAGCCTGCCATAAAAAATTGCCTTCGGCTTCCCAGTAAGGAGAGGTATATCTATCTTAGTTTTTGTCCATCTCAGTTTCTCGTATTTTCCCAGAAGAAGAATTTGGATTTTATATCCTGCTTAATCACTACCGGAAGAAGTCTCCAAGCAGCTAACATTCTCCTTTCCCTTCCTCCCCCACAACAAACACTCTGTGAGGTGAGTGGGGCTGAGAGACTTCAGAGAAGTGTGACTGGCCCAAGGTCACCCAGCAGCTGCATGTGGAGGAGCGGAGACGCGAACCCGGTTCCCCAGATTACGAGTCTACCACTCTTAACCACTACACCACACTGGCTCTCACCACTCTTATGATCAGTTCTCTACTTTTTCGCATCAGTTTATTTAAAATATAAATAAATACGTCCTGATGGAAATCTGTCGGCATCTTACTGCAAATTTCTCCTAATAGACACATTTTTGTATGAAATTTTTGCCTAATAAACAAAATTTGCAAAGAAATTGTAATGCATTTTTGAATTAATACATTTTTGTGTTACTTTATTAATATATGTATTGTTCTGCACACTTTACCCTAATATGTACATTTCTGCATACCTTGCATGGCTGGAGATTGCATGGCTGCATACCTTGCATTGCAGAATACAGGGAAGTGCAATTTTTACAGGCTGGCTGTGCTTTGGTTCGCATATTGTTTCGGAAAGGGGAAATTTGGTGAGTTGCCTTTAAATGCAAACTGAATCAAATCGCCCCTTCCCAGTGCTCAGGGAACAAGGACCATTGAAGATCCCTAGTTGGTACCTGAAAGCACAATAAAAGGATGATAGCAGAATTCCAAATGGGGTTCCCCCTCTTCAAAAGATCAATGATACGTCCTTGAAGATAGGCACATAAAGGGACAATAAAAGCACAAACAAGAGTTCAGAGGCTGTGAAAACGATGATGTAGACAATAATATGCTACTCAATTTTTCTTGTTCCAATTCCTTTTACGTTTTCAGAATAGACATTCACCAATTGTGGCATAGTCATTTGGCAACTGAGCTAGAAAGGAAACTGGCATATCTATAGGCAACGGCAAAACAATAAACCAGAGAAAGTACTAGGCATGGTTTCAACAAGATAACAGAAAAGCCTCCCTTTAGGGGACTGCACAGATTACAAACTGTCAATGGCATTGACAATTGAACAATGCTTCTCTGTCAAATGACCCCACAATATGCAGGCTTTGGGTGCTGGGCAGTCACTGGAAGCCTGCAGTCGCTTGAGAAATAAAGATATAGGCCCACATATGTTTAACCCACATTAGAAAACACTTCAACCCCCAAAAGAATCCTAGGAAATGTAGTTCACCCAGTGCTTTTTTTCTAAAAAAAATATTTAGGGGTGCTCTCATTTTCACTCAAGAAAATCACCATAGTGATTTTATAGTTCAAATTGGGATTCACAAAATGTTTAGGGGTATGCGTCCCCCCCCCAGAAAAAAAGCACTGAGCTCACCCCTCAAATGCTACAATTCCCAGCATCCTTAGTGAACTACAGCTCCCAGGATTCTTTGGGGGGGGGAAGCCACATGCTATATTATATATGTTATACAGTCATACCTCTAGTTGCGTTAGGTTCATGTTGTGGATTTTCGGGTTGTGAACGTGGCAAACCTGGAAGTGTATACTTCCACGTTTCGCCACACGTGCAGAAGTATTCTGCGCACTTCACACATGCGCAGGAGTGCTCTATTGTGTCACGCGCATACGCAGAAGCGGCGCTTTACTTATGGACTTTTTGGGGTGCAAACAGCACCCCGGAACAGATCGTGTCCGTAAGTAGAGGTACAGTGGTACCTCTGGATGCGAACGGGATCCATTCCGGAGCCCTGTTTGCATCCAGAGCAGAACGCAACCCGCATCTGCAGGTCACAATTTGCCGCTTCTGCCCATGCGCGTGGCGTCATTTTGAGCGTCTGCGCATGCGCGAGCGGCAAAACCCGGAAGTAGCACGTTCCGTTACTTCTGGGTCGCCACGGAGCGTAACTTCAAAATGCTCAACCTGAAGCGACTTTAACCAGCTGAGGCTCCAATACTTTGGCCACCTCATGAGAAGAGAAGACTCCCTGGAAAAGACCCTGATGTTGGGAAAGATGGAGGGCACAAGAAGAAGGGGATGACAGAGGACGAGATGGTTGGACAGTGTTCTTGAAGCTACGAACGTGGGTTTGACCAAACTGCGGGAGGGAGTGGAAGGCAGGAGTGCCTGGCGTGCTCTGGTCCATGGGGTCACGAAGAGTCGGACACGACTAAATGACTAAACAACAACAAAATGACTGTACTACTGTATATGGTGTGGATGTGGTTCAAAGCTGTGATTCTCTCTCTTTCTCTTTCACACACACAAACACACGGAGGGAGAACATCCTGTTGTTCAAATCCACGGGCACACAGATTAGCTCCTTTCACTGAAATGAACAAGGCAGCCTGATGAGTTGTTTGCAGAGCACTCAGATGCCTCTTGAACAGGGCAAACAAGCCTCCTTCCAATCCACTCCAAGTTTAACGGGCAGAGAACACAGGAGATTTGCTATACCGCTCTTGGGGTATGAGGTATGTAAAAAGGTAAAGGACCCCTGGACGGTTAAGTGCAGTCAAAGGCGACTATGAGGTTGCGGTGCTCATCTTGCTTTCAGGCCAAGGGAGCCAGCGTCTGCCCGCAGACAGAGATAATACTTTATTCGGCTATAAGCCCACAAGGTAAAACAAATCAATAGATAAAAATCAATAGATAAAATCAATAGCATTTTACAATCTAAAATATCAACTAAAATATTTCAACGCATAATCTCTAGATGTACCGTGTTCTGGCCTTGAAGATAAAGATGGTGCATAGAGTTTACTGAATTTTTAATAGTCATGCAGCATTCCATGAAGTCTTTTGTATGACAGAACTGAGATCAGGAATCTAGCAACCTGTAAAGTTCTATAAGAGTCAATGTCCTGGAGTAGATAAGCTAGATGTAATTCAGGTGGTTTAGCAGCAATTTCCAGAATGATTGAACTCAGGATCCTTGATCGGGGAACATTGTATAAGGGGCAATTAAACAAGATATGATAAAGGGATTCTATCGATTTGTTGTCACATGCGCACAAAACAGAGATTTTACCGTTAGCTTTCTGGGTCATGTGGCCAGCATGACTAAACCGCTTCTGGTGCAATGGAACACCGTGATGGAAGCCAGAGCGCATGGAAATGCTGTTTACCTTCCTGCCGCAGCAGTACCTATTTATCTACTTGCACTGGCATGATTCCGAACTGCTAGGTTGGCAGGAGCTGGGACAGAGCAACAGGAGCTCACCCCGTTGCAGGGATTCAAACCACCAACCTTCTGATCGGCAAGCCCAAGAGGCTCAGTGGTTTAGACCACAGCATCACCCACATCCCTTGAAGGGTCCCAATTTCAATTCCTTGGGAAATCCAGCTAAAAGGCTGTCTGGCGGCAGGCTGTGGAAAGACATGAGGGCTGAGCTAGACATTGCACAGGAGTTGCATAGAATCATAGAATTGTAGAGTTGGAAGAGACCACGGGGGTCCGACCCCCTGCAATGCAGGAAATTTCTGCCCAACATGGGGCTCAAACCCACAACCCTGAGATTAAGAGTTTCATGCTCTACCAACTGAGCTATCCACAGGATCATTGCATGAACAGCCTCCCACCCAGCTCTGGAATCATCTTCACTGGGCATCCTCAGGCATCCAGCAAGATCCTTTGGACTCTACTGGAGGTTTTTAAGCAGAAGTCACAGATGCTTCAGTTGAGATTCCTGCTTTGTGGAGGGTTGGACTAGATGACTCTGCAATTCTATGATTCTGTGATTCTCATCCCTACTCATCACAAAAACTATACTTATAGCATTACATGACTTGAATTATTCTAAAGGCAGATGCCGTTAATGTCCCCAAGTGAATTAATCTTTTTTAAATGCAAGATTTCCACTCGCGACTAAGCAGCCATGGGTAATGTTCTCGGGAGTAAAATATTGCCGATATTATTCTACGGGAGTTAACAATTTGGGGTATAAAAATCATTAAAGCATATAATAAGATACATCAGACAAGTTGAGAGCAAATAGTGCAATTAGAAATGTCACTGCAAATGAGGAAGAAAGGAGAAACAAGGAAAACTAAAGCCTTTAAATAGAATCATCTGCCTCAGCTCCCAGCTCAGTTTACAGTTCAAATCCTTTGCTATTACACACACTGTCTGTGAGATTAATATTGAGCCCCCATCCTAATGTGCTCTCCATTTTCGACAATGTTTCACACGTCATTTGCACAGCAATTGTTGCCGACTTGCAAAAATGCTGAACTGATGAAAGGCCTAAGACTGTTAAGCCAGTATTTCTAAATAGGTTTGAATGGCTTTCAGGAGCGCTGCAGAGATGGACAACCTGTGGCCAGGAATTTTCTGGTGCCTGGGCTCTGCCTGTGGATTGGGCCCTCCAAATCCACCCGCAAAGGAGAAGACAGATTTGCATAAGCTTCGCATATATTTTACGCCGTATGCAAATGTGTGTCCTCTATTGCAGGAAGTTTGGAGGGTCCACAAAATTAATCAGTGGCCACAAACATAATAAAATGTCTGACAGATAGAATGAGAAGGATAAAGCATTCCCTGTGATTCTGTTTCCATACTAGAAAAGACTGAACCTGTTGAATTTCTCCTTGGAATACCCAGTTGTGGCAGAAGAACCCTGCTTTCCCCACAAAGCCAGCCCTATACAAAATCCTGTACCCTCCTACCTGGGAATAAGCCTCATTAAACACAAATGAGGCAGACATGTGCTGTATACCATTGTACGTTAAGTTAACTATGCAGTGAATTTTTTGCATGTGCCTGATCTTTAGCTCTTGCAGGAGACCTGCCTAAGCCACTTTGCAAAGTTTTCACCGTTTGCATTTGCCATTTGGGAGACTGAGGATTCATTAAGTTCCACCTGCACTTATTGTGTAGTAGCATTTGCAGAAAATAACTTCTAGGGAGTACCTGATCTCTGACAAACCCACCACCAGAAAGATGCATCCTGGTTGCTAGGGGGAAAGGGAAGGTGAATCCACAGGGACTCCCTGGACTAGAAAAGTGAGACAGAAGCAGGAAAGAAATGTTCGCTAAATAGGAGGGGGAAACAGCAGCTCTTTAGGAGCCCAGGGATTCCTATATTCTGATTTCTAAACAACTCACTTGTCAATCACAGCTCTGACTCCCTGCTCAAAACACTGACAGGTGGAAGCAGCCAGGTTAGTTCAACTCACAGAAGTTGCTTAGATGATACCAGAACATTTTGCTTCTTACCTCTCTTTCAAGGAGAGCTAGAAACTTCCTTATGTTTTGAAAGACAGTTCTGGCTGTGGGCACTGTATATCAGTACCTTCCTCTTGGCAACCCTCCCATCTGTGAACCACCCTGAGACCTCCAGGTATAGGATGGTATATAAATTCTAATAATAATAATAATGTTATGTACTGAAGTTCTCACCCTGGGCCAGCAGGGGGATACTGTAGATAGTTCAGGTCCACATATGCAAATAAGGGATCGAAAGTGATGTTCAGTGATTGGATAGTTACAGAAAGTTGTTACAGTTACGTTGTACTGGAGCTCTATATAAGCAGGCTGGCTGAACCCTTCAGTTCAGTTCAGTTCTGACCTGTGAATATACAAGAGCTGTTTGGAGAATCGCTGTGTCATCTGATATGTTCACCCACAACTTAACAAATAATAACACACACCAGGGACCATGTTGGCTTGCTGTGATGGCAGCTGTTCTCCAGCAACACCAGGAGGGTTACAGGTTTCGCAGAATAGCCTCTTCCTATTCTGAATTCAGATTCAGACAACCAGAATGGCTCCGCTTGGGATTATAACTGTATACTGTATAGACCAAAGTACCTAATCCTGCAAACGTACACAAAGCACCAGAGAACTCACATATGCCTGACTCCTTTATCCCAACATCAGATGCCTGGTGAACATAGTCCTGGTGTCCAGTTCGGCTTTTTTTATCCTCACAAGGACTGAAGACCTCCTTTCTTCTCGAGCAAGAAATCCTCTGCTTCTCCTCTCCTTCTTGTCAATAGCTGGGAGAGATCATTACAAGTCAAAACTGTATCAAAACAGGACGTTGTCCTGTGTTATACAGGACAGGTGGCAAGACCTTAAGAGTCAGCTGGCGGAGGGGGACGGGGACAGACTTTTTAGAGGTGGTGTTGTCCATTTCTTCTCTTTATTTCAAAATGTGGCATGCATGTCCTAACACATTTTGAGGGCCTCCTCATTCTGCCAAGTAGGACCAGGGCCAGATTTAGGTTTGATGAGGCCCTAAGCTACTGAAGGCAATGGGGCCCTTTATGTATGTCCAGCTGTCCTTTGTCAACAACAGTCGCTGGGTTGTTTTTTTGTTGAACATATGCTATATGGTAATTTATGGACCTAATAGGTATCTAAAGCCATTTGCACATAACCAAATACGGTATGTATTTTGTTAAAGTAATTGCCGACAAAGGTCCGTATAGCTAAAGCTATGGTTTTCCCAGTAGTGATGTATGGAAGTGAGAGCTGGACCATCAAGAAGGCTGATTGCCGAAGAATTGATGCTTTTGAATTATGGTGCTGGAGGAGACTCTTGAGAGTCCCATGGACTGCAAGAAGATCAAACCTCTCCATTCTTAAGGAAATTAGCCCTGAGTGCTCACTGAAAGGACAGATCCTGAAGCTGAGGCTCCAATACTTTGGCCACCTCATGAGAAGAGAAGACTCCCTGGAAAAGACCCTGATGTTGGGAAAGATGGAGAGCACAAGGAGAAGGGGGAGACAGAGGACGAGATGGTTGGACAGTGTTCTTGAAGCTACCAGCATGAGTTTGACCAAACTGCGGGAGGCAGTGGAAGACAGGAGGGCCTGGCATGCTCTGGTCCAGGGGGTCACGAAGAGTCGGACACAACTAAACAACAACAACAACAAATTGTTGAAAAGTCCATGCAGAATGCAAAGTACATGCAGAATGTAGGCACCCTATATATAGAAATGAGCAAACCAGTGATATTTTAGGGAGCAGGCTAGCAGGTGGGGCCCATTACTTACATCATAGGAGCCTACACAACACTGTTGCTGTGTGTAGGTTTTGTTTTATTTTTTATCTTATATTTTGGAAACGTACATCCAGGGTCCGTCCCCCCTTTAAATAATAAATAAATAAAAACTATAGCTTGTTTAGCTTATATGGAAATCCGGCACTGTGTAGGGGCCTGGCCTTCTGCCTTCAGAGCCCTGCCCTGACAGTACCTGTGGCCCAGAATTCAGTTTCCTGAGGAGATCTGCTTGCTTTCCTGCTTTCTTTTGTTTTGCTTAAGCTATTTATACCTCGCCCTGCGGCCTTGGATCCCCGGGGGAGTCATGAATAAAAGAACAAAGTCCTCAGTTTAAAACACGTATCCTTCAGGAATAAAAAGCATATTTAGTCGTAGCATCAAATGATGGCTGCCCAAAGGCCTGAACAAAACAATGGGAAGAAGCAGAAGTCCCAGCAAAGGAAGAATGAATACAAAAACTTATGGAATATGCAGAAATGGCGAAACTTACCAAAAGAATAAGAAATCAAGATGACAATTTTTTTAAATAAAAGAATGGAAATGGTTCATGAATATTTACAGATGAATTGTAAACAGATAAGAACATTGGCAGGATTATTGTAATAACCTGCAGTTTGATAAGAGTGTATATTTAAAGAAGAATAAATGAGGAAATTAAGTTAATTTGAATATGCAGAAGGTTTAAATTTAAGGAAATGCCGAAAGAGGGGGGAAGGAAGTCAAGTTTTGAAATGTTAAAATGATGGTAACATTAGTGAAGTGTATAAACCTGAAAAGTATTAAAAAAAAAAAAAGGCCTGAACAAAACAGCCAGATTTTATGTTTTTTCAGCTGAAGGCCAGCAGTGTGGATGTCCGCTGAAATTTAGGCAGGAGGTCTTTCCCGATCTAGGAATCCACTGTATCACCAAGCGTACAGTTCCCAGTGGCACGACATTCAGGTGGGTCTTCCTGGAAGATCTCTGCTGACAAGAAGGAATTGTGTACATGCCGTACACTTAAAGCATATTTAAAGTACAGGACTCCCCCCCCCCCCAAAAAAAAAAAAATACACCTGGGAAGTGTAGTTTATCAAGGGTGCCAGGAATTGTAGCTTTGGGGGTAAGCTAGAGAAGAAGAATCTTTATTTGCATCAGCCACTAGCCATAGCAATAAAATAAAATAAAATGTACTGAAGATAGAGGTGGAAACATAACTATAGAAAATACATTTTGGGGGGGTTACATCAATAATCAAATAATAGATCTAATTCTAATTACCCCCACCAAAAACCTTGCTACAGGGTAAGCTAAAGTTCCTGGGATGCTATATGTATGGTGTGGATGCAGCCACAGAGCAAGTCACTCTCTCAGAAATTTACAGACAGCATATTTTCTCATGAGCCAGAGGGGTGGCTCTGAATAAGACGTGAGGCGTTCCCAAAGTAAAGGAAGGATTGAACTCTGATTAATAAGAATGCACACAGAGGCTTGAACCAGCAAGACTCTGGGAAGGGTGCATATAATAATCTCTGCATCCCTCCACCCCTCAGCCCAGGTCGTTTTATTCACAAAAGAACTTTTTACAGAGTGTTCTAAGAACCAATCAGATTTCTTCTGAGCATTTCAACAAACCCCACGTGGGAACAAAGTTAAACTACAAACACTAGTTAAGCATGCATACTTTTGGAGTAAATGAATGAAAACTACAAAAGAGTGCATTCAGCAACCCCAGAGGTCATAAGCAATCAATAGTGATAAGAAGGATGGCTAGGAGGACAGCGATCATTATCACCTTTATGTGAGACCTGTTTCCTGGCCCTAAGATTAACATCCTAAGATTAACATATCAGAAAAGCTACATCAAAGAAACTGCCCATTGTCTTTGATGACCCAGCATGCCTGCCTGCAGTACGTGACTTGTCAAGCAAGAGAAATGGACAGTAGAAGAAATGGCCAGGGATGCAGAGGGTTGTGGGATTTGACAAGAAATTACTGACAATGTCTCAAACCCAGTCAACACAACACATTCATCGTGGACACAATGGCTTGATGCATATTTTATAATTCCTCATAGTAATCCCACCTGACCCCACACTCTGGATATTTGCACTCCTACAAAGACGTCATGTGCAGTTTCCACAGGAATACTCCTTGCCAGAGTTGAGTCAAGAACCCCACCAAGATTGATAGCTGTCAGTGGAAAGGAGAGAGGTGGACTTACCGAGGGATGCTTTCAAAAGGACTGAACTCGGACGGGTTTGTTTACTAATCCATAACAACTCGTTGGCCTGTTTCTAGAGACAGATGAAGAATTACAGCAATTAATTTGCATTGTGAAAAATAATTCTATTAGCTGGAAACATCGGAGGGTTGTGTTTTATAGCAGCAGGCAAGTGCATATTTTATGGACCATGTTCTTCATTAACCTGATGGATTGAGGGAGGCTAATGAGCTTCCATCTACGGTCTTTCCAGTTTCTACGTATTGACATCATTATTATATATTTTTATGGCTTGTGCCAGATTTGTAATTTCTGGCTCTCTTCTCTCACATGCCTGTCAAATGGCGATCGTTGCTATTTGACTTGAGCCTTCTTGTTGACAGTGCTTCCTTCCCATCTGCAAAGCCTTTTGCTGTATGGTCCTGGTTCTGCTTTGCAGGAAGAATGCCTCAAGTTCAATTCTTGGTATCTCCTGGTAGGACTGGGAAAGTCTCCCTGACTGATACCACAGAGAAACATTGCCAGTCCATGCTGAGGCTGAGCTAGTTGGAACAATGGTCTGATCAGGTATCAGGCAGCTTCTTATGTTCCTTTTGAAATCACCTGTATTTGTGTCCAGCAGAAACAACCATGGTGACCCCTGCAGAAAAAAATGATGGTTTTCCCCTCCCTCTTCAGGTGCTTCAAATCCAGTAGAGGAAACAACACAGGAAACAGAGCCTCCAAGCGTCCCTATTTTTCCAGGGACAGCCCCGGATTTACAGAAGCCATCCCGGTTTCTTATTTGATCCTGGAATGTCCTGCTTTTCCTTAGGACGTCCCTATTTTCATCAGATAAATGTTGGAGGGTATGGAGTTGAGCAACTCACAAGCCAACAAGGTATGTAACTATACAACCTTTAGAAGACATCTGAAGGCAGCCCTGTACAGAGAAGTTATTTTTAATGTTTAATGTTTCATTATGGCTGGGGCAACCCAAGACTCAGCTGCACAGGTCAATTTATAACGTTAAAAATGTGCTATAAAAATGTGACACCAGACGGCGCTGTAGAGCAGAATTGAAAGTCAATGGCAGGTTGCCTTGGGAGCTCCCCCACCCCCCATTAGCTTCTCCCAACCCTCCTCTGACCTGATCAGTCTCTTCCAGCTTCTCTGACATGTCCTGTGCCCCCATCCCTGACAGCTCTGACCTCTCCTCTTGCCCTGGCTCCTGCCTCTGGGGTGGCACTGAAGCCCACAAATCGCTGGTTCTGCTCTCAAGTCAGTCTCCAGCCCCCTTGCCTCCGGCACACACTTATCACAGCCGCCAGTCCCTGACATCAAGTGAGTGGGCTGCCTTAAGGGAAAACCAGGGTGGGAACGGTTGCTAAGGCCATTGATGGTTTCATCTGTGTAAATGTCTTACGTTGGTTTCTACCTAAGTGTTTCCTTAAATGGGAAAATCTTGATTTTTTATTTTATTTTTTTACATTCTAGATTTACTTGTTTACTTTATGACAGGGTTGTCATTTCGTTGTTTCCTGGACCTGTTTATATGATTTTGTCACTGTTTTATACTTTTCTTTTTCCCTCTGCTTATTTTTATTATTTTGTTCCCTGCTGTGGAGACGCGGGTGGCGCTGTGGTCTAAACCACAGAGCCTAGGGCTTGCAAATCAGAAGGTCGGCGGTTCGAATCCCTGCGACGGGATGAGCTCCCGTTGTTCAGTCCCAGCTCCTGCCCACCTAGCAGTTCGAAAGCACGTCAAAATGCAAGTAGATAAATAGGTACCGTTCCAGCAGGAAGGTAAACGGCATTTCCGTGCGCTGCTCTGGTTTCACCAGAAACGGCTTAGTCATGCTGGCCACATGACGCGGAAGCTGTCTGCGGACAAACGCCGGCTACCTCGGCCTATAAAGCGAGATGAACGCGCAACCCCAGAGTCGTCTGTGACTGGACCTAACGGTCAGGGGTACCTTTACCTTTACCTTCCCTGCTCTGAGATTGAAAATATTCAGTGAAGAGCAAGCTAGAAATAATTTTAATAATAATATATATGAATTAATAATAATAATAATAATAATAATAATAATAATAATAATAATAATAATAATAATAATAATACAAACAAATAATTTCCTTGCTGACCAATTTTATCCTGCAGTTCACACCTCCCATCAGAATTGGAGATAGATTCCTTCACCTTATTCCACATTCTGCAAACAAGACACAGAAGGGAAGCTGTGGGAAGAAAAAATCTTTTCCCAAAGCTCCGGAAATTCATGGGGCCTTTGTTAACAATCTTGCGTGGCACCTTAAGACTAAGCAATTCAAGCTGCAATCCTGTGTACAACCTTATAAGGCAGCAATCCCTATAGAATTCAGTGGGGCTTACTTCTTTGTAACGTATGATGATTGTAGCATCAGCCCACACTATAAATTGTGACAGCAGGGACCCCTCATAGTGATGGAGAAGTGGTTAGTTTTGCCATGGAAATTCAAATACTTGCCTACTCTCGCTCACTATTGTGAAAAAAACCCCAGTGATTGCCACTAGATGGCAATGTGTCTCAAGAAATAGAGAAACAGAATAAAATTCAGAAAAGATAGTTGGAGCACACCAGAGCGTGCTCTGGGTTTGGTTCTAAACTGTGTTCTTTGAAATTATTAGTGTCCAGTGATTTTTTTCTGGGGGGACGCAGGGGTACGCATACCCCTAAACATTTTGTGAATCTAAGTTTAGCCTCATTGAGGGGCAGTATTTCAATATGAGTAGGAAAATGAGAGTACCCCTAAACATATTTTTTTTAGAAAAAAAGGACTGTTAGTGTCCCACATATGTTTGTGTTCCAGTTGCCCAGGCACATGGGGAGCTTCTCTCTGAGGTGCTTGCTATGTGTATTAGTCAAACAAAACTTTATTGTGGAGTCAACCTGCTATGACAATTTAGAGCAGTAAATGTGACTGTCAGCCCAAACTGCCACTGTACATTTCCAAGGGAAAATAAAAACAAATAAAACTTAACATTTACATAATCTGATGACTTTTTAAAAAAACTACATGATATGCATCTGCACCATAAAGAATAAAAAATGTGATGCCCAAATCACAGGAAATTATCTCCAAATTATCCTGTGTGTAGAAGAAGAAGAAGAGTTTGGATTTGATATCCCGCCTTTCACTCCCCTTCAGGAGTCTCAAAGCGGCTAACATTCTCCTTTCCCTTCCTCCCCCACAACAACACTCTGTGAGGTGAGTGGGGCTGAGAGACTTCACAGAAGTGTGACTGGCCCAAGGTCACCCAGCAGCTGCATGTGGAGGAGTGGAGACACGAACCCAGTTTCCCAGATTATGTGACTACCGCTCTTAACCACTACACCACACTGGCTCTCAGAAATTCCCAGCAGGTTAAATCTGCAAAACTTGCAAAAGAAGCTACTTTTCAAGTCACAGAGACAGACTTCCACTTAAAAGCAGCTGGATCTAATAGCAGAAAACCACTGAGGAATATTTTAAAGAACTAGATCCAAAAACCATTTGTTATACATATTTTATACCAAAGATTCTGCTTAATGAGCAGAGGATGTCTTCAGTAGGAATTACCAAATGTGTCAATTTTGGCTTCTTTCTCTTTTTCATTTTTCCAGTCTTCAGAGTTCCACATCACTTTCCCTTTAAAAAAAAAAAAGTCCTTATGAATGAAAATTCATAGGCAGGTTAGTGTGGATTTACCCTAATATATGCATGTAGTATGCATTTTCCCTAATACACACAAATCTGAGAAGCCATTTCCCCCCATATAATGCATTTTGTATGTTATTTTGACTAATATATGCATTTCTAGGGACACTTCACCCCAGTATATGCATTTTTGTACACATTGCAATATGTGGCTGGAGAGTTGCACTGGAAAATTGGAAGATGTGCAAATTTCAAAAGATAGTGGATTTCATATGGTTTCAGAAAATATGGATTAGGCATAGGAGCCAACTCCTAGAGACTGAGGTCCCTTCAGCTCTCTCAATAAAATATTTGAGAGGGCCACTGCCGCCACCCCACCTCCCAAAGTTGATGGGCATCGCCATTCAAATGGTGTGTATGCGCTACATCATGTGATCAATTATGCAGGGTGGGGCTTACCTGCCCCCACCCCCATATTTTATTCAAGTTGGCATGCCTGGAATTAGGTAAGATTGCCTCTGCAGATGAGACCTGGCTGACAGAGTCAAAAAAGGTTAGTTCAACCCCCCCCCTTCCTGGGGAAAACTCTGTTAGCTCTTAAGAAAAGGAAGAATTGGAAGGTAGCCAGAGTGTTGCTAGGCAATCAGCAGATAAGCAGAGGTCTGAGTCTGTGTCGAGTGAAAGTGGGGAGGGGGGGAGGTCAACCTCTCAGTCCCTGTTGTAGCCGTCTGGATAAGATCAGATGGCAACAGAAGGGCAAGAGGGGAAATGGAGGAGTTTGGCATCCTTTCTGCTGTGGGAGGGGCGAAAATTCAGAGTGACCAACTATTGTAAATTCGAGCAGGCGAGAAGTCATGCTCTGGATGTGTCTTGTAAATAAACATACATAAAACTGTTGGAGAGTCTTTACTTCTTATCGGGCTTGCTTGCCTGCCAGAAATCATTACAGCAGCTATCCCTGGTTTCAGGCTCAGATCTTTCCCATCACCTGCTCCCTGATTCTTTGAACTGAAAATGCCAGGAAATTGGACCTAGGACCATTATTATGGACCATTGCACATTTTGCTAGTACAGTGGTACCTCGGGTTACATACGCTTCAGGTTCATACGCTTCAGGTTACAGACTCCGGTAATCCAGAAGTATTACCTCAGGTTAAGAACTTTGCTTCAGGATGAGAACAGAAATCGCGCTCCGGCAGTGCAGCAGCAGCAGGAGGCCCCATTAGCTAAAGTGGTGCTCCAGGTTAAGAACAGTTTCAGGTTAAGTACGGACCTCTGGAACGAATTAAGTACTTAACCTGAGGTACCACTGTATGGGAAGGCATTTCTTCCCAGGCTTTCTTTAAAAGAACCGTTTGCATGGGCTGTTGCATATTATATGCAAGATGCATATCTTACCTGTTTGTTCATTGGGGAGCATAGGGTTAACCAGCTTGCTGACAAAACTTGGCATTGTGGTAGTGAGAAAAGTCACAGCCCCATCTAGGGTAGTCATTTCTTCCTGTGGCCTCCTATGGGGTGCTCATGATTGACATGGGACATTTATATCAGCAGGTGAACATCCAGAATCTCATTCAGTTCAAGATCATGCTCAACACAATAAAAAGAAAGGCAAACAAAAAGCTGCAACTCAAGTAAGAATCTTCTGAGAGCCTGGTGAGTTGAGGGGCTGTTCAGTCCAGGGAAAGCAGATTGCATTTTTATTTGCTTTATTTTGCAGATGTGACCCCTGAAAAGCTTTTTCTTTATTTCAGCAGGCTTATGACATGTATGATGATTGATTTATCTTTTGGTCTTTTCCTTCATTTTTTAAAAAAATGGTTATCCCTGCTGTGTTATTGTTATTTGTTTTCAAAAATTGCTATACCTAACTCTTTTTTAGTTATAAGCTACTTTGGGCTGCTTTATACACACCGGAAAATTGGAATATTAATGTGTTTTAAAGCTCAGATGGTAGAGCATGAGACTGTTAATGGGTTTGAGCCCCACATTGAGCAAAATATTCCTGCATTGTAAGGTCTTGATGGTCCCTTCCAACTCTGCGATGCTAAGATTAAAAATAAGTGCTCCACTTCATAGGAATCTCTGGGTGAATCTACACACCGGGGGGGGCACTATAAATAAGTCAGAAATTAGAGCTCCAGAACAGATCCCTTTCGCAACGGAGGTACCGCTGTACATAGTTCCATCCTTATTTCAGGCATCATGATATATTGGTATATCGTGATGTTTAAAGGTAAAGGTAAAGGGACCCCTGACCATTAGGTCCAGTCGTGACCGACTCTGGGGTTGCGGCGCTCATCTCGCTTTATTGGCTGAGGGAGCTGGCGTACAGCTTCCAGGTCATGTGGCCAGCATGACTAAGCCCCCACGTCTGGCAAACCAGAGCAGCACACGGAAACGCCGTTTACCTTCCCGCCAGAGTGTTATCTATTTATCTACAGTGGTGCCCCGCAAGACGAATGCCTCGCAAGACAAAAAACCCGCTAGACGAAAGGGTTTTCCGTTTTTCGATGCGCTTCGCAAGATGAATTTCCCTACGGGCTTGCTTCGCAAAACGAAAAAGTCTTGTGAGTCTTGCGATTTTTTTCCCCTTCCCCCCCTTTTTCTAAGCCGCTAAGCCGCTAATAGCCTTTAAGCCGCTAAGCCGCTAAGCCTTTAATAGCCGCTAAGCCTTTAATAGCCGCTAAACCGCTAATAGCGCTAATCCGCTAAGCCGCTAATAGGGTTGCTTCGCAAGACGAAAAAACCGCTAGACGAAGAGACTCACGGAACGGATTAATTTCATCTTGCGAGGCACCACTGTACTTGCACTTTGACGTGCTTTCGAACTGCTAGGTTAGCAGGAACAGGGACCGAGCAATGAAAGCTCACCCCGTTGCGGGGATTTGAACCGCCAACCTTCTGATCGGCAAGTCCTAGGCTCTGTGGTTTAACCCACAGCGCCACCCGCATCCCTTATCATGATGTTTAGCTGGTGATATATTGTGATGTGGAAAACCAGATATTGCCCAGCCCATGGGGGAGAGGGTCACAATTTTATTTTAATGCAGCCCGCTCCAATGCATCTTTATTCAGAAACAGATCCCCCTGAGTTTGAGATTTATTCCCACCTGTCTCCAAAGAATTGTACTCTTAATTCACATGTTCTAATCATCAGGATTTCGATGGATAGGATTCGGGTTCAGGGCTTGTGTGTGCAGTCGTGCACTTCTCACCATTTTGCTGTGCCGCCACCATAAACCCAGAGATTTGTCCACTAAAAGCAGCCTCTCCACCTAAAACACTTGACTGGTAGCATCCTGGACAGTCTCCAGTGGCAACTGCCCACTTCCCATCAGAAAGAAAGCTGGCAGGAAAAAGAAAAGGTGACTCAGCCTGATTTCTCATTAGAGGCAATAAATGAGAAACTTTGGAAGAGAATAGGACTCCTTATCCCATAATGCCCTTCTCTTTCCACAGGAGTCTCCACCTTAGGCGGACGCTGCACATGTCTCTTTAGTATGTAGGTCTGTTTACATTTGTTTGGTGATTACTCAGAAGGTTCTCTGTGCTTTTGGTTCATTAGCACTTCCCCAGAATGCTGACTTCATCCTTTGTGTTCCCAGAACCATAATGACTCTGGGTCCTCCTAGCAGCTGCTGATCGATTGTATTTCACCTTTTCCTTGGGCAGGCTAATGTGGCAGCTTTCTGCAGTAAGACTATAGCTCGACCCTCAAATAAGGAGTGGAAGATTTGATCTAAAGAGTTAAGCACCTAAGAATGGAATAACAGGCAATGCAAATGCTAAAACCAGTGCCATAAATAAAGAAACATTTGCATTTCATTGCTGCCCCTTTCAGACAGTAAAGGTAAAGGGACCCCTGACCATTAGGTCCAGTCGTAGCCAACTCTGGGGTTGCAGTGCTCATCTCGCTTTATTGGCCGAGGGAGCCGGCGTACAGCTTCCAGGTCATGTGGCCAGCATGACTATGCTGCTTCTGGCGAACCAGAGCAGTGCACGGAAACGCCATTTACCTTCCCGCTAGAGCGGTACCTATTTATCTACTTGCACTTTGATGTGCTTTCGAACTGCTAGGTTGGCAGGAGCAGAGACTGAGCAACAGGCACTGACCCCGTCGCGGGGTGATCGGCAAGTCCTAGGCTCTGTGGTTTAACCCACAGCGACAGTAGTTAATAGCAATGGGAAATAAAATAAACTCTATGTTTTTTATTTTAAAAAACCCACAGGGTATGGTTTGAAGACCCATGAGGCTGGGACTGGTCAGTGTCTGGATGTGATACTGCCTAGGAAACACATGCATGATGCCTTTCAGCCTTTCTCAACCTGTGGGTCCCCAGATGTTGAACTACAACTCCCATCACCCCAGCTAGCAAGGCCAGAGCTCAGGGATGATGGGAGTTGTAGTCCAACAACATCTGGGGACCCACAGGTTGAGAACCACTGCAAGGTTTAGGTTCCCTAGTGGGGGAAAAGGCGGGAGATAAACGTAAGCATTTTATTTTATTTTTACGAAACCGCAGCATATACCATAAAAAGAGAGGGCCAGTTAAATTGCAGTGATAAAAGGGGTACAATGTGAGTTACAAGCAAATTTGGTGTCATTTCTACAGGAGAAAGGTTTTTACCTGTGTTCCTAACCTGTACTGGCCATACAGAAGTCAATAAAGCAAAGTTTTGTCTTTGAAATGATGGCTTAAAAAAAGAAAAGTCAAATTGATTTAATAGAGTTTGGAGAAATGGAGGCATTCACAAGACTTCCCCACTAGATGGTGCTCTGTGCACAGTTCTTGAGTTTGGAAGCTAGGTTTGGGTGCACAACAAGGTTAAGGAAACTGTGGCCCTCCAGATGTTGCCAAACTACGGCTCCCACCATCTCTGGTCATTGGCCATGCTCGCTGGGGGTGATGGGATTTGTAGTCCAGCAGCGCCTGAAGAACCATAGACCAAATCTCTGAAACAGAAGGAGAGGTGATCTTCCAGGCTGGAGAGGATGAAGAATTACAGTTGATTGCCAGGACAAAATGAGTTTGATTGGTGATTCTGCTTTCTGAGAGGGCAGGAATGCTTAGAGCAGGGTTTTAAAAGAACCTGTCGCCTGGTCCTCCATAAATCAAGGAAGCATTTCAGCCTCCCATGTGTACTTAGGCATACATCGCTCAACTTTTCTTCTCGGCCTTGGAACTGGGAGGTAGGGGGCAGGGGGAAATGCAGAAGACAACGGGTTTATTACAGTAATGTAATATCTACCTCTTTGTTTTGGTGGACTTGTTTGGGTTAAGCCTTGATTCTAACCCAGTTTCTTCAATCTCTTTGGTCACATCTGCCGTGTAATTTGAACGCCCCCTGAAAGCAGAGAGTGCAACTTTAGCTGTTGTTCATTGGGATCTTAGGGATGTCTAGACTTTGACCTGAGACCTCAGGATGGGCGGACAGACGTCAGGAGTGGTGGCAGCTTACTACCTCGCAGAATTGGTTTACCCTCAGATTTCGGTGATGTCTGAACCTTGGGTCCTGCTCTCTTGAGAGCCAGTGTGGTGTAGTGGTTAAGAGAGGTAGACTCGTGAACCAGGTTCGCGTCTCCACTCCTCCACAGGCAGCTGCTGGGTGACCTTGGGCCAGTCACACTTCTTGAAGTCTCTCAGCCCCACTCACCTCACAGAGTGTTTGTTGTGGGGGAGGAAGGGAAAGGAGAACGTTAGCCGCTTTGAGACTCCTTCGGGTAGTGATAAAGCGGGATATCAAATCCAAACTCTTCTTCATCTTCTTCTTCTTGCTCTATTTTTATGAAAGTGTAGATTGTACATTCACATACTGAGGAGAAAGGGGGTAGACTTCTTCACCTCCCATCATTTCTCATAATGCTAGAATCCAGGATCATCCCACGATAGGCAAGGGAGCCAAGAGAACTGACAAAAGGAAGTGCTTTTCCACATGACAGATGACTAACTTATGGAACACAGCTACGAGATGTGGCGATGGTCACTGACGTAGCAAGAAGTGTTGCCAAAAACATGGAGAATTCTCTCAATGGCTACTAATCATGCTGGCCATGAGTGTCATCTGGGACTGGAAGCTTTTCTTTTGGGAATTATAGGGACAGAACTACCTAAACTGTATAGAAACTTATTCATTTATGTGGCTACAGTGGCAAGAATGTTACTTGCCCCCAAATGGAAAGAAGCAGAAGTCCCAGCAAAGGAAGAATGGGTAAAAAAACTTATGGAATATGCAGAAATGGCAAAACTTACCGGAAGAATAAGAAATCAAGATAACAAACTTTTTATAAAAGAATGGAAATGGTTTATTGAATATTTGCAGACAAATTGTAAACAGATAAGAACATTGGCAGGATTATTGTGATAACCTGCAGTTTTATAACACTATATATTTAAAGTAGATGAATAAATGAGCAAATTAAGTCAATTTGGATATGCAGAAGGTATTACAAATAAATTTAATGAACTGCAGAAAGAGGGGGGAAGGAAGTCAGGTTTTGAAATGTTAAAATGATTATAAAACCAGTGAAATGTGTAAACATGGAAAGTATAAATAAAAATATTTTCATTTTTTTATAAAAATGAGTGGCATCTGAGCACCAGTTACTGAGGGAGTAACAGGAAAAAGTGTTGCCTTCCTGCCCTGCTGAGTAACATCCCAGAAACATCTGGTGAGCCACTATGGGAATTAAACTCTAGTTCCCATATGCAGAGTATGCGGAAGACAGCCCTGGGTCGTTTGACCCTTTAATTGGTTCTCTTTACCCCTGCTATAAAAAACTACGGAAGACACTTTAAAAAAACGTTTAAAAGAGCATATAACTTTTACTTTGTATACTTGCAGTTGCAAATTAAATATACAATGCAGGTGGGTGTTTCCTAAATTGCTAAGACACCTTACACATAGTTACAGACTAACTAACTCTGGGGCAGACAACAGCATAACAGTTTATACCTGCCGCTCTAACTGTTAAGACTGTTCAACTGCCATAACTGTACCAACTGCCATAACTGTCACAGGGTGTATGTCCTACAACTCTTGCAATTAACACTTTACATATGCATTTTGGATGCATGTTGTTGTTTAGTCGTTTAGTCATGTCCGACTCTTCGTGACCCCATGGACCAGAGCACGCTAGGCACTCCTGTCTTCCACTGCCTCCCGCAGTTTGGTCAAACTCATGCTGGTAGCTTCGAAGACACTATCCAACCATCCCATCTTCTGTCGTCCCCTTCTCCTTGTGCCCTCCATCTTTCCCAACATCAGGGTCTTTTCCAGGGAGTCTTCTCTTCTCATGAGGTGGCGAAAGTATTGGAGCCTCAGCTTCAGGATCTGTCCTTCCAGTGCTCAGGGCTGATTTCCTTAAGAATGGATAGGTTTGATCTTCTTGCAGTCCATGGGACTCTCAAGAGTCTCCTCCAGCACCATAATTTAATGGATGCTAACATCCCATAAAAGATGCTGGATTAGATGAAGGTTCTTCTTGCATTTCTTATGGGTGGGTGAAAAGACGCTTCCAGGTGGCATCGATTAGGAGGTACAAAGTGTCCCTTTTTACCTCTGAATCCCAGTTCAAAACATGCACATGCTGCAGATGAGTACATCTGTTCAGTAGGATGATGTGGAGTAGCTTTAGTGAGGGCACATCAACTCGCTATCTGGAGATGTGTTGAGAAACAACGGCATGGCAAAGTCAGCTCGCATTAGCTTCACCCTGCCATGAATGTGCAAAAAACCTCAGACCGCTCAGCTCCTGGTATAATTGTTTCGACAGCGAGAAATCCATACACCCAGAGTAACCCCCCGCCCCAAGCCAATATTTTAGTGCCATTGCAGTGGCTTTCAAACTGTGTTCCCAGGGATAATGGGGTTCCTTGCCGTTTTAGATCGGCAGTGACAGGCAAGCTTCCCTGAAGCAGCTTTTCCACTGCGACCGATCTTCCTTTTGCAATGTGCAACATCAGGGGAGTGTCTGTCACTTTCTAGGCCGGAGAGCAGGGAGGGACCCAGGGTGAACTAAGAAGTTGCCTTTGAATGCATCCCAAGATTCTTTGCAAAATGCAGGGATTCTCAGCATGGAAAAGATGTTTCCTGAGAGTAAGGAATCCGATGCCTACTTCGTTGTGAGATGGGTTCATTAAACATGACGTGATCTGCTAGGTACCAAAAAGACTCACAGCGTAGTCCAATGATGCATACAGTGGTACCTCGGGTTACATACGCTTCCGGTTACAGACGCTTCAGGTTACAGACTCCACTAACCCAGAAATAGTACCTCGGGTTAAGAACTTTGCTTCAGGGTGAGAACACAAATTGTGCGGCGGTGGCGTGGCAGCAGCAGGAGGCCCCTTTAGCTAAAGTAGAGCTTCAGGTTAAGAACAGTTTCAGGTTAAGAACGGATCTCTGGAACAAATTAAGTACGTAACCCGAGGTACCACTGTATTTGTTTAAATATAGGCTAATTTAAATGGAGGTACAAAATTTTAGGACAGCTTCTGAAAAGTTAACTTGCTGCCAAGGATTTGTTTTGCTGCCCAGGCTGAAGTTTTTTGGGTGGGTTTTCATGCCCGTACTGTGGTTTTCAGCACATCCAGCTGTGCCCTGTGCCCACACCGGTGCTCCTTAACATCTGGAGTGGCAAGAATAAAGACAGCAAGAAGGAAAACATTGTTACTTTTCTTTTAATGGCTGCCAGACTACTTGTTGCTTCACCAGAAGTAATTAAAGGGAGCTTTTCTAGGGGGTCTGCTATAGTCCAAATTCTGGAGTTTCTGGAAAAATTGGCCCAAGAGGTGCAGATAAAAAAGGACATATTCAATTCCACTTGGCAAGCTTTTATTAAACACACAACAAAACAAGGTGCTATCCATGCAATCTCAGGGTGTTTCCATCCTGCTGCTATTTTGGGGTGGGATTCAATCACATACCAAGAAATTCAGGTTGCACAATTACAATTGATGGGAAAGACTTGCACAGAGGTTTTGTGATAAGAGATGGGGAAATGTGCTAGAAAGTAACACTTGCCTTGCTGCATCTAACATCCCTGCAAACAAAATGGAATGAATGTGCATTAAATAGCCATGTCAGCTAATCTCTGTGCAAAGAAATCGTGATGAACAGGTCACCTGGAAGTTTCCCCCAGAAAGATGCTCTCGTATGGAGTGGTGGGGTCCTTTGTTGGCTATTTTGCTTTGTAAAAAACAAAGAGCTGTGGGGCTTGGTCTAAAAAAACTGGGACTTGCCTTCCCCTCTCCCCACCTCTGTCAGGCCACCCACTAATAACATCCCTGCTAATTCACTCAGCCAGCTCTTGCCAGTTTCTTCTGGGGCATCTGGAGTAACTGGAAATGGGACCCTTGGCCAGCAACCACCAAACTACCTGAAATGACAACTCATTCACCTCAGGTTCAACCCACATAAAGACAGCCGGCAGATCCTTGCCTAGCACCATAAAACAAAGCCAATGAGATTTATGTATCAGCAACATGGCAGGAATACAAACACATCCCTTGAAATGGGAGGGAAGCTACTATGGGTGGATATCTGCTGGCACAGCCTCACAGCTGTGCGCTCTTAAAGAGACATTGCGCTGTCAGCCAGTTACTGCCAGATCAATAGTTACAGCTCTGCCTTGGTTCTGAGCTTCCCTGAGCTTTTGCTTAGAGGAAGGCATCCTTTGCAAAGAGAACGCTATTCTAGAGCTATTAAGAGCCGTTGCAGATGATCTTTCGCCTGTCTGTGCAATTACTTAGCAGTTATGTTGCTTGCTTGCTCTAGGGGGATCCCAGATGCGAGGGATTGCTTCTGCGGCAAGCTTGTCGTATTCTCCCAGCACTCAAATCAAGAACGTATTGGTGGGGAGAGCTGTGTGATTTGGCTTCTCTACCTGGCTAATGTGTCTGTCTGCAGTTGGGAATGCTGCATGGATTGTGGCTGCTTAAAGGATGGTCCCCTATTGGATGGTTTACATTGTGACATCACTGGCAGAGTGCTGTACTTTGAACTTGGAGACCAGGTTTCGATGTCCAGGTTGCTATTTTCAGCCTCAGTTTTCCCCTCTATAAAATGGGTACAATAGCAATGACCTTGTAAGCATTTTCATAGGAGAGCATGGGAAAACATACACATATAGACCCTCTTTGTAGGCTAAATACAGCCTCAAGGCTCAGTTCCCAAAGCCATGCCAGTCCTGCTCGCAGCTGCTTGTTTCCTGAGGTCATATGTAGGCACCCAAAGCTTTCCAGGGCATGATAAATGAGCCCTCGGGTGTAACATTCCCTCTGCCACAAGGTTGCCTGCTCAGCATTTGGCGCCTAGAATTCCCTAAAGCTGAGCTCAGAGGACGAGTCTTCAAAATCCCAAGAGACGGTGCTTAACCTACAAGATGTGCTATTATTTTTATGTAATATCATGACATTGCATTTTGCTGTCTCGGCTGAGACCCAGGGTTCTCTGAGCAAGAGGTGGGCTTTGCTAGGGAAATATGGGGCACCTTCCTGGGAGGTAGATTGTTCCAGTGGCGTAGCGTGGGGGGTGCAGGGGGGGGCCGGCCGCACCGGGCGCAACATCTGGGGGTTAGGGTTAGGGGGCGCAAATCCACGGGTTAGGGGGCGCAAATCCACGGGTTAGGGGCGCAAATTACTTGCCTTGCCCCGGGTGCTGACAACCCACGCTACGCCACTGGATTGTTCTTCCTTAATGAGACTTGGAATGTCAGTCAAGTACTGCCAATTGCCTGCTGTCAAACATTCTACCAAGCCAATATCTCTGTTGCGTAAGCAGTAACCTTTTTATTCTGTCATCATGATATTATCTAGCAGCAAAGGCAGGCTTAGAAGTGCCTGGCCCACGTCAGACCTGCAGGAAGCAATATGTGTACAGTACACACTTCAATTGCGTATCTCTTATATGAAATTGCTTCTGTACTTTAAAAGGTAAAGGGACCACTGACCATTAGGTCCAGTCGTGGCCAACTCTGGGGTTGTGGCGCTCATCTCGCTTTCTTGGCCGAGGGAGCCGGCGTACAGCTTCCGGGGCATGTGGCCAGCATGACTAAGCTGCTTCTGGTGAACCAGAGCAGCACACGGAAACACCATTCACCTTCCCGCCGGAGCGGTACCTATTTATCTACTTGCACTTTGACGTGCTTTCGAACTACTAGGTTGGCAGGAGCAGGGACCGAACAACAGGAGCTCACGCCATCACGGGGATTCGAACCGCCGACCTTCTGATCGGCAAGTCCTAGGCTCTGTGGTTTAACCCACAGCGCCACACACTTC
Source organism: Podarcis vaucheri (assembly GCF_965113315.1). Lineage (NCBI taxonomy): Eukaryota > Metazoa > Chordata > Lepidosauria > Squamata > Lacertidae > Podarcis > Podarcis vaucheri. Next base: position 20,728,031 of record NC_138760.1, on the reverse strand, counting down.
AGTTAGGAGTGGGCATTTCTCCTCCGACCTGCTACGACTCTCGGCATCCCACATCATGTGTAGCTGCAGGAGCAAACAAAACCAGTTGCCTAGGACAATGTCATAGATGCAGGGCGTGGTGGGACTAGCCAGGGTTTTTGTCTTGGGTGAAGCCTCCAGAGGGGGCGCCATTGAGGCTCCCAGCCTGTGTTTGTGTGTGTACACATATGTGCATAGTGGGGTTGCCAAACTGGATTTTGACCCGGATGAATTAAAGCCTAGTTTTGCCCCTGCCCGGGAATACCTTCTGCTACATTCCTACCTGCTTAACAGTGGGCGGAAACTCAGGAGGGCAAAATTTGGAAATATACCTGGTCTTCAAAGCATCACGATGAGAGGGATATAACAGAGGTCAAAAATAACTGTGGTTGCCTCTAGACTGTCAGTATTTTGTGATAGGAATTCAAACGCATGCTAAAAATTTAGGTTTCTGTAATTAAAGTATATTAAGGGCACTCAGTCACTACAAATCCAACCCCCCTCCCCTTTTCTTTTCTAAAAAAGAAAAGCAGAGAAATGAATGAATTACTAACAGGAAGATGTATAACCAGTGCTTTTCCCCCCTGGGGGTACTCAAGGGTACGCAGTGGCGTAGCGTGGGTTGTCAGCACCCGGGGCAAGGCAAGTAATTTGCGCCCCCTAACCCGTGGATTTGCGCCCCCTAACCCTAACCCCCAGATGTTGCGCCCGGTGCGGCCGGCCCCCCCTGCACCCCCCACGCTACGCCACTGAGGGTACACAGTTTCGACATGCCCCCCCCCCATGTGAAAAGTGTGGCACTTACTACAACAACTTCATGGTGAATACCAACACATTTTTTTCCATGAAGGAAAAAAAGCACTGTGTATAACCACCACACAAGCAAATCAGGATGAATGTGCATTATTGTATAACCTCCCCGCAAACAAATCAGAATGACTCCTCAATAAGGACTAGACATAGTCTAACCTCGGTGTGACCATTGTGCAATAGGCGTAGAATAGGAATAGACATAGGCATTGAATTGTAGAGTTGGAAGGGATCACGTGGGTCGTCTAGTCCAACCCCCTGCAATGCAGGGATCTTTCCCCCAGTGTTGGGCTCTAACCAGTGCCAGATTTACGTATAAGCTAAACAAGCTATAGCTTAGGGCCCCACTCTCTTACCCGCCCCCCAAGGAAAAAAACCTGGATGTACATTTCTAAAATATAAGATAAAAAGCAAATAAAATAAAACCTACATACAGCAACAGTGTTTTGTGTTGTGTAGACTCCTATTTGTTATGTGCAAAGGCTTTAGATACCTATTATAGTAGGTCTATAAATTACCGTATAGCATATATTCAACACAAAAAACAGTGACAATTTGTTGCGTGGCAAGTCCCCTCCCCCATGTGAAATAAAGACACTAGACACGGTATTTAAGATTAATGGGCATGAAAAGGCCACAACTTTATTGATTACAGAATTGAAAGGTATTGGCCTTAGGCATTGGCTCCTAACGACTACCCGGCATGGGGACCGGGAAGGGTTGTCCACAAGCCGTGGGAGTCCTGTTGAAGTACGCCAACTAGGATCCCACGGGTGTCACCGCTCGGGGGCATGCCGGAGGCCCTTACCTCCCAAGGTTTCGGACAAGGCAACGCCCCCCGGAGTCCTCTACCGGACTACCCTTAGCCTTGGGGAAGGTGATGGCTTTTCCTTCCCCCCTTCATTTGCATAACAATTGACCCCTGCCAATGCCTAACCGCCAACACCAAAAGTTGTGACGTTTGCTACAAGGTAGGCGAAAAAACCAAAAGGCTCGAAGAGTGCCAACTTGGAAAAATTCCTACCAGGCCCCTTGCGGCGACCAACCGAAGTCCATAGCAAGGTCAAAGCAACCTAAACCTAAAGGGTGGGTGGGATGGGAAAAAACCCGCTCAGCTGGAAGGGGCAAAGAGGGCGGTCCCCGGGCGTGCCTAGCCTTAAATAGGCTAGACCACGCCTCCTCAGCCCGCTGATTGGCGGGCCGGGTTGCCGACACGCCCGGGGATTCCCTACTCTCGCGGGGGCAAAGGCTAGCCCCTGCGTGAGGATGTGGGAGGATTTCTGCCCGCAACCCCCTCTCCTCTGAAGTCGGAAAGGGCTTTGTTGACAAAGGACAAATGGACATAGAAAGGGCCCCATTACCTTCAGTAGCTTAGAACATCATCAAACCTAACTCCGGCCATGGCTCTAATCCATGACCCTGAGATTAAGAGACCTACTGCTGCCTACCAGGGCCAACCTCTGATTCCTTTCTGTCTGAGTCTGTGCTCACACTGCGACTTTCAGCCTCTAACTCATGGGTAGGCAAACTAAGGCCCAGGGGCCGGATCCGGCCCAATCACCTTCACAATCCAGCCCTCGGACGGTCTGGGAATCAGTATGTTTTTACATGAGTAGAATGTGTGCTTTTATTTATCTCTGGGTTATTTGTGGGGCACAGGAATTCGTTCTTCTTTTTTCAAAATATAGTCCGGCCCCCCACAAGGTCTGAGGGACAGTGGACCGGCCCCCTGCTGAAAAAGTTTGCTGACCCTTGCTAACCCCTGGAAGGCGCTCCTTCTGATCACGCCCCCTTGATCGCTCAAGCCCCCTGCTTCTAACACCTCCCAGCTCGTCCCTTCTGCAGAATGCTCTTCAGTGTCCCACCACCAGGATCTGGGACCTAAGTCATCATCATCTGTGCCTTCCTTGGGGGGGGGGGCTTTAGTGTGGGCAGCCCCCATCCCTCGTCCTCATCCAGCCGGTCCCTGACCGGTTGGTTAGGCTGAAAGTTTGTGAGTGACACTCTCTCACAATTCCAAATATGCCTCTGCCCTGGGTCTGGTTGGCAACCACAGCTCTAAAACAAAGCTTATAATGGTGTGAGATGTTAACTCGGAAAAGGTTTTGTTAAGTTGTGGGTGAACATACTGTATCAGACAACACAGCGATTCTTCCAAAGCAGCTCTTTATTTGTAAGCTGGAACAGAACTGAACTGAGGAGCTCAGTCAGCCTGCTTATATAGAGCTCCACTAGAATGCAACAGTAACCATTTTCTGTAACTAGCCAATCACTGAACGTCACTTTTGATCCTTCATTTGCATAACTATCTACAGTATCTCCCTGCTGGCCCAGGGTGAAAACTTCAGTACATAACAGGTTTCTTTTCTTTATAATTTTATTGTTTCATCCTTCCTTCCTTCCTTCCTTCCCTCCTTCCCTCCTTCCTTCCTTCCTTTTTTAAAATTTATTTATTTGGTTTTTCAAATCATAGTTTTTGTTATGTACTGAGTTGAATAGGATCCAAACTGCAGCAGTCTGATTGGTCCTAGAACAATAGGATCCAAATTGCAGCAGTCTGATTAGTCCTAGAACAATAGGATTCAGAATGCAGCAGTCTGATTGGTCCTAGAACAATGCAGCAGTATGATTGGTTGGCAGGAACCACCCAATCCTGCTCCAGATAGAAGTGAATCCACAACCTGATTGGCTTACAGTAGAATTCCGGAATTAGCCAATCATGTGCAGCCCATTGTGTAAATAGTGTATATAAAGCAGATACTGTGAGGGGACTTTCATTCATTCCTCCTCACCACTATGAGCTGAATAAAGAGCATGAAATCACTTTGCGACTCCGAGTATATTTCACTGGCGACGAAGGTGGGATCCCGCTGAGCTGACTGCCACACACAGCACCGCCACCTGCCGCACCGCTGCCTCGCACCGTGTATCCAGGCTTCAGCTCCGGGACACAAGGAACTCAGAATGGCAACCGACAGCAGCTTCTCACCGTTCAACCCAGCATCTGGAGACTGGGAAGCGTACGCCTCCCGTTTCACCTTCCTCCTAGAAGCCAAAGGGGTCACCGACGAAGAAGACGCCAAGAAGAGGGCGATATTCTTCAGCGTCTGCGGAGAGGAGACGTTTGAAATCGCCCGGGCTCTCCTTGCGCCTGAAGACGTCGCTACTGTTCCATACAAAACAATAATGGAACAGCTGAAGGGGCACTTTTCGCCGCAGCCCTCAGTGGTGGCTCGTCGAAATGCCTTCTACGCAAAGCGACAAGCCCCTGGGGAAACCATAACTGGGTTTGTGACCTCTCTCCGCCAAGCCGCCCGGTTCTGCAACTTCTCAGAGCTGGAGAACATGCTTCGTGACCGCCTCGTCGGTGGCCTGAAGGATGAGAAGCTGCAACGACGCCTCTACGCTAAGAAGGACCTAACGTTCCAGGTCGCTCTGGAGGAGGCCCTGGCAACGGAAGCTGCCGAGAGGTCGACGCAAGAGGCACGGCCGAGCCTTCCATCCCAACCGAGGGTCCACCATGAAGACCTCACCGACGACTCAGGATCCGACAGGGAGGAGGTGCACCGAGTACAGCAGCGCACTCAAGCAGCGCACAGACCACAGCTGCCTCGACGAGAAGGAGGAAACTGTGCAAGCTGCGGGGAGAGTCACGAGAGGAGGACCTGCCGTTTCCGCAACGCAGAGTGCAGGCAGTGCAGAAAATCGGGACACATCGCCCGGGTGTGTCGGGCTCGGCCCACCCGACACCAGGCATCAGATGACCAACCCAAGAGCCCCAGGTCCCGGGGCCCAACGCACCAAGGCAACTCGACGGAGCTCACAGACTGCCAGGTATACCAGTTGCCCCACCCCAACGTAGAGAAAATTTATGTAGAGGTACAGATAGAGGGGGCCCCATGCCGCATGGAGCTTGACACGGGTTCAACTCTATCCATAATCTCGGCAAAGACCTTAAGGAAACTGTGTCCTACTGGGGGTCCCAAACTCAGGCCGGCCCCATTCACCCTCCGGGACTTCCAGAAACGTAAGGTCCCCACAATGGGGGTGGGGAGCTTCAGGGTGCAATACCGAGGGCGGACGCGGCAACTAGACTTGCTTGTGGTCAAGGGCCCCTACATTAGCTTACTGGGATTGGCATGGTTTGGACCACTGGGGCTAGCTGTCACCGGGGTGAACCACACTAGCTTACAAGTGGACGTGGACGCCATATGCAAGGAATTTCCAGGGGTTTTCGACGGGAAATTGGGACAGTATACGGGCCCCCCCATTGCGCTACAGCTTGACCCCGCAGTACGACCGGTCAGGCTCAAGGCCCGCCGGGTCCCGTTCGCCTTGAAACCCCGTATAGATGAGGAATTGGACCGACTCGTGGAGCAAGGAGTGCTGGAGCCGGTGCCTAATGCCCCCTGGGAAACTCCAATCGTCACACCCGTCAAGCCTAATGGTTCGGTCCGCATCTGCGCAGACTACAAATGTACCATAAACAAGGCCCTCACGGCCCACGCATACCCAGTGCCAGTGGTCAGCCATGTCCTTGCCACCCTGGCTGGGTCGAAAATTTTTGGCAAGCTGGACTTGGCCCAAGCATATCAACAGCTGCCAGTAGATGAGGCCACAGCAGAGGCACAGACGATTGTGACACACAGAGGAGCGTTCAGGGTAAAGCGGCTGCAATTCGGGGTCAGCGTGGCACCAGGCATATTCCAGAATTTAATGGACTCTCTCCTCAAAGGGATTCCTGGTGTCACCCCCTTCTTCGATGATGTGTTGATTGCCGGGCCCACACCAGAGGAGTTTGAGGACCGCCTCCGCACCGTTCTGCACCGTTTCCAGACGGCGGGTCTCAAGGTGAAGCGGGAAAAATGTCTACTAGGAGTGCCTCAGGTGGACTTTCTGGGATTTATGGTGGACGCAGAAGGGGTCCACCCGACTGGGGACAAGGTACGGGCCATTTGTGATGCTCCAGCGCCCAAGAGCAAGACTGAACTTCAGGCCTTCTTGGGACTATTGAACTTTTACCATTCCTTCCTTCCCCACAAGGCGGCGGTAGCGGAGCCCCTACACAGACTCCTGGACAAGCGGGCCCCTTGGGTGTGGGGCCAGCGCCAGGAGGCCGCATTCCAGGCAGTCAAGGACTTGCTTGTCTCAAACTCTGTCTTGGCACACTTCGACGAGAGGCTGCCGGTGGTGCTAGCATGCGACGCCTCACCCTATGGCATTGGCGCTGTCCTGGGGCACCAACTCTCGGATGGAAGAGAGGTACCGGTGGCGTACTTTTCCCAGACACTCAACGCAACCGAGCGGAACTACTCGCAAATTGACAAGGAGGGTCTGGCAATCGTGAAGGGAGTAAAAAAATTCCATGATTTCTTGTATGGGCGGCCCTTCACCGTGGTGACTGACCACAAGCCGTTGCTTGGCTTGTTTGCCCCCGAAAAGCAGACCCCCCAAGTGCTGTCTCCTCGGGTCCTCAGGTGGTCAATTTTCCTTGCCAGCTACCAGTATGCACTGATTCACCGACCTGGGAAGGCGATGGGCCATGCGGACGCCCTCAGCAGGCTACCACTGCCGGAAACAGGCCCTGACCCAGCACCTGCACAAGAGGTTATGAGCCTGGAGCTGCTTCCCGACCGCCCCATTCAGGCACAAGAAGTTGCACACCATTCCAAGAAAGATAGGGTCATCTCCCGGGTCCTGGACTGGGTGTGGAGGGGATGGCCCAGCGGCAGCCCCGGGCCAGAATTCGCCGGCTACACAACCCGCAAACATGAACTGTCGGCGCACAAGGGGTGCCTGTTATGGGGAAGCAGAGTCGTTGTTCCCCAGCCCCTCCGCAAAAGGGTCCTCACAGCCCTACACGAGACACATCCAGGGGTAGTAAGAATGAAGGCCCTTGCCAGGAGTTATGTGTGGTGGCCGGGGATTGATGGAGAGATAGAGGCCTGGGTCAAACACTGCCAGGCCTGCCAAGAATCCCGCCCAGATCCCCCAAGGGCCCCAGTCCAGTCCTGGGAGTCCGCCCGAGCACCATGGTCACGCCTGCATGTGGATTTCGCTGGCCCCTTTCAGGGGAAAACATTCTTCATAGTGGTGGACTCCTACACCAAATGGCTGGAAGTCGCACTGGTACCGTCCACTTCCACGTCCGCAGCCATCCGAGTACTACGCAGGCTGTTTGCAACCCACGGGCTCCCTGACACTCTCGTCTCAGACAACGGGACTGCATTTACGTCAGGAGAATTCCAAACCTTCACAGCACAGAACGCCATCCGCCACATCCGTTCGGCACCGTTCCACCCTGCCACCAATGGCCAAGCAGAACGCATGGTGCGGACCACCAAGGACACCCTTCGCCGCATGACGCAAGGGGACTGGGAGTACCGCCTTGCCACATTCCTTCTAGCACAGCACAGCACCCCCAGCTCAACAACCGGCCGGAGCCCCGCTGAACTACTAATGGGTCGGCGCCTTGCAATCAGATTGGACCGCCTTCACCCCGATAGAGCTCAGGATGAGGTAGTGGTGGGGGAAGGCAGGAACCCCCGGACCTTCGAGGCCCAGGACCCAGTGTACGCAAAGAATTTTGGGGCAGGCCCAGCATGGGTACCCGCCACAGTCACCAGGGTCACTGGCCCAGTGTCGTACGAGGTGCTAACGGATGGGGGGCAATGCTGGCGCCGCCACTGCGACCAGATACGGCGACGATTCCCGGGAGAAACCCAGGAGGAGAACATGTCAGAGGAGTCCCAAGGGAACAGCGGGGCAGTGAGGCCCATAGAGCAGGAGGGGCCAGCAGGAGAGGCAGAATCAGTAAATACAGAGAGGACCCGTGAGGCCGAAAGGACACCAGAACCAGAACCACGACTGAGCGAGCCGGTTGCACCAGACCAAACAACCCCATCACAGCCAGCATCCTTGGAACACGAGCCAGAACCGGGAGCCCGGACCAGGGAACACCCTAGGCCGCAACGCACACGTAGGCCGCCGGCATACCTTGAGGACTATGAATGCGACCTCCCGGGCAGGACTGGAACTTAGAGGGGAGGGGTGTTATGTACTGAGTTGAATAGGATCCAAACTGCAGCAGTCTGATTGGTCCTAGAACAATAGGATCCAAATTGCAGCAGTCTGATTAGTCCTAGAACAATAGGATTCAGAATGCAGCAGTCTGATTGGTCCTAGAACAATGCAGCAGTATGATTGGTTGGCAGGAACCACCCAATCCTGCTCCAGATAGAAGTGAATCCACAACCTGATTGGCTTACAGTAGAATTCCGGAATTAGCCAATCATGTGCAGCCCATTGTGTAAATAGTGTATATAAAGCAGATACTGTGAGGGGACTTTCATTCATTCCTCCTCACCACTATGAGCTGAATAAAGAGCATGAAATCACTTTGCGACTCCGAGTATATTTCAGTTTTACAATCACATATCCAACATACAACATAAACAAGATTCCATAGAATCTCCTGGACTTCTCTCCTCCCCTTTATGGGTCCTATTATTAATCGTTTCCTCCTGCATCTTTTATAATAATCCAAGTCTTTTACAAATCCATTTTATCCAAAATTCACCATCAAACTACAAGTGTTATTCCAATCCTACTAAAAAAATTAACTGTTTACAATGGTTTTTAAGATAAATTATAATAATAAAAATCCCCATTCTTTATTAACATTTTGGTCTTCCTGATTTCTGATTCTTCCGGTCATTTTTGCCATTTCGGCATAGTCCATCTACTTCATCTGCCATTGTTCTCTGGTCAGGACTTTTTCTCCTTTCCAACTCTGGGCCAGTAACATCCGGGCAGCCGTGGTCACATACATAAATAGTCTTTTCTCGGAGAAGGTTTCTAGTTGTATTGGCAATTAAAAGGCATGGTGATAATCTAAGCAGCAGTACACAGAGGGAGTCATGTGTTGAATCTTATGCGGTCCCATTGCCAGAGAAAGTCTGCCTTGAAATGCGCGTCCACAATGGGTGGCATTGCACATGTTTTTTTTAACTGCGAAAAAAGGGAGATATAAATCAGCTTCTGGTCCCAGGCCAATTATTTGTAAAGGAAATTATGTAAAACCAAAAGAACTAGCATAGGGAAGTTCCTCAGAACTGAAGCATTTGGTTTTACACAAGCTAGATATGGTGCATCATATGTACCACCCATCCCAAGTCCCCTAAATCAAGGGTGAAGTCCCATCAGCATGGCCAATGCTCAGGGATGATAGGAGTTATCAGTTTAGCCACACCTGCAATGTGAAGCTCTCTGCTAACTTTCTGGGCCTTACTTCTAAGCGAAGATGCTTGGGATACAGCTGAATAGAGTTAAGCGATGCTCTTTACAACTGATGGAGATAAACTGTTATGCTAGCATCACTACTGATCCAGCCTTAAGAGAGTTGCATAAATATTCCAAGCAAACAGCCCTTGTGGCTTTTGCTTTTTTAGCCAGAAACTCTCATTAGTCTCCCCCCTCCCCCAAAAAAGGCATGTGTTTTAAACCTACTAAGTTGAATATATATTTTTTGCAGATCATTTGTAGTTCACTTTTCTTGAGGAAACTAGGTTTTCAGATGTATAAAAGCTCCCTGAGGCTTTGCAGAATTCGCTTTCTTTAATCTATTATTTATGTCTGCATGCCGCATGTGTTCCTTTCCACTGATTTAACCCCCTTTAATTTTTATTTTTTTTAAAAAAACCCTCCTTCCCCAGCTAGTTGGCCTTGTTTGTGAGTGAGTGCGTCTGCAGTGGAAATGTGAATCTATGAGCTACATCGCTTGATGCCAAGGGGGGGGGGGACTTAAGAGAGTCAAATGATATTCCCCTCCCCAAGGGAAGTTCAGCAAATCAGCTTCATTTGGAAGAGAAGATGTTGGTGGCTTGTGATTTCGTAAAATTCTTGGCAAATGTGCAGGTATGGGAGCAAAGCATCAGACTCACAGGCAGTGCTAATTCCAAGCTAGTGTTAGCGGAGGTTCCCCGGAAGGTCAAACTAAGACTCAGAGCAGAAATCCTTCTCAGTTGTCTTTTTTAGGGAGCCAGCTGTTTTTACAGGTGCATCTGGACCTACAGGACCAGCCCTACCATAAGGCAGAGTGAGGCAACTGCCCCAGACAGCAAATTCCAGGGACTGTTACTCCTGAGCACCCCCAGCCACTCCATTCTACAAGATCACAGAGCTGTATGTGCCACACGCAGTCTATCTGGGGGGATGGGGACACTAGTGCAGTGGAAGATGCTACAGTGCTGCCCCGCAAGACGAATGCCTCACAAGACGGAAAACCCGCTAGACGAAAGGGTTTTCCATTTTGGAGGTGCTTCGCAAAACGAATTTCCTATGGGCTTGCTTCGCAAGACGAAAATGTCTTGCGAGTTCCTGCGGGGTTTTTTTCCTCCCCCCCCCTTTTTCCCAAGCCGCTAAGCCGCTTATCAGCGGATCCGCTAAGCCGCTAAGCCGCTTAACAGCTGATCCGCTAAGCCACTTATCAGCTGATCCGCTAAGCCGCTTAACAGCTGATCCGCTAAGCCGCTTATCAGCTGATCCACTAAGCCGCTAAACCGCTTACCAGCTGATCCGCTAAGCCCGCTAAGCCGCTAATAGCGCTAATCCACTAAGCCGCTAATGGGCTTGCTTCGCAAGACGAAAAAACCGCAAGACGAAGAGACTCGCGGAACGGATTCTTTTCGTCTTGCGAGGCACCACTGTATTCCTTTTCTGGTGTTGAGGTAAGATTCACCGGCCGGTCTTTTGTACATGGAATGAGGAGAAGGTGCCATTCTCCTTTGCCTCAGACAGCAAAATATCTTGAACCAGCCTGTGAACATGCCACAACCCTCCTCCTATAGGTTGGCCAGCCCTGACTAAGGGTGTTGTGACATCAAAAGGCTAACAAACGTATAATAATAATAATAATAATAATAATAATAATAATAATAATAATTTATTTGTACCCCGCCCATCTGGCTGGGCTTCCCCACCCACTCTGGGCGGCTTCCAACAAAGATTAAAAATACATTAAAATGTCACACATTAAAATCTTCCCTGAACAGGGCTGCCTTCAGATGTCTCCTAAATGTCAGGTAGTTGTTTCTCTGTTTGACATCTGATGGGAGGGCATTCCACAGGGTAGGTGCCACTACTGAAAAGGCCCTCTGCCTGGTTCCCTGTAGCTTTGCTTCTCGCAGTGTCCAGGCAGAACGATGGGGTGGAGAAGCTCCTTCAGGTATACTGGGCCGAAGCCGTTTAGGGCTTTAAAGGTCAACACCAACATTTATATCTTCTTCTTCTTCCTCCTCCCCCCAATATTATTATTATTATTATTATTATTATTATTATTATTATTATTATTATTACTATCATTATCATCCGTAGAACTCATGGCACTTCACAACATAAAATTACAAGATAAAACACACAAAATGCATAATAAAAATAAGAACGAAAACAACCCCCCCAACACATTTCAAAGTGCATTGGATGTCATAAGCGCCCATGGACTAGAATCCACTTCATCAGATTATACATTAATAAATTTGTCAGTCCTTAATGTGCAACAAAGCTACCTCCACCCCAGGAAATCCTTTCTGTATGGAGTTTCCTCCTGAGAAAGTTCGAATGGCTAGATAGCTCAGTCGGTTAGAGCGTGGTGCTGTTAATGCCAAGGTTGCAGGTTCGATCCCCATATGGGACAATTGCATATTCCTGCATTGCAGGGGATTGGACTAGATAATCCTCAGGGTCCCTTCCAACTTTACAATCCGATTGGTCTATGACAGTAAGTACATCCGAGAAAAGTGTGTGCTTTAGATGTGCTTGAGGGGGTTCAGAGAGGGCTACAACAACCATAGACCCAAGTACCATCATGAAGATGGTTGGTCCTACATACAGCTGCCCATATCGCATTGACTAGAGCAGGGGCAGCCGACATGACACTCTCCAGATATTGTTAAACTACAAGTCCCATCAGCCCCAGCCAGAATGCCCAATGGTCAGGGATGGTGCAAGTTGTAGTCCAGAACATCTGACTGCCACCATGTTGCCTACCACAGGACTAGAGAGGGATGGAAAGGCGAGAACTCCATCTCTTGGACCAATGAAGATGCACACACAGAAACTGGGTCAAGAAGGAGCTTGCTATTCTCCCACACAACTGCCCACACCTCATTAGGGAAGCCTCCCTGAATATTTGAGACTCAAAAGCAAATACTTGGCGTGGTATTCTTTTTTTTTTCCTCCTTCCCTACTTATAAGAAATATTCAGCAATTCCAAGGGGAATGTCCTGCTTAAAGCAAGAGAAGACTTTATTCTTCTATTAATTAAGATGACTTGAGAGAGTCACATGTAAGGATGCATGAAATCTGGCATGGTTAGTCATCCGAAAGCAATCAACTTTTTTAAAAATAAAAGTTTACTATTGGAAGAAGAATACAACCTGATCAGTATGGTATGAGGGAGGATTGTTATGATTTGAGGGGAAATAATCCCTAAAGAAGCATGAGTGGATTTAGTTATTTGAAGTTGTGTGTGTGTGTGTGTGTGTGTGTGTGTGTGTGTGTGTGTACAGCATCCCTAACATTCCTTGTATTTTAATACTGGTTGTATAGCAAAATTGCAGATTTCTGTGGAAGCTGTAGACCTGCCAGATGAATAAATGTGCTGTTTCAGCTCAGGTGAAGAGTTATCGCCATACAGAGCAATCTAATACATGTCTACTCAGAAGAAACTCAATGGGACTTACCTCCAGGGATAGAAAGATGTAAGGATTGCAGCCTTACTAGCTTAAACTGAGTCAGACCATTGGCTTAGTGTTGTCCACTCCAGCCTTTGCTATCCTGCTGTTTTGGATTACAACTCCCATCCTCTTCAGTCATTGGCCGTGCCAGCTAGGACCAATGGGAGTTGGATTCCAAGATATCTGGAGGCGCCAGGTTAGTATACAGAATATACCGGCTGGTAGTGACTCTCCGGAGCTTCAGACAGGGGTCGTTCTCAGCCCTACTGGTGACTGAACCTGCAATGTTTTACAAGCAAAGCATGCACTTTCCCACTGAGCTAACGTGCCCTTTTGCCAGCTGAGCAAATTTCTGTTTACGAATGTCCGATTTAGACTAACCTGTCAATGTCCCGTAAGCTTGAAAGTGAGCAGCCAGTTTGGGGTATCTTCTTTTTCTTCTTTTTCTTTTCTTTTTGGTATTGTCTGCCTGGAATGACAATAGAATCTAGTGAAGAAATTTTGCTTTAAAGTCCTGTTCCCACCCACCCACCTCCCCCTCTCGCAGTCCAGCCTTTGTAGCTAGAAGCTGTTAAATTCCAGTGGGTGAGCAGATGTACTGACAACTCCTTTGAGCGTTCTTCATTTAGCAGTGCAGATTGTTGGGCTACAGACTGCAGTCCAGATGGGATCTGTGCTGTGGATCCTACAGGCCAAAATCACCCTTCCGTCCACCATTTGCAAGTTCTGCTCCTCACACTAACTGTGGGTGGCGAAACGTGACCACAACGCAAAGCGTGCCGGGGCCCTTAGTCAGCAGTTATGATGGATTACATAAACCCGAATGAGTATAGCAGTCAAGTAATACACAGTGCCTGGGGTTGAGAAGGGATGTTCCACCTATCAGTATGCTGGTTGCTTCTTCTTCTATCTCCCCCCCCCCCCAGCACACCTGCAGGAGTCCATATTGTGCCTCATTCTCTCAGCCCACCTCTCCTCCCCTATAAATCTTGCAGTAACCCAGTTTCCTAGCCTCAAAAGCTCCTGCCACCTGCCCCTTACCTGCACTGACTCAGCATATTGGCCAGATCACCTCATAAATTCACCTGGGCTGTCACAGATCTCACTGCGTTCTCTCTCAGTCTCTGTCTCTCCCTCACACAAACACACTTGCGTTCTTTTTATCAGATAAAAGCATTTAGCTTTCGTTGGGCACTGCCGTTCAAATGGTGTGTGTGATACACGTCCTGTGATTGATTATGTAGTCCCCTCCCCAATATTTTATTCAAGTTGGCACCCCGTGGCTAGAATTCAAGCATCGACGCCAGCGATAACCAGCAATTCTCAATTGTATTTAAACAGGTAGGATTTCCCCATACAGTTTCCTTTCCCTCAAGCCCAGCATATGGCCAAATCCCCTTTACCTGGAAGCCACCCATCCACTTAGCCCATTGTGTCATTACATGGTTTCCACTGCTTCTGAAAACCATCCTTCCATTTAGGAAAAAGACCGGCCATTTTGAAGAATTTGGCTGACACTAGGCAATCCCTAGTAAAAGTAGTGAGGCTATACATCAGGGGTTAGGAATTTGTGGCCTTCCAGATGTTGGTGGATTACAACTCCCATCATCCCTTAACCATTGGCCATGTTGGCTGATGCAGATGTGAACTAGAATTCTACTACATCCCAGGGCCGGGTTTAGGTTTGATGAGGCCCTAAGCAACTGAAGGTAATGGGGCCCTTTATATGTCCAACTGTCCTTTGTCAACAACAAACTGTCACTGTTTTTGTCTATAATATATGCTATATCACGGGTAGGCAACCTAAATCTGGCCTGCAGACATTCCGGGAATCAGCGTGTTTTTACCTGAGTAGAATGTGTCCTTTTATTTAAAATGCCTCTCTGGGTTATTTGTGGGGCATAGCAATTCATTCATTTTTTTCAAAACATAGTCCGGCCCCCCCACAAGGTCTGAGGGACAGTGGACCGGCCCCCTGCTGAAAAAGTTTTCAGACCCCTGTGCTATATGGTAATTTATGGACCTAATAGGTATCTAAAGCCATTTGCACATAACAAAATATGTATTTTATCAAAGTAATTGTATTATATTTTGGAAATGTACATCCTGTTTTTCCCCTTTAATTTTTTTTGGGGGGCCCCAAGACAGTGGGGCCCTAAGCTATAGCTTGTTTAGCTTATACGTAAATCCAGCACTGCTACTCCATAGGAGCACAGGTTCCCCACCCCTGCTGCACACAAATGTGCATCTCACTGGCCTGGAACGGGTGTTATCCTATACGAGGGGTTTTTGGTGGTTGTTCTTGTGCCTGACAAGTGCTAGGCATTTGCACGGAGAGTTCCACTCTCGCTCTGCCTTCTCTGACTCTCATTCCACCTTCCCAACTGCGCATACAGCTATCGCTGAAATTGGTTTTCATCCCACGCCGGGATTAAATCCCACACTTGCTCCATCTGTTGTGTGAGATGTGATTCTAATTTCTCACCCTTACATATGTACATCTCTGTGGCAGACTGCTCCTCCCTGCTCCCCATCCATGTATGAAACGATTTGGGATGGATTCAAAAGACTTGATTCCCCTACCCCTTCTTTCAACATGGCAAACATCACGGGCCTCAATGCTTGGGATGTCTGAACAGGTTCCGCCTATGACAGATGATACAAGCATTAAAACCATGCAATGTAAAATTCACTGCATACAGGGGCAAATAACTGTACAAACCTTCATATAAGGCTGTGATCGTAAATATACTTGCCTGCGAATAAATTCCAGCAGAGCATTTATTAATGTTCTTACTTCCAAGTAAATGTGTGTAAGAATCAAGCTTCAAGGATTCTGTTTGGAAGGTGGTCAAAAACAGAGTCAACAATATAGAATATATTAAAGGACCAAAATGCATATATTTAATGAATGTGAACCTTATTTTACTTACAATATAGGATGCCAAAACCTCTCAAATATCCACGTGGAAACGGGACAACATTTAAGTGCATTGTAAAATATATAGGGACGCGGGTGGCACTGTGGTCTAAACCACTGAGCCTTGGGCTTGTCGATCGGAAGGTTGGCGGTTCGAATCTCCGCAACAGGGTGAGCTCCCATTGCTTGGTCTCAGCTCCTGCCAACCTAGCAGTTCAAAAGCATTTCAAAGTGCAAGTAGATAAATAGATACCGCTCTGGTGGGAAGGTAAACGGCATTTCTGTGCGCTGCTCTGGTTTCACCAGAAGCAGCTTAGTCATGCTGACCACGTGACCCGGAAAAACTGTCTGTGGACAAACGTCGGCTCCCTCAGTCAGTAAAGCGAGATGAGCACCACAACCCCAGAGTCGTTCGCAACTGGACTTAACTGTCGGGGTCCTTTATCTTTACCTTTTAAAGTATATAATCACAGTTGAGTTGATCCTATTGATTCCCATATTCATCAGCGTTGGGGGTGTGATGCATTTGGTGGGTAAGATGCCAGTCCACACAAATGGAGGATTTGTGTTGTTATGGGGGGGGGTCCATGTTCATGTATGCGTGTGCAGTGGAGGCTGGTCCATTGTGATGAATGGGGCACTGTCCCACCAACCTCAGTCTGCTCTCATTGCTCCCAACCTGCCTCCTTACCTGGAACCAATCCAGGGGATGGTCTGCCTGTCAGCTTCCTGCTCCTTAGCCTTAAGCCACATTCACAGCATACATTTAAAGCCCTTTTACAGCTGTGGCTTCTGCCAAAGAATTCTGGGAGCTGTAGGTAAAGGTAAAGGGACCCCTGATCATTAGGTCCAATCGTGGCCGACTCTGGGGTTGCAGTGCTCATCTCGCTTTATTGGCCGAGGGAGCCGGCATACAGCTTCCGGGTCATGTGGCCAGCATGACGAAGTCGCTTCTGGCGAAACAGAGCAGCGCACAGAAACGCTGTTTACTTTCCTGCCGGAGTGGTACCTATTTATCTACTTGCACTTTGACGTGCTTTTGAACTGCTAGGTTGGCAGGAGCTGGGACTGAGCAACGGGAGCTCACCCCATGGTGGGGATTCGAACCGCTGACCTTCTGATCAGCAAGTCCTAGGCTCTGTGGTTTAACCCACAGTGCCACCCGCGTCCCTTCTGGGAGCTGTAGTTTGCTACAAATGCTGAGAATTGTTAGGAGGCCTGCATTCCGCACACAGAGCTACAATTCCCAGAGTTCCGTGGGAAGAGGGAACATTAAACCACTCAGGGAACTGTTGGTCTTTGAAGAAACTCTCGATCTAAGTTGCAACAGAACAGGAGGAAAGAGAGAAACAAGAGTAATGGGAACAGCACGTATAATACATAGAAATACGTATAAATATTGCAGTACCAAAGCTGCAGTCATAAGCATACTTAATAGGGGGTAAATCCCAATGAACTCAATGCAACTTACTTCTGAGTTAAGATTGCACTGATAGGCTTTGTTTTTCATGTGGTTGTGTACATACATATATGTGTACCTGCATGTGCTGTGATATCCATATATGGATCCTATATGGATCCTTCAGTTTGATAGGAAAGATGGAGACATTGCAAAAGCCCACGCTATGAATCAAATTCACTAACCTAAAAGGATAAGAATTAATTTAACAGATAACTAGGAGTTAGGTCAACTCTCCTCCTCCCTTTTGCACAAGCTAATCTTCCTTAAAATAATGTCAATGTAAGATGACACTTCTTCATTTGTCTGTGGACACATTTTGGAAACTGGGCCTCACTAGAAAGCCACATTTGTAAATAATGGATTGGATTGGTGTGGAGCTTGTTTGGAAGATGCACTGAATTATAGATAGCCAAATAAATTCCATAGCCTGCAAAAATGTGCTTTCCTTTGAATTGCCAGGCACATTGTGCTTTGCACTCAGTGGTTATTTCCAAGAACGGAGATACAGGGGCTCAAGCATGCCCAGACTCTGCCCCATGCGTCTGCACCCTTTTCTCAGATGTGTCTGTCTGTGGTAATTTTGAGTCAGTTCATATATGCATATTCACCACTTGGCGACTGTGCTATCCAGTGATGACTTAATGTGTGGCTGCACCATCTCAGAACTCACACCACAAATAGAACTTCCACATAATCTCAGATGCAATGCTTTGCAGCAGAGCCAGTTCACACATACAGATGCCAGCATCAAGCATCCAGTCATCCAGGGCGGAGGGGTGTATTGTTACAAAAGCCCGGGGCCTGCCCCTCTTTCTGCCAAGCAGTGGCAAGAGTGCATAGGACCACAGGCACACACACACGGGGTCTGTGTCCCTTTGGAGAATGGGTGATTAATTAATCAAAATCCTAATGTTTATTAATTTTACCTACACCTATACAGTGGTGCCTCGCAAGATGGAAAACTCACTAGACGAAAGAGTTTTCCGTTTTGGAGGTGCTTCACAAAACGAATTTCCTATGGGCTTGCTTCGCAAGACGACAATGTCTTGCGAGTTCCTGCTGGTTTTTTTCCCTTCCCCCTCCCTTTTCTAAGCCGCTAAGCTGCTTATCAGCTGATCCGATCAGCAGATAAGCCGCTAAAAGCCGCTAATAGCGCTTATCCGCTAATCCGTCAATGGGCTTGCTTCGCAAGACGAAAAAACCGCTAGACGAAGAGAATCACAGAACGGATTCTTTTCGTCTTGCGAGGCACCACTGTAATACCATGCATGCATGAATCAGACCCAAGAGTAGCAAAAAGTGTAGAGTAACCCAGGCATTTACATACATGATTAGACTGAGAAGGGAGGAAAAATATGTATAAAGCCTCTCTGACTGTTTACCATTTTGCAGCTGCAGTTCAGTTTTATATTGGCAAATTTAGGTTGCACAGTTAAAGTTGGTTTGATGCTCTTGGGCTCTTGCATATCAAGCCTGCTTGCAAAAGAAAAAGAAAACCATGGCATTTTTTGTGGCAAGAAAAATGATTGGACAGTACACCAGCATGTGCGAGATAAAAATGATGTTGAGCAATGTTCTATAACCTCTGTGCAAGCAAATCACAATGAATGTTCAGTGAACAATGGCATAACCTCTGTGCAGGTTCTCTCCTTCTCCCTCCCTCTCTCTCTCATTTTCTCATTGATTGCTTCACATGTTCCAGGAATAAACAATAAGTCAACAAATCTAGTGATGTTGAGGGATCATTTAGCACAGGCAATTCTTGTCAAGTCTTAGGCTGGCCCAGCAGTAGAAGCCCAGAGTTCATCTTGACTAAAATGTGTTTCTTCCCTGAGCATCAACAGTAGGGTGCTACATAGCCCTCCATGCTCATTGCTCATTGCTCATGGCACATGACAATCTGGATTTATTTTTAAGCCATCTTCTCTGCCTGGGCAAGGGTCAGTCTGAATGTTCCTTCCCTGAAGCTTATGGCTGAGAACATGTATAACTCTTACATACCTTCCAGCCTTGTGTTATTGGATGGCTGGTTGTGGGCAACGGTTCATAATTCCAATTGCGTAATGATGCTGTCTAATTAAGTGCAATTTCAAAAAGAAAACGCTTCCTCAGAGAGTTTGGCGTAGTTTGCTCAAGGTGGTTTAAACAAAAAAACTTTGCCCAACAATATGCTTTTTCAAAGCATGCTTAGATTATTGATTATTCCCTCTTCACTGTGGGCTGCATCTTCTTTTAGTCCTCATGCTGCAGAGAACCTCAAAGGACCACTTGCCGTGCACAGTAGGCCACATTTGTTTCTTTGAAATGTGGTAGGTATGACAGGAGACACAGTGAAAATAGTACCCAAATTCACTGACTGTGGTTGTTAGTCAGCATTATTGGCCACAAAGGTGTCACATTTACATCCTAGATGTGGTTCACGCACACATGCATGATGCTCAACGACTGCAGCATCTTTGAGGCACGACATGTGAGATTGGGAGAGGCTGTGGCTCAGTGGCAGAGCATGCATTTCACATGAAGGCAATCCCTACCATCGCCAGTTAAAAGGGTCTCAGAGAGCTGGGCTGGGGAGGACATATACTTGAGATATGGAAAACTTCTGATAGCCAAGGGTTAGATAGACAAGAGATCTAGCTTAGCATAAAGCAGCTTCATCTCTGTTGCTTCCCAGCATGTGCAAGAAAGAAGAAGGCTGTACCCCATGTAGTCAGTGGCATAGCATGGGATGCCAGTACCCGGGGCTACACGAAGGGGATGGGTGGCTGGGGAGGAGGGAAGTGGAAAGAGTATGCATGTGCATTCACCCAGGAGATTGGAGCCACAGAGATTAAAAAAAGAAGAGTCATTCCGTTGTTGGGAGAGGTCACTTCCTAGTTTGCATGGAGAAACCATATTGAGGCAGCACTGGGTGTTGAAATTTTGACGCAGCTGGCGTTGTGGGTTAAACCACGGAGCCTAGGACTTGCTGATCAGAATGTCGGCGGTTTGAATCCCTGTGATGGGGTGAGATCCCATTGCTCAGTCCCTGCTCCTGCCAACCTAGCAGTTCAAAAGCATGTCAAAGTGCAAGTAGATAAATAGGTACCGCTCTCGCGGGAAGGTAAACGGCGTTTCCGTGCGCTGCTCTGGTTTCGCCAGAAGCGGCTTAGTCATGCTGGCCACATGACCCGGAAGCTGCACGCCGGCTCCCTCGGCCAATAAAGCGAGATGAGCGCCGCAACCCCAGAGTCGGCCACGACTGGACCTAATGGTCAGGAGTCCATTTACCTTTACCTTAACAATTTTGCACTCAGGGCAACTAACCGTGTGGCTCCCCCTACTACACCACTGCATGTAGCCCAGCCACAAAAGGCTCAGTGCTTTACTTCATTTATTTGTTGCATTTTTATACCGCCTTTTCCACTCAGGAGCTCAAGGTCATGTAGATGGTTCTCCACTCCCCATTGTGGCATGGGTGAGGTGGAGAAAAAGTGACCATCCTAGGGTCACCCAGTTAACTTCATGGCTGAGCGGGGAGCTGAACCCTGGTCTTCCAGATGCACACACATTCACATGGGTATACAGTCACTAGAATATGAAGTTTGATAGATGCCATATTGTGCTTAGATGTTCAGGCTTAGTGAATAATTTGAAGTATGAAAGGATACAGTGGATGGCTTTAGGCAAGTCACGTTCTCCTTGAAGGGTCCCCAGTGGGTGATGTCTAATGCAAGGCACCATCACAGAAATACATCTTATGAGCTGTGTACATAATGTGTGCCTTTATATGGCTGTATGCAGTGCTTTTTTTCTTAAAAAAATGTTTAGGGGTACTCTCATTTTCCTACTCATATTGAAATACTGCCCCTCAATGAGGCCAAACTTAGATTCACAAAATGTTTAGGGGTATGCATACCCCTGTGTACCCCCAGAAAAAAGCACTGGCTGTATGTAATCATGGTTTGAGAATTCAGAAGGTTCAGATATTATATAGGCGGGTTTTGTGAGCATGTGAAAGTTTCAGTCAGTCTAACAGAAATTCATTCAGTGCTATAATGCTGCAAGCATGTTTCTGGGTTATGCTGAATGGCTCCATCGCTTGATGCACAGTAAGACCCAGACTAAGGGCCAAAGGCTACTCTAGGCCCCTGTTATTTTGTGTCTCCCAGCTTGGATGAGGACCGAAAGAAGCACATCTTCAATCCAAATGTGGAAAAAGAAACGATAATTAATATGGATTTGGAGGGATGCCAGAGTAAGTTGCCAAGAGGCTTCTGTTGTTCGTAAGATGTAGGGAGTTGAATGGATACTGATCAGGGGCCAGTGATGTGTGCTTTCTTCCCATGTGCTCCACGTATACATTTATAAACAAACAGCTATTACAAATGGCACAAAAATATCCAGTACTGACCCTAGTCGGGCTGCTCTTGGAACAGGAATCAGGGTTAAAGCAATGCTTCAAAACATTATTGCATAGATTACAATTAATCTCGGGTCAAAAAAAAGCAAAACTCACCTGGGTGGGGACTTGAACTGAAGCAGTGGCAATGATTAGGCAATCAATCCAAACATTAGGAACTGTGCTGCAGCACAGTTTGAAGGAGAACAAAGTGAAGGGGGAAGCGGGAGCTGAGACCACTGGGAGGGGCTGCAAGACAGCTCACAGGCAGCAGGCTGAAGGTTGACTGCAGAAGGTTCAACACTGAAGGTTCTTCAGACAGAGAAAATTTCTATAAGCCAATCAGAATGCCAGGCTGGGGACCAGTGAGAACCTGAGAAATGCCTGCAGGGGTGTTGAAGGGCAAGGAGAGTCTGTTGCTTGCCAGCTCTCCTGAAATGACTGAGAGGCTGAACCATCTGCTCTTCGACCTTAAGGACCCAAATGCTGATCCCCTACATGACAAAAACCACCTGATAGCTAAGAAGATAATTGTGTGCTTTACTACTGCTTTGCAACTTTAATTTAGCATCAGTGATGGTACTAAATGCACATCCCACAGAAACGACATGATCACAGCCTAGGAGACTGAGAGTACTGTACATGCTGAAGTTTGCAAGTCTGGGAGAAATATCAGGTAGCGGGGAGGGTGGGAGGCTTAAAGGGTGGTGAAGGGGCAACTAAGAACAGGCTAAGGTGGACCAGAGTGAGAGCTTCGTTGGCACAATGGGACTTGGAAGAGGCAGCTTGGTGACCAGAGCAGGGCGGGAGGGGGCTTTCCAAGTGCCATGAGCAGCATGTCAGAAATTAGACAGAGAGGTCGATGGCAGAAGGGAGAGAGGAGACACGTTTAACATTCAACCACTAAAAGCTTGATGTTGACATGAAATCACTGCAAAAAAAGTAGGCACATTACTCCATTTTAGACTCACCTTAACGTTTGTCTTCAGCTTAGGTTTGCAGTGAAAATCCCCCTGGGATATGTATGAATTCAACACAAGTTTTTGGGCTCATGGGGCTCACCACCAATCCCCTCCTGGGGTTTCTTCCTGACATAGCATACCAGAGGACTGAACTTCCATGGAATGGTAAATAGGAACTTCATTGGTTTTTAAAACAAACCCGGAAAATGGCACTATGGAGATCATAAAGCAAATTCCTCTTGATAGCTCAGTGATCAATAAACAAATAAGTCCCACCTCCCTAAATCTTTTTTATTATTCTGGAGTTATCAGAGATGGCTGTATCTTTTCTTTTTTGGGGTGGGGGTGGGGGGATGGAATTATTTGGTGGAGGCGAGGAAGAGACTGGTGCTGAAACAATTCCTAGGTGAGCAGAAATGATAGAATAATGGTGTCTGTTAAGAGCTTCATATCATCATCACTTCTCCAGGTGTGCAGATTTTAGCTACTACACCGGGCCCCATTCATCTTCATGCATCTGTCTAACAGCAGGCAGTCAAAGGATGGAACTGAGTTAAAGACAAGTGCAGTGTGGCCTTAAGTGGATTGGATATAACTGACCTTTGGAATTTCAAAATTACAGCCTGACCCTGTCTTATAATACAGATGCTGGAGTCATCCGCTAAAACTAAGGTTTTCGTTCTGTTTTCGAAAAGCACATGCTGGTTCTACGGAACTGAATTGCCACAGGATATTGTGTTAATACAAATGACCGTCCTAACTGGATTAATTCTGACACACCAAGTGAAACCTTCCTTTGCAGAAATTGCATATCTTGCACCATCACATGCCGGAGGTAAATGATACATCTTCCTAGCATGTGATACATCCATTCAGCTGACCCCATAAGGAGAAAGAATGCTGAGCAAAACTGACTCACACATTGCCCCCCCCCCAAAAAAAAGAAGCATATGTTGAATGTTCTCCTGTGTAGGAATTGGCATGAAACCCACACGCATATCATTTCTTGAACATTGAGAAGGGGTGATGATAGCATGCACAGGAAACAGTAGCCAGTCTCAGTTTCTCACATCCACATGCAGCTTGGGAAGTGGATGATCATCAGATGTGACAGCCTGCACATGTTAAATCCCACTAGGAAGTACCATCTGTGTCAGAATTTTGTAACTGACTCTGAGAGGCAACGTTTCATTTCGTTTTGTTTCACAGTCTTCTGTACCATTTCTTTGTTCTCATTTCCTTTGGATCTGATTAGTGGTGAATTCTGTGTGTGCATATTTCATCTAAACAGGACCGTGTTGCACAACTTGCTTGTTTGAGCTACCTGTCGTTATTTGGGGGCATTCTTTATCTGCCAGGCACCTCTGGCATCATAGCAGACTCATCGAATCATAGAATCGTAAAGTTGGAAGGGACCACGAGGGATACCAAGTCCAACCCCCTGCAATGCAGGAATCTTTTGCCCAATGTGGGGCTTGAACCCACAAACCTGAGATTAAGAGTCTTGTGATCTACCAGCTCATACCACACCCTGCAAGTGGATGATACAGACTAATGCTTCAGACATTTTGAAGAATATAGGCAATTCAGTCTTGGCAAACAATCGAGTCTGCAGAAAATGTTACATGTGTGTTAGAGGCATAGCCGGCGGGAGAGGGCCATGGCTCCAGGAGCACATTTTTTTAGGTGACCCAACAGGTAAGGGGCCCTGGCAGCTGAGTCATGGCAGCATTGGTCTAGTTGGCAGGTGGGTGGAGGCAGCAGGCGAGGAGCCTGTTGAAGGTGAGCTCCATTCACCCTCCAAGCGTGCCCCCCTGGTGCGTGCCCCCACCCCAGCTGCCCAGTCCACCAGGTGGGTGCAACACTTGCCCTGCCCCGGGTACTGGCTACCCACGCTACACCACTGGTGTGTGGAAGTCCCATTGAAATGAATGGAACCGAAGTAACCTCTTGATTTAAAAAAAAAAATCTGAATTGTAGCCTGTGTGAAGTGTTCGAAGACTCAGTTGATGTACTTTGAGGAAAGCATGTTAAACATTGCTGAAGTGCTACACAAGCATTGCACACAATTTCTGCACCTTATGATTGAAGGATGCACCCAAAAATCACATAAGGTTTAATGTGGATTAGCTAGTTCAGTTCCCTGCTCTATGACATGATATCCTGTCTATAATGCCAGATAATTCCCACAAGTGGAGTCTGTCCTATCTGTGAGGGTTTCTAACCATCTTACACCTTCCTATACTTTAAAGTAATTGAGTTGATTCTGTCCTCAGTGGACAGAAAGAACAACTCTTACTCCTTGGTTTCCTTCAGACATTCTGTAAATATTTGAAAACCGTCGGCATATTCTAGCTAAACTGTCTTCTCTCTAGACATTTGTTCTAATCCCTTTATGTTTAGGAGTTTCCTTTGGATCTTTTCTAGTTTGCTGTCATATTTCCTGAACTATGACACTAGGAACATTTCACCAGGTAATATGTTCAGGTACTTGAGCTGGACTTCAAATAAATAAATAAATAAACAGGTATGATTTGGCATTGTGGCTTTCACTTGTTCCTCTGTAGGAAATCCTCGCAAGCACAAGGTGCTAAATTTGGTACTTTAAAGGGGTTACCAGTAATTTGCATGCGGCCTCTCCAAAGGAATTTCTCCTTTGAAAGCCAGACCCTTATTTGGGTTCAATAACAAACCTGTGAGATTGACTCCTTCAGCACAGATGGTGATTTGCTTGAGTAAATTTGGTAAACTTCAAGGATCTGAACCTTAGCTTTCCTCATCCAGCCATAACACACTAACCACCACATCATCATGTTGCGTAATCCAAACAGTGTGTGTTCTTTATAACTAAATGTGGGAAACATAGGATTATTTTCCTTGCAGGGGACTGATTCTTGTTCAGTCAACTAGGATAGACATGCTCAGACTATCCTTTCATTCAGTTAAAAATCTAGGATAAAACAGAATAACCAACTGTCCCAAACCAGCCCAGTTCCTACAGTACCTTTTCTTAATTGCCATGTTCTCGTTCCTACCTGAGAAACTGTGTTGAGTGATTCTGCGGTGGCTGTTGTCTGATGGAGTTGATGTTATGGAAGTCAGGGAGCTAAACCATAAGTGGAGACGAAACTATCAACAGGCAGAGCCAACTAATTCTCGTTTTGTTCCCATCCTCTTCCTTGCTGAGATCTACCAGGGCAGCACTGAAATTAAGGAGGAGGAATCTGACAGACACCGCCACTCTTGGACTGGCTGTAAGGTTTGGGGGGGTGACTCTTTGCCCAAATGGACCAGCCCCCACTGGTGTGATTCAGAAGCTTCCCACATTCCCAGTGGTGCTTGCCCACCACAAGGTATCTTCTCTACCTTTTGGGATCTTATTAAATCTTAAGAGTTGGAGAGGACCTCAAAAGTCATCTAATCAAACCGCTGCTAATGCAGGAAACCCACCTGACAGGTAGCCATACATCGTTTTCTTTAATTTAGTAATAATAATAATAATTTAAAATGTTATATCCTGCCCAGATTGCTGAGTTTCCCCAGCCACTCTGGGTGGCTTACAACATATATAAAAACACAACTAAACACCAAACATTTAAAAACAAAATATCCTATATGAGCAACAAACAAACCAATAAATCAATAGAAACCAATAATAACAACAAAAATTTACAATAATAGTTTACAGTTATACCCAAATTAAAATAACTGCCAACCCAAACTAAACCTTTAACCAACATCAACCCGACAAAAACAAAGCAGAGGAACCATTTAAAACATTTTAGCCAGTTGCACCCAAGAGTGCATGCATGAGAATCAGAAGGTTGGTGGTTTGAATCCCCGCAACAGTGAGCTCCCATTGCTCTGTTTCAGCTCCTGCCAACCTTGCAGTTCAAAAGTACGCCAGTGCAAGTAGATGAATATGTGGGAAGGTAAATGGAGTTTCCGTGTGCTCTGGTTTCCGTCATGTTCCACTGCACCAGAAGCGGTTGTCATACTGGCCACATGAGCTGGAAAGCTGTTTGTGGACAAACACCCGCTCCCGTGGCCTAAAAGCGAGATGAACGCTGCAACCTCATAGTCACCTTTGACTGTACTTAACCATCCAGGGGTCCTTTACCTTTCCCTACCTTGCATGAGAAAGTAATGTGGGGGATTTCTAGATCTGAATAACCTGACTTCTAGCTTTGATGATGCTGCGTCCTGATGGCACATGCTTTGGCGATCCTCTGATACATAACTGATGCATATATCATTCCCCCACTATGATATGCGCCATCGATGTTATTTCCTTATGCTTTGAGAACATTACAAGTAGCGACAGAACATATCAATGCTGGTTAATGCACAAACGCGATCGTGTACAGAGGAGGGAGCAGAGACTGGAACAGATGGCCTTTGGATCCCTTCTCAGTTTGATGAATCTGTGATCCAGGGAGCCTTTGTAGAGTCATAGACATTCTCTCCCCTGACTTTTTTTGGCATGAGCACAGCAACAAACCTTTTCATTAAAAGCTCAGCCTTACACTGTGGGAATTGGGAATCAGGGGCTAGGTTGTAGCTCTAGCAGATAACCTATAGATGAATAAACACGGTGGAACCAGGAGACCATGTGGCCCAGCTTCCTGTTGGCAGAGGTACACACAAGTTATTTGAACTGCTGCGTCTAGCACAGACACCCTCCCTTCTTTTGCTATGTCATAATCACTTTGATAAATTTCAGTGTTCAAACCGAGTGACCCACCTGCTTGCATCGGAGATCTCTTTTGGTCATTCACACTGGAGTCAATCCTAAAAAGCATGTCCCGCACAAATCAATGTATATTTGAGGGAAACCGTAAGTTCATCCTTTTACATACATAAATGTTATATAGTTCTGTAATCTTAATTATATTTTATGGCCATATTGTTATTTTTGTTTTCATCTGCCTTTTAAAATGTTTTTTTATGTATTCTTTTTCTCTCTCTTTTTACTTTAACTCTCTGTAACATTCTTAATTAAATAATTAACATTATTTTATATATATGGGGGGGGGGGGAGGTGGAAAGGGAAGTTTTGGCTCCTCCAGCATTTTGTCCATCTGAGAGGCGATAGGTGCTGTCCCTAGCTCCTCTCCTCCTTCGATATGACTTCAGCACCCCAAGCCTTTCCTGATATATGAAGCATTGTGTGTGGGGAGCGTTCCAAACCAGGTGGACAAATTGTGATGGAAGAGTGCGTTTTTTTAAAACAAAACCAAAACCACAGCAGACTTTATCAACAGCTTCCCCCATCAGCCCTCTTGAATTTGTGTCCAGCATATATACCTACGAATCCCCAGACACTGCCCCCAAGTGTACTTAGCACCAGGCAGAGATGGCACGTCCTCCCGCCGCTGCACATGTGGGCGCCCCCACCCCCCAGCTCCTTCGGTAATAGCTGGCCTGCTTAGCAAGCGGAACTCACCGCCACCCCCCGGCACATGGTGGGGCTTGCCCGAGCCTCTCTCCATTCTGCCCAGTTTGGCCCGACATGGGCGAAGGGGGGGGGGAGATCCGGCCCACCTGCCCCCCACCACCACCACCAGCGTGCAGCTCGGCTTCCCCTGCCGCTGCGCCCATCGCCGGTGCCGTCGGGCCTGCTGCTCTAACTCCCAAGAACTTCTCCGAAGTGAGTTTCTCTTCTCGCGGGGGGGGGAGGTAGAGAGAGAGAGATAAGAGACGGAAAGAGACAGAGAGAGAGAGAGAGAGACCCTTGCCTCCTTCCGGAGGTCTCCCAACTTTTCTTCCCGCCAACTTTGCTTGGGGGCTGCGGCCCGGCCCCTGGGTTAGGGACCCTGGGTTAGGGAGCGGGGCTGCGTGGGAGGCGGGCAGGCGGGGGCGCGGAGTTTTGCCACGCTCCCTAAGCGTTCTGCTGAGAGTCATCAATTATGCAAGGGAACGGCGCGCTGCACTGGGGGGAAGGCAGGGGAGGCAGCGCACCAAGATGGCGACAACCGCAGTTTCTCCTGCAGCCTCCCCACCTCTGCAGTCCAGCAACGCCTTGCAGGAGTCGCGCTAGCGCCGAAGCCACAGTAAGTTGCACCGCCAGCCCGGGGGGGCACTCCAGCGTGATCGCAGGGACCGGGGGGTGGGCGGGCGGTGGGGGGACGGGGACCCGCGGGAATCCCACCCCCCAACAGATCTTCCTCCCCTTGGTTGGGATTTGAATTTTTTTAAAAAAAAAAACCAAAAATAAAAAACCTGAACCTGCCTCTTCTCTCCCCCCCTCCTTCATTCCCCCCACCCCACCCCACCGCCTTCCACTTCCAAGCAGGGGCTTTGCCGCAGAGCGATTTCCCAGCCCCGGAGCAGGGGCCGGCGCTTCTCTTCCAACCCCGCCTAAACAGACGCACACACTTTCCCACCTCCCCACTCTTGGGTGAAGAAGTGTGGGGAAGGGGGCTCGTGGGCCCGAGCCTTGATGGCCCCAAGTCCAACAGTGGGAGATCGTTCTCTCTCTCCCCCCACCCCCCCCCCAGCCTTTTCAAGCAGTTCCCCAGATCGCGGGGGTGGGGGGAATGCTTCCTAGTGCTATTCCTTGCCCATCACCCCCTCCCCGAGCCGTAGAGCAGGCTTTCCCCCGTTTTCTTGCCCCCACCCCGGATTTCAGAGCGGCGCTGCTCTTGCTCCCCACTTGGGAAGCCCTCCAAAGAACGGGCTCCTCCTGGGTACTTGGAGGCTGGGTGGAGGGTCTGCTGCGCCCCCCTCGCCCTGCGCTCTCCTCTGCAGGGCTGCTGGCCAACTCCTACCTTTCCCCAGCCGAGGGAAGCCGATCCTTGCCTCCCCCCCCCGCCTCCCCCATAGCCCAGCAGCAACCTCTCGAGCGTCTTTTTTTTTCTGCATTGGGAGAAGGAGCGCGGCGCCGACTTTCCGCTGCTGCAGGCAAGACAAGGCAGGCCAGCAACTGGGGCGGGAGGCAGAGAGAGAGGTGAAGGTGGTGGCGGCGGCGGCGGCGAGGGGGCTGGTGGAACTGGTGCATTTTCTCTCCCCCCCCCCCGTTCCAATCTCCTTTCCTATCCTTTAGCAGGCCACCTTTTTTCTTGGCAAGGCTTCCTCATCCTTGAATCCGGGCCCTCTAGTCTGCATTGGCCTTCGCACGGGGCTCATTTCAGCCCCAGATTGAAAAACAAATAACCCCAAAGCCCCCCATCCCTCCCAAATCCTCCGCAAAACTCCGGGTCTAGAGCCTCCTTCACCCCTCCCTCCCCCCCCCCAATGCTCCCAGTCTCGATCTCTTCCCCCCGATCTTTTTTTCTTCTTCGTCCCAGGGAGGGGGGAGAGGAACAGAGAACGAGGCTTCCTCCCATTAGGGGACTAACTTAGAGCTGTCATTATACACCCCCACACTTCTCTCCCTCCCCTCCCCCCCCCCCCAACGCATTCCCAGTGGACGAAGTGAAAGGACGGCAAGTTTTATCCTGAGTTTGGAGGAGGAGGAGGAGGAGCAGGGGGTTGTCTTATTTGGAAATCTCCTTGGCTGGAGCCGGGGTGAGGGAGGCGCTCTCTCTTCCCCCACCCTTACCCCCGCCGCCGCCGCTTCGCTGTGCCTCTTGTGTCCACTCAGCCGATGTGGGGAGGACATAGGGGGCGTGGAGGACTAGAGGAAGTTGGAAAGGCCGGTGGGGGAGAGAGAGGATCCACGTTGCTGGAGATCAAAGGTACATCGGTTTTGTTTTATTGTGTTGCAAAGGGCTGGGCAGGGGGGTGCTGAGAAGGAGCGCAGGCGGCGCAGCCCTTCTGAATGGGGGCAGAGACTGCAGGAGTCAGAGATCGCCCGCCTGCCTTCCCGATCTACAGCTGCTCAGCGTGTTGCAAGAGCCCAGGGTGATGGGTACGGATACATCTGGGTTTCTTAGGTGGGACAGGGAGGTGTGGGGCGCGGGGGTTGGGGGTGGACGGCCTGGAGATGTGGCCGCTTCGCGCTCTCGTCTCTTGCGCGCCGACTCCTAGGGAAGCGCTGCTTGCCTCTTGTCACACTGCAGCGTTCTCCGCCGCCGTGCGAACTCATGACCTGGCGTCCTGCGCTCCATCGGAGACACCTTACCGGCTGTGGGGATGGGAGGCGGAGAGGGAGGAGTTACAGCGGCTTCCCCAAAAGACTTTCCTTTTGAATGGGGTTGTGGGGGGGGGGAGGTGATTAGCTTTCGCTCTCTGCTGTCGCCGGCGTCTCCCCGTCATTGGAGGGGGGGGGGAATGCTTGTCTACTGTGTTTTACAGGGAAAGGGTTAAATCGAGGAGCGGTGGAAGAAAAGGAATGTTATTTAGGGTGTTTTATTTTTGAGATCTTCTCCCGGCCCCCATAAATTGATCACCTCCTTCGGTATCCGCTTTTGCTTGAGGTTTTTATTCCTCTCCCCCCCACCCGCTCTGTCTTTCTGCGGCGTTGGACTAAAGGGGAGAGCGGTTTAGGAACGTGGTGCTGAAACGGACAGCTCCCTCGACTCCGACGGGAAGGGGAAGAGATCTTCGTTACAAAGCGCGCAGATTTTTTACAGGACAGGTTTTCTTGCGGGGGAGGGGTTATAGTTCGTTTTTTTTGTTTTTGTCTTTAATGGGCTGTGTGTTTTCTCTGTGTCGCTTGGGCCTATCCATTAGGACCTCACGCCAATCATCTAGGCTTTTGCTGGTGGTGGCGATGAGGGAAGAGAAGCAATTCCTCTTAAGGAAGCCAGGCTTTATTTATTTATTTATTTATTTAGTAACGTGGTTGAGTGCAGTTGCTTTTGAAAAGCATCCTCAAAGCGACCCCAGTGTCTTTATCAAATGAAAGAATTTCAAAGCTGTTTGATTCTGGCGTGGAGGTAGCAAAAGGAAACACCCGCATGTCCATAGGAATCTCTCCCCCCCCCCTTTGTAAAAGACGGTTGCATGATTACATCACAGAAGAAACATAATGAAGCCCAGTATAGATGAAAGGTGAGGACTTGAAAAACGGTTTCAAAAGCTATGGGCCCATTGGGTGCCCTGCTGGAGCAAGTACTGTAACTCTCTCTCTCTCTCTGCCTCAAGACTCCATCTGCAAAATGGAAATGATTCAATAACCCATTTCGCAAAATTACTGTAAGGGCCAGTGAGATATGAAATCACAGTGCAAAGCTAAGATTCCATATAAAGTATTAATAATAAATGGAAAATACAGATACCTTTGTTATAGATGTGCAATATGCCTCTTGAAGATGCCTCCTTGTAGCAGTGACTTTGTATGGTGAGCTGTGCTGTGTTTCCTGGTTTGCCGCGTGGCTCAGGCCCCACTGTATAGTTTCTCTCCGTGTCGCTGCAAGTTGCCACCCCAGGAAATTGCAGTGGCAGCACAATTTCAGCCCCAGTCAGGGCTGAATTATGTAGTGAGCAAACAGCATCACCTGGTTTGCTGCGTGGAGTTAACTGCCACACAGAATAGCCTCCGTAGTCCTATCACATTGAGAAAATGCTCATTGGAGTGCGTTAAGCATCTAGAAAAATGAACTGTTTCTGTCATGGAGTAGATGCATTCAGCACCTTGTTATAGCCCCAGAGATATAATGACCCTTCATCATTGTCATACTGAAGAGCCATCACCAGTATACTTCATGACAAACAGACATCTGGGCATCTGATCTGTCCAGCTGGAAGTCAACAGCTGCCATGTGGTGCTAGCCAGATGATTTCCTCTTTCATCCTAAACCTTTAAAATGATATCTTAGCCCTGTGTTGTCTGTTGGTCCATGCTGCTTGGGTGCACCAGACTGGTGTTTGATCCCTCTGGACAATGTCAACATAGTTAATTAGTTTTCTAATTATTTGAAAAGTTATTTGCAGTTCATATTGAATAGGTTTTAGGGTGGAATGTGTAGCCAATGGCCCAATCTTTTGTAACTAGATATCACTACAGGTTTACACCTATCATTTTGTGTTACTGCAGCACGCTTCAGGGAGTGGCAATTTTATTTCAAGGACTTAATATTTCCAATGCTCTCCAATGGGTTAACATGTCAAGGAGATGGTTGGTAGCACGTGTTTGCAGGATGCTGACATTCTCTTACATGTTGATGTTTGACTGTGTGGGGTTAATGCAAACCTCACATGATAATGAAATCCTTGTTTGGTCTGCCCTCATACTTTAAAACCCATTCTTTTAAGCCAGTTCCTTAGAGTCGGATTGCCACATTGAATGATATAATATATGGATATATTTAGTCAGTAAGAATCTCCCAGCTGAAATCACTGATAATGTCAGCTGGTAAGTTTCTTCCAGTTACTGCCAGATGAAATCCACTGGCTTGTGTTTGACTAATTTTTTTTCTTTTAGAACGAATTTATTTCTGATTGGAAATGATGATAAATTGGTTCCTCTTCTCTTAGGCAGCTTTGTCAATGGTTAATCATCATTCTAAATAGAACTGGATTTCAGTTGCTTGGAAGTAGGTAGTGTGATTTGGTGTAGCTAAGAATTTGGCTTACAAACATGTTCTGCTTTCATTCCAATTTAGAGGAAAAGGATGCTTTCAGTGAGATGTGTAACTCCTTCATAGTGTGCCCAAAAGCACCTGGAGAAGCTATGTTTTGTGGAATTGGCCAACTTTCTATCCCCATGATCTGATTTATTTTAATATATTGTTTTCTATAACATGGTACTAATATATATTGGTTTTCCCCAGTTACAGTACTTTAAAGTTGCAATCATCCATTAATTAACCAGGCTCATTTTAACAGTACACAATCCATGCCAGTCATGCAATTTCCATTCGTTATTGATTACCTTCCTGTTACACTCCCTGACTATTGAAATATATTGAATACACTGGAATAAATGTATCCAGTGGTTTGCTCAGAGGAGTTTTGCAAGGTAAGGAGTGAGGTTAATGACACTGTGATAAATGGCGTTTCTGAACCATAGAACTACCAAAGACAGGGTCATCATTAAGCCCTGCCTCAAGGCAGGATCCCACCGATGTAGATTAAGCCACATGATCCCAAACTCATTGTGACACAAGCAGAAAGCAATTTTGAACAGATGCCTTCGAAACATACAGTTTCAACTTACTCTAGCATTAGAAAATAAGTTGCATAATACAAAAACGTGATAAAACAAGACAAAAGTTGAGGCCACTAGCTAATCTGAATCATGAAGGATTTTTTCTTATGTCCAAATAGCCATGAACATAAATTGGCATTCAGATGATGGTAGGGATGATGACAGTGGTCTTGGGTGGTCTGATGGGGTTCAGGTGTTTTAGTGTCAAGATAGAAAGTAAACTGTCTTTAAAATACTAGATTTAATATAATCAAAGAGATTAACATTGACCAGTTCCATTCCCCCACACACACACATTCACACCATATCACATGTCAGTGATTGTCCTCTTGTTCTTACTATTCCAAAGCCATTTCCTCAGTCTTGGTTCATTTTATCTGCTGAAACATTGAGCCTTATTCATAAGTGTTGGAATAAATGCCTCCTTCAGTACTTGTTTTCCACCTTACTGCTACAACCTGAGCTTCCATGTTGATTCACCCATTTAACTGGGCTTCTGTCATGTTGTCTTCTGCTTTGATTATCAACCTCCTTGCTAGCCAGTTCTTCCTTCTCTTGGTTCAGAAGGCATAGGAAACTAGCCTAATCTGCACCCGATGTACAGCTTGATGATCCCAGCCCAGTTCTTAAAGTAAAAAATATGTCACACTTAAAGGTGTTTGGGCAAATACCTCTCAATAATGAAATAAGGGGTAAGTCTCTCTCACACTCTGACACATACATATATTTTTTTTGAAACTTTGTGTATTGGTAAGAACTTCCTGAGTATAGTGGCTACTTAGCTAAAGATTAATATGTAGTACACTGAAAGTTTTTGTTTGTTTTGTATCTCTGGGGATGACAAGGCTACCCAGATCAAGAATAAGAACATAAGAGAACATCAGACCAGTGGTCTGCCTAGTCCAGCATCCTGCTCTCACAGTGGCCCATGGGAAGCCTGTAAGCAGGATGTGACCACAATAGCGCTCTCACCTTCTGCAGTTTCCAGCAACTTATATTCAGAAGTACATTTTCTCTGACAGTGGAGATAATATGCTTTAGAATCTGTGCTAAGATGAGGCTTTCATAAGGGCATGTTATCTTACATTTGTTTCCTGTGGGATTCTAGTACCTTTCTCTAACCCAGTGGTTCCCAATTAGCTAATTACTGAAGACCCCCTATTTTTCAAAAACCAAGCCAGGGACCCCCTACTTTTGAAAATGGTGATAACTCTATGGTAGTTACCTCTGCAAAGCAATTTTTGAACAAAATGTGGGATAGCCCCTAATAATACCGAGGTCGGGTCCTCGAACCACAAGCAAAGGATTTAGGTATACTATATAAAAACAACAACACAAACCATAAAATTTGGGATATTATCATGCAAAAATGACAAAAAATTAGTTGGAGGGAGGGCAAGGGATGGGTTGTGGACCCCCTGGGTGCATTCTGCGGACCCCTAATTGGGAACCACTGGTCTAACCCTTACATGATACTGGCAGCAGGGTCAAGGGTTTGATGATCCAGTCTGCCATGCCTCATGGTTATGATTTTAAGGAAGCTGAGGGAAACTCATTTAGAGAGGAGATTATCTGTAAAACAATTGGTATGTAGACCAGCCATCAACTGTTGCTGCCTCAGTGGCCCTTTGCGTGGACAGGCAGAGTCCCCAGATCCCGCGCGGTCTCCCCCTGTCATGTGGAATAACGACTCAAGACAACGTGCTATGGGATTAAATTGGCCACAACTTCATTAAATTTCATATGTGGGTAGACCTTGGCTCAGGCATTGGGCGTTCTCCCTCCCCAGTCCCCAACCGGGGACCTAGGGAGCTTCAGGGTTATCCAGTGTGTGGGGGGGATGGGCCGGCTCTGGAGAACATATGTTCAAGCAGAGATAGCCGCCCCCGTTACACCGCCATCGCAGGGGAGACCAATGGCGACCTCTCGGCGTACGGTCAAAGCCTCCCCTCAGAAACCCCTTTAACGGGGAACCCTGGTATCACTGCTGCAAAGAGGAAGATGGACAAAAGGATTCCACCCAAGGCCTGATACCGCCAAAGTTGTGACGTTTTGCTACGGGAAAGGCGAAACCTGCCAATGCAGGGAAATTCCTTTCCGGCCCTTTAACAGAGACCTTAACGTAGCAGCGCCCGCATACCTGTGGAGAAAAGTTAACCTGCAAAACAGACATTAACTGAGGGTGGGTAGGGTGGGAGAAGCTCTGGAGCCAAGTGAGGATTCCCAGGTAAGATCCTCCCTCTATTGTGTGGGCAGGTAATCCCTCCCCTACCTGGCCTGGTCTCCTTGGCAACGCTTCCCCCAGGTGGGATTGGACAACTGACTGGGGTAGGCGGAGACCTCCAGGTATCCCACCTGAGGGAAGGCGAAGCCAAACCTATGCTGATGGGGCCGCTCCAGATCCAGGGGCTGCGCGCGTCCACGCAAAGGTCGCCCCCCGTTTTATGTGGGGAGCGGTCATTAGCAGAAAAAACTGTCCTGGACCAGGTCAGGAATGGGTAGAGGGTGCAGGTGCTCATTCACAGCATTCTTCTCATCCAAATAATGTAATGGACCACATACAAAATAAAGAATAGTGCTAGGAATACACAACACTGCCATAGCAGCTTAAGCAACACTCTGTCTAGCCCAGTATCCAGCAATAAAGAGCAACCGTTACCAAGTGTTTCAAAGGTTGTCTACAAGGAACAGGAGACAGTTTGGGCAACATCATATGTGCATTAAAGTATATTGTGGACTATGTGCATGCACACACCACAGTTCTCAAGAATCACAGCAAAAGTGTAGAATGGGAGACTATGTTCAGAATCTAGCTTAATGACAGTGTCAGCTTTCACATCCTTAGGGTTTTGTTTTCGTTTTGTTTTATTTTAGAAGTTTATAGCCCCAAGGGGTATCAAGATGTTGTGGGCAAAGCCTGCTAAAATCTCAGAAGACAGAGGGAGGGCTGAATAATTTCCCTGATAAAACTCAATGCTCTGCATAGATCCTTGTCTCTGCCCTGTGAGCACTGGACCCAAACGAAAACAGCAATAATTTCAGAAAACTCTATGCAAAGTAAAAATAAATTATACTCATTTGCTCAAACTGCATAATATATAGATGCTTTTTCAAAGGTTGCCTTTAATAGGGATTTATTGATTGATTGAGGAGTACATTCAGCCCTGGTAAAGAATAATTTCCCTGAGGAAGAATAATTATTTTGGACAATAATATGCGTTCATTCATTTTGAAAGAATTGTATGCCACTTTTTCTGCCATAATGGTATTCAAGGCTACCTAGCAAAGTTTCATTTTAAAACATCATAAACGAAAACGCCAACAAACAAGAGAGCATAGCAACAAATAAAAACACCACCACAAATTTACAAACTTCAGAAACCAATAGGTCGTGTCTGCAGTCCAGACTGAGCATGCAGCATGACTGAGACTAAAGCCAAACACCGCAGCAAATTAAGGATGCAGTTCTGTAACCACATATCTGGAAGTAAAGCCTTGTTGAACTCAATAGGATTTGCTTTTGAATAGAGAAGGAGGGGATTCTGCTGTAAGCTACCAAAATCAACCAACCAAAGCCCAAGTAAACGACAAGGTCTTATCCTGGTTCCTATCAGATAGTAAGAAAGGTGTGAGGTAGGGTCTCTCTTGGGCACAAAGTCAGGGTGCTGCTACAGCAAAGGGCCTCTCCTTGGTAGTGACCAAATGGTCCCATCATACCCAATGAAGGTGTGGCAGATTTACTCAGTCCTAGCTGAGGTTGATTCTGAAGGAGGGCAGGCCAGGCCAGGGACTCACCCAGAGACACAGCAAGCAGCCAAGGTGTTCAGAGTTCCCAGGAGCTGTGATTTAATTTCTTTCTTTCTTGCAGCATACTGGCATTTCTCTCAAGGCTCAACCCTGCACACCATTTCAGAATTGCTGCTTTAGGATGTGTTATGTGTGCGTTATAACTACTTCTACAGTGGCTATATTGATTTTAGGGACAGCTGTGCACGCACAAAATGTGTCTCAGGGGACCAGTACAAATTCCAGGGTACGTGTGTGCCAGGTCTATTTCCTTCCCTGATTTGGCTTCGATTTAATTTATACTGGCTCGTGCTCTGAGCTACAGCTTTCACCTCATTTGCCATCTTAATACTCATGTATGTGTCTGGACCTGTCCAAATATGTCTAGCCCAAATTAGTTTTAAAATACACAAACTCAACATCTCTCCCAATGAGAATCTCCCTCCCCACATTGCCCTCAATGAGGAGTTGCTGGTTGCTCATGAGCAACTGGTTCATTTTTTCCATGTAGGAGCGGAGAGAATTTGTTCTCCTTCTTTTCATCGTTTTTTTCAGCTTCGATACCCATTTGGGAGCAGATGGGCACCCTGGTGACGTATGGAATTTGTGGGGGAGAAATCCAGAATAGCGCCCAGCACGTTATAAGGCTCAAAGTGTGATTTTTAAGCTGCTTGTTTGAAAGTCAGGTGCATTGAACTCAATGGGGCTCCCTGCCAAAGTAAGAGAGCAAGATTCTAGATTCTTATGGTTCTCATCATAGGCAACTTATAATGCATGAAAACAACTAGTGGCCTAGGACAGGAGATGTGCATTTCTTTAACCAAAGGTTGGGGGGCCTGGATGGCCAATACAATGCAGATGGGGAAACATGGGTCAGAAAGTTGCCTCTCTATATGGATTTCCTTTGATAAGGGCAATTGTTTTTAAGATCGAGCTGTTAGAAATGTTTTGCTTGTGGTTTTGTTCTTGAAGTGGTTGAATAGCCAACTGCTACAGGAGTAATTGCTAGATACCTCCTGAGGTATTCTTTTTTTTAAAAAAATGATATTAAGGTTTCAAAGAAAAGAATTACATGAATTTAAAAGAAAGACAAAAGTAAAAATAAAAGAAAAAATACAAAATACAAAAAAAGATTAAAAACACTTAAAAAAATACATCAGTCTTTCCATACCTTACATTCATTTCCTTGTTTCCCTGACCTCCTCACACCTCCCTTTTTTGTATTCCAATTCAGTTAGTTAATTCAGCAATTTCTTTCCCTCTTTGTTTTTATCTTAGTCCTTTAACATAATATATTATAACTTTGGATTCTCACCTGTTAACAATCCATTTTTACATACACCTTTATAACATTGCTGCTTAAAGCACTTAACTTCATTCTGACATCATTCTAACATTCATTAATTTTGCAATATTTCCGTAAATAGTCTTTAAATTTCTTCCAATCTTCTTCCACCGACTCTTCTCCCTGGTCTCGGATTCTGCCAGTCATTTCCGCCAATTCCATGTAGTCCATCAGATACCTCCTGAGGTATTCATTCAGCTACTGTGGTTTTTCAGACTATGGGACACATTTTCATGACGTTCTTCCCTAAAAGTGAGATCTGTTTTTTCTTCTCGTGTTGGGATCCTATTTTAGTATAACATACATACCGTATTGGCCCAAATATAAACCGCACCTGAATATAAGCTGCACATTCAAAATTCAGGGGGGGGGAGAGAGAGAAATATAAGACCCAAATATAAGCCTCTCCCTTAAAATTCCGCAGGTACTCACACCCGTTCCGTTTTACCGTATGTCTGTTTCAGCAGCGATATTGTAAAAGCCGATTTTTGTAAGGTCGCAAATTTAAGCTGCACTTTAACTTTTCACAGTCAGAATTTGGAAAAAAGTGAGGCTTATATTCAGGCCAATACAGTATATAGTGCAAGTGATAGGCCAAAAAAGTGATGCGCTCCCAACTTGTCTGAGTCACTGAGATATTGCGGGGGCAAATGCTGTCCGGATTTTGGTTTCCTTTGGAAAGGAGAAATCACTGGAAACTGTTTTGTAGTATTTGGGTTATTTACAAATATACAAGCAGAGCATAGATGGAGGCAAGCAGCTTATTAAACATTCCTAGTAACGAGGCAACAGATCTGCTGCCTCACATCAAGCCCCCAGAGAGAGTGGGACACAGCACTACCACCCCCACCCCCAGTCTGCTTTCACCTTCAACTTGCCCTTTCTCTGCCTCTGTTCCAAATGGCTTTCCCCTTCCCTTTACATGTACAGATCTTAAGTCAGCATGCCCTCTCCCCCACTCCAGGAATAGAGAAGGATGAGATGAGTCGCCTTTCCCAAATAGCTGCCACATTTCATGCATTCCCTCTATGGCCTCCTATAAAAGAGACATCCATTGCGCATCTTGGCCAATGCTATTTCCATCAAAAAAGACATGAGGAAACATGCTAAAGGAGAGTCAGCTTGACTTTTGCCAAGGAAAACTGGGCTTCACCAGTCTTTGCTGACGATTCCTTAGAATTCTCAACCTCATGGATAGTGGCGAGTCTGTGGTTTTTGATAGACAGACCTTTTTCTGCATGGATTGTTGAAGAGCCTTTCAGAAGGAATCTCACCGTTGGTCCCTAAGAACTGTAAACTGTTCTGGGACCTTATGTGGGACCATTGCCTGGCCAACAAAGATAGGAACCTAAAGGTAAGGGATAAGGCATATTCAGTTACTAGTGTGGACTTCTTATATATACCTGCTCACCAGCGCGTTGCAGAAATACAGGGTTTCACATGGACTTTCTTCTCCTGTAGGACATACAAGAAGCCCAGTCTGGCAAGCATAGGGATGTTGAGGCAGTGGGAGGTGTCCTCTCACACTTCTCACTTGCCGTCTTCCATAGAATGCAGAGGCGCAACGACATTAGTAAGTATTATGGGTTGGATCCAGGTTATTTAGAGTAGACTCACTGAAATAAGAGAGACCTAGACAGTGACCTAATTCAGTTCTTTTGATTGCTAAGCCTTGATCCAACCCAGTGATACTGTTTTCTATCTACAGAGAATGCAAAAAATAATAATATAAACCTTTGAAGAACCATTGAGAACACATTCAGCTGCCTAAGACTAGGTCAGACTATCAGCTCATCTAGCCCAGGAATGTCCCGCAGCAACTCTTCAGATGGTCTTGGAAAGAGTTTTTGCTGATCTTCTCCTACCTGATTCTTTTGACTTGAGAGACCAGATTTGCATGCAGCATGTGTGTTGCACCACTGAGATATGGCTCCTCCATGGAGATGCTGATAGTAGAAGATACACTTGACCAATGACTGCTAAAGTCAAAGCACAACAGTTATGGAATATCATGGACAGAAGAAAGTTGCACAAACAATTCTTTGTACAATGGAGCAGGCAGGGGGCTTTAGTGTAGTCAGAGGCAGAGCCCTCGATCAAGCAAGAGAAACAGATGTGATTCTTAGAAAATGCATCTCCATGGGCTGCACCTAGGTTTCTTCTCTCCCCTACCTCTGCCCTTTCTAACCTTTCTGCAGAACAAGCTAGAGAGTGGCTCCTGGTTATCAGAAAGAATTATTAGGGGATTCTTGCTCTGTATATAGCCTACAGGAGAAGGGGTTGGTAGGGGATTCCATGGGAAAGGCATACTATGATTTAGAATCTGGGTTCAAGTTACGTACCGCTGCTCATGCAGAAGCCTATAAATAATATTTTCTTTTTATTGTTGCTTCTCTGCTTTGCAGTTCTGTAACACTAGATACTTCTTAATGCAGACTTATACAGTGGTGCCTTGCAAGACGAAAAGAATCCGTTCTGTGATTCTCTTTGTCTAGCGGTTTTTTCGTCTTGCGAAGCAAGCCCATTGACGGATTAGCGGATTAGCGCTATTAGTGCTATTAGCGGCTTTTAGCGGCTTATCTGCTGATCGGATCAGCTGATAAGCAGCTTAGCGGCTTAGAAAAAGGGGGGGAGGGAAAAAAACCAGCAGGAACTCGCAAGACATTGTCGTCTTGCGAAGCAAGCCCATAGGAAATTTGTTTTGCGAAGCACCTCCAAAACGGAAAACTCTTTCGTCTAGCGAGTTTTCCGTCTTGCAAGGCATTCGTCTTGCGGGGCACCACTGTAAATAATGGGATTGTGATATCCGGCAATATTTCATTTCTTTTCCTTAAAAATTCCCAGTATAATTTGCATGTTTGAGTGACCATGAATGGAGTTTTCTGATGAGCTGACCACAATTATTTCAAGAGATGATCTCCCAGTATCAGTTACCCTTGGAAAGCTGCCTTACATGTGTCAGTATTTTAAGATTATTTTCAGTTATGGTGACAGCAGTAGCAACAAGCTACAGTTGGTGATAACAGTGATGTCGGATCCATACTTTTGTTAGATGAGCAGTCTGTGCCTGGAGTGGAAGTTAAGGCTCATCCCCACCTCTCAAGTGTTCCTGATTAAACACCCCTTTACATCCCTTCCTGGACACCAGTAGCTGCATCCACTTTTGCAAATGGAGGCCCAATGCCTCCCTTTCTCTTGCACAGTTGAGACTATTTTTTCCACCAAGCCCAGTACTATCTACTCTGAATGGCAGTAACGCTCCAGGGTTATGAAGAACAGGTCTTTTGTATCATGTGAGAGCCTTTTAACTGAAGACATGAGGGAATGAATCTGGGACATTCTGCATGTAAAGCAAGGACTCATAGCCAATCCCACAGAGCTATGGCCCTCATTCTGCTCCCCCAAGCCAATTTGCATGGGTTTGCATAGGAAGAGAGCCCAGGACATCTCCCACCCAACATGGAAATAATTCCCCTAGGTTAGGGATAGCCCTCCAGTTGTTGGGCTTCCCAACTCCACAGCCCTAGCCGACATTGCCAGTTGCCAGGAATGACAGGGACTGTAGCCCAATTGCACCTGCAGGGCCACAGGTTCCCCTAGTTTAGGGGAATCATTTGCATTTGGGGTGTGAAAGGTCCTGGGTTCACTTCCTAGGCATGCCCATGCAATTAGGGGAGAGGGTCTAAGCTCAGTATGATTGGCAGAAGGTCCAAGCTTCACTCCCTCTCCTCCTCCAGTTCAAGGACAACAAGCCTGAGTTTGCAGGGTGCTTGTACCACGCAAGATAGAGCTGGGCATGAACCCTCCCTGTAATTATTATTATTATTATTATTATTAATAATAATAATAATAATAATTTATACCCCGCCCATCTGGCTGGGCTTCCCCAGCCACTCTGGGCGGCTTCCAAAAGAATATTAAAATACTATAATACATCAAACATTAAAACCGAAACAGGGCTGCCTTCAGATGTCTTCTGAAAGCCTGGTAGTTGTTGTTCTCTTTGACATCTGGTGGGAGGGTGTTCCACAGGGAAGGCGCCACTACCGAAAAGGCCCTCTGCCTGGTTCCCTGTAACTTGGCTTCTTGCAGTGAGGGAACTGCCAGAAGGCCCTCGGTGCTGTAAACATCCACCCTGAAGGCACCAAGACCCTGATAACTGAGGCTTTGGGTATGTGTGTCCCCATTCAATCTAAAACACAGCACATGCATTCGGAGCACAGAAGCAAGGTTTTAGTACACACTGTCACTCCTGTGCCTTGCAGTGTTTGAAATTAGCCAGGAGCCAGGCGCATTTTGCTCCTGGCTTTCAACCGCTTGCGACCAAATGAAGATGCCTGGGTTCCAGAATGACGCCTGCCATCTCCACCATCTGGGGATCGTTGGATCTAGACTGTTTTCACACACTAATGCCCCATCCTGTAGAATTCTTTCTATTTTATGTGCACAATTGGGATGGTTTTCTGGAACCCAGTTGTTTTTTCTGTGCAGCCTGAGCAAGAGCAGACACCATTCAGAAAAAGAGGTGGGAATAGGCCAATATATATAATAATAATAATAATAATAAATTTTATTTATATCCCGCCCTCCCCAGCCGAAGCCGGGCTCAGGGCGGCTAACAACAATAAAACAGTACAAAGGTACAACATAAACAACATTCTAAAATGGACTGTCCCTGGATCAAGTGATGGCTCTTCCTGAAAGTTCTCAAAGTTCTTAACCTAGCTCAAGGTTGTCGTCTGAACGAGCCAGACGTTTAACTGAGAATCCATCACAGTCAGTCCATCCTTTGAAAAATAAGACTTGAGAGCCGTCTTGCCCCAAAATGGCAACTAGACATTCTGTTTTGGCAACTGCAACCTTTGTTTAAGGAGCCATGTGGCGCCTAGCTTGTATATCTGAGTTTCTAACATTGGCTGCCTTGTGTACCCCAAGGTATGCCACTGCCTACTTCTGGGTGTGCTGTCCCTGGGCAAGAGGGAAGAGGAGAAAGCGGAAGGTAGAAAACCCCTCCCATTTTGCAAGAGTTCGTTTTCTCATCCAACCAGCCCCTTCACTTGCCCTTGCTGCAGATGAGTCTTCGAGGCACGGATGCAAGGCAGATCACAAAATCCCTTGGCTAAGCAAGAATGTGTCCACTAATAGGCGATAACGGTGGGGGCGACATGAGGTGAACTTACGTGATAGGAAGCTGTGAGCACTGTGCTACTTCTAATTAGTGCATTAGGTATGCAGAGGCAGCATGCGAGGAATCACAGGTGGGGAGAGCGCTGTTGTGTTCATGTCTTGCTTGTGGGTTTCCAGTTGGCCACTGCAAGAACGGATGCTGAGCAAGACGAGCCTTTGGTCTGAACCAACAGGGGTCATCTGTTCCTATGCAGGTGAGGACAAGGGGAGAACATTTGGGGTATCATATGCCTGCTATTTCTAAAAGGGGGAAATACATGGCAGAAGGAGAGAAATAAGGAGGAAAAGAAAGTATAATGACATACTTGGAGGCTTAGGGTTGGAACAGGATCTAATTCCAGCATTTCTTTGTGGAATTCTCTGTCTTTGCATTGAAGAAATATAATAAAATGGACCTGCCCAACGCACAAAGATGCTGCGAGAATGAATGAAATTGTCTGAGAATATAAATTGCTTTGCCTACACAAAGGTGTCATAAAAACTACATGTATTAATTTTGTTTAATGAGCATCTAATGTGACACACACAAACACACAGCCAGCTTAGAGACATGAGTATTTGATCATTATTTATTCTGTGGTGAAATGTACATTGCATATGTAAGATTCTCCCCAAGGGAGAATTGTAAAACACAGACACAGACACTCACACGTGTGTCCTCACTGAAGCATGGACCCGACCTCAAAATTTTCATCTGTTCATTTATTTTGAACAATGGACTTTTAATTATTGATGGTAATAACTTCATAATGCAGCACTAAATGGACTGTAGGGAACACTTGAAAAAATAATGTGATGCTGGTAATGGAAGGAAGGCCTTGCTACAGTGCCCTTTTGAAAATTAAATAATTGAAGCAGGCATATACGCAGATCTGTTCATGGATAGTGCTTTCCTGAACCCCACAATTCCATCATGGAGGCATCTAGGTAAGCTATCAAACCTTAATCAGCGGTTTTCTAACTCAGCTTCTTAACACATCTCCTTTACTCCAGTCGTAGCGCAGTGCATGGCTTTCTACACTGGTTGTTGCCATGGACCCCAGAGGTGAGAAACCTGTGGCTCTGCAGTTTTGGCTGAACTCCAAGTCCCATTAGCCTCAGCATGGCAAATGGTCATGGATGTTGGGTCCTGTAGTCCAACAACGTGGTGGACCACAGGTTCCTCATCCAT
This sequence comes from Podarcis vaucheri, assembly GCF_965113315.1. Lineage (NCBI taxonomy): Eukaryota > Metazoa > Chordata > Lepidosauria > Squamata > Lacertidae > Podarcis > Podarcis vaucheri. Next base: position 20,683,219 of record NC_138760.1, on the reverse strand, counting down.
GCCATAGACCTTTATACGGATTAGCCGCTAATAACTAAAAATCCGATTTCTCAAAATCAAATCAATAGGCCACATTTTAAAGCCAATAAATTGTGGTCCTTGACAATACCCATATAGAAGTACCATAAGTCTCGCTGAAATCAAGAGCGTTTACTTCCCAGTATGCAGCTATAGGTACGCATACAGAATCCAAACTCTGGTACGAAGATTGCTGCAAATGGAACATTTTTACTAGCTTTGTCTGGGTTTAGGAACAGTCCTTTGGCAAATTCTGGATGTTAAAGCACTACTTGTATGGTGAGACTCAATTCTTGCTTAACATCCAGATTCTAAATTCATTTCGGTTAGATCCAAGTAACGGCTAATCTACCTACTTTATATATATTTTTAATTGTTAGGGTTTATTGCAACTGTATCCTTGCAATCTGATCCCGTTTACTCAAAAGTAAACCCCAGAGTATTCAGTGGGGGCGTACCTGCAAGTAAACGTGCATAGGACTGCAGCTGGAAGCTCCTCTTGTCATAACGTCTTGGATCAGCTTCAGCCAGTGGTGCTTCGGTGTGGAGCCAGGATATTTGGAGACGTTCAGCCTCCTACATTCTTGCTCAGCACTTAAGGAGAGCCCTCCTGGATTAGACAAAAGCTCCATCAAATCCAGCATCATGTTTTCCACAGTGGCCAGCCAGATGCATCTGGAAGACTTTAAGCAGGGTATGGAGGCAATAGCCTCCTCTTGCCATTGCTCCACAGGCACTGAAAGGTATTGTGGACCTATCCTTTTCGGCCTTCTTGATTAATAATGTTCTGCAGATAAATAATGGCAATACCGCTTTGAGAAATAGCAGCACCGTCTTTCCTGGAGGACACACAATTAGGTAAATTGGATAAAACTGTATGTGAAATGTGTCACTCCTGATAAACCCAAGAAAGGCACCCGCCAGTTAAATACATGCAGCTACTGACGCAATCAAAACCTAGAAACCATATGTCAAGCATAACTGAGCTGTAGAAAAGACTTTACAACCTGAAAAAAGGACAATGCACAGACTTTTGTAAACCAAGGTAAAGGTAAAGGGACCCCTGACCATTAGGTCCAGTCGTGGCCAACTCTGGGGTTGGGGCACTCATCTCGCTTTACTGGCCAAGGGAGCCGGCATACAGCTTCCGGGTCATGTGGCCAGCATGACTAAGCTGCTTCTGGCGAACCAGAGCAGCACACGGAAACGCTGTTTACCTTCCCGCTGGAGCGGTACCTATTTATCTACTTGCACTTCGACATGCTTTTGAACTGCTAGGTTGGCAGGAGCAGGGACCGAGCAACGGGAGCTCACCCCATAATGGGGATTCGAACTGCCAACCTTCTGATCGGCAAGTCCTAGGCTCTGTGGTTTAACCCACAGTGCCACCTGCGTCCCTTTGTAAACCAAGAAACTCTTTAATAAAAAAAACCATTTTTTAAAAAAGTGTACATTAGTTAGGAAGGTGAGGGTGGGCAGGTCTGCATTCTAACATAAACTCACGCAATTCACAGATCCTGATTAAATGGATTGGAATGTGGTCTGCTTTGGAATCTGGCTTGAGAGTTGTCTCATACAGTTTACCTGAAAGGGATGACATGCCATCACAGGTATTTGAGGCCACATTTTTACACATATATGACAGTTTCTGCACTTTCCAGCTAAAATGGGAAGGAGTGGGGGAAAGAGGCAGCCTCAGGCTAAAATGTTATTATATTCTTTCAAAGAATTTTGTGTGGATTTTTTTTTAATTTTTTTTTAGAGCTGCATGTGCAAGTGGTATATCAGTAGTGTGTGAAATTGTCATGGGGAGAATTTAGACCTGTCCTCATCTAAATTCAGAGATCATTATTACAGGTATTTACCTGGTTACCTGATCTTTAGATTAACTGGAATTATGTCGGGTCACCCTCGCCCTGTTTCTCCCTCTGACACACACGCTGCTTTTTATTTTATTTGGGTAAGGTTGTTGAGTATTCTGTTGATGGATTTAATTGGACTGATGAATCTATAGTGTTGATATTTTAATGAGAGGGATTGTTGTGTGTGTGCCTGTGTGCACTTTCTTGTAAGCTGTCCTGAATGCCCTTTCAGGGTTGAAAGGCAAAAGCAAACAGCACCGGCAGGTCTGGCCCTACCATAAGGCAGAATGATGGATTTGCCTCAGGTGGCAGATGTCAGGGCAAACAGCAGAAGCCTTCCGCCTACAACTGTTGCTGCTGAGCTTACCTGTATGTGCTGCACAGCTTCTCATGCACCTCCTAAACTAGCCTGCTGACCCCAGTCTGCTACTGTATGTGGAATAGTGGAAGGGGCTTCTTATCCTTTGCCTCAAGCAGTAACATGTGTTGGGACAGTCCTGAGCACTAATGTCACATGATGCATGTGCCCCTTTCCCGTCAGAGGGTATGCGATGGCACTTTTCACCAGGCACTTTTCACTTCTATATGGTTAACAGTGTTGGAAACTCAGATACAGTGGTACCTCGGGTTAAGTACTTAATTCGTTCCGGAGGTCCGTTCTTAACCTGAAACTGTTCTTAACCTGAAGCACCACTTTAGCTAATGGGGCCTCCTGCTGCTGCCGCACCACTGGAGCACAATTTCTGTTCTCATCCTGAAGCAAAGTTCTTAACCCGAGGTACTATTTCTGGGTTAGCGGAGTCTGTAACCTGAAGCGTATGTAACCTGAAGCGTATGTAACCCGAGGTACCACTGTATATCATCTAGGTGCCACATGGCTCCTTAAACCAAGGTTGCAGTTGCCAAAGCAGAATCCTTAGTTGCCATTTTGGCGTAAGACGGCTCTCAAGTATTATTTTTCAAAGGATGGACTGACTGTGATGGATTCTCAGTTAAGTGTCTGGCTTGTTCAGACGACAACCTTGAGCTAGGTTAGGAACTTTGAGAACTTAAAGAAGAAAAGTCACTTGATCCAGGGACAGTCCACACACACACACACACACACACACATATATATATATATAGAGAGAGAGAGAGAGAGAGGCCTGTTCCGACCTCTTTTTCTGAATGGTGGCTGCTCGTGCTGCACAGAAAAAGCAGTTGGGTTCCAGAAATTCATTGTGTGATTGTGCAGATAAAATATAACTGATAGAATTCTACAGGATGGGGCATTAGTGTGTGAAAACAGTCCAGATCCAGTGATCCACAGATGGTGGAGACATCCGGCACCACCCTGGCACCCAGGCATGCATCCTTATTTGGTCGTAAGTGGTTGAAAGCCACGTGCAAAATGTGCCTGGCGCTTGGCTGATTTCGAACACTGGATTAGAAATAAGGTATGAATGATAGGATGCAGGTGGTGCTGTGGGTTAAACCACAGAGCCTAGGACTTGCCGATCAGAAGGTCGGCAGTTCGAATCCCCGCGACAGGGTGAGCTCCCGTTGCTCGGTCCCAGCTCCTGCCAACCTAGCAGTTCGAAAGCATTTCAAAGTGCAAGTAGATAAATAGGTACCACTCCGGCGGGAAGGTAAACGGCGTTTCCGTGCGCTGCTCTGGTTCGCCAGAAGCGACTTAGTCATGCTGGCCACATGACCCAGAAGCTGTACGCCGGCTCCCTCGGCCAATAAAGCGAGATGAGCGCCGCAACCCCAGAGTCGGCCACGACTGGACCTAATGGTCAGGGGTCCCTTTACCTTTACCTTTATGAATGATAGTGGCACATTCACAGGGCCAGCCCAATACCCTTTGGTGCCTGAGGCAAGAAGTGCCACTGATGCTTCCTCCCTTCCTCAGATCTAGGACCACACCCCCGTGGAGTGGGTGTAGCATGTCACTTGAGGTGGGTTAACTCAGGTCACCCCTTGGTGTGCCAGCCATGCTAGTGCAGCAAGCTAGCTTAGGGCTGCAGGGCAGACCCCATGGCACACCTTTCTAGCCCTTTTTTGCCCCTCAGAATTTGCTGCCTGAGGCACCTGCCATACTCTGCCCCATGGGAGGGCTGGCCCTGCAAATCCGTGATCCCCAGGAGACATTGTAGACGAGAGGGTCCTGTCCATTGATAGTGTTTCATTGAATTCAGCAGAGCCTGGCATTCTCAATATCATGTCCCAGGGTTGCTGCACTAAGGATGTATACTGAAAACGGCTTTGTGTGCAGGAAGTCACAGGTTCAATATCTGGCATCCCCCAATCAGTGTTAACAGCACTGAGACAGATGGACCTATGGTCTGACTCACTATAAGGCAGCTTCCTATGATTCTTATAACTGTTCAAGTAAAGACAAAGGTATGCACCCAAATTGGAGTCATATATACAGTAATGGGACACGGGTGGTGCTGTGGGTAAAAGCCTCAGCGCCTAGGGCTTGCCGATCGAAAGGTCGGCGGTTCGAATCCCCGCGGCGGGGTGCGCTCCCGTTGTTCGGTCCCAGCGCCTGCCAACCTAGCAGTTCGAAAGCACCCTCGGGTGCAAGTAGATAAATAGGGACCGCTTACTAGCGGGAAGGTAAACGGCGTTTCCGTGTGCGGCTCTGGCTCTCCAGAGCAGCGATGTCACGCTGGCCACGTGACCCGGAAGTGTCTCCGGACAGCGCTGGCCCCCGGCCTCTTGAGTGAGATGGGCGCACAACCCCAGAGTCTGTCAAGACTGGCCCGTACGGGCAGGGGTACCTTTACCTTTTATACAGTAACTAGAAGGTTAGATGCTCTGTTGGTTTGCTGCACAAGGCCAGGTACTATCCGGCACAGAGATTAGCACCTCTAGAATCTTGGATATCCAAGTTGCAAGTCTTTGTCATTGTAACCCCTCAAAGTATCCCCCCCAAAAAAAAATCTGTCCCTTTTTTATCTGCCTTTCCGTTGTTGACAGTTCCTGTGATATTTGAAAACCTGAATGATAGAAACAGATTATATTATGAAGATCTGAGGAGATGTATGCAAATATCCTTAATCTGCATAATATATCACGATCAGTCAGTACTGTGTAAAACCAAAATGCAACAGGACAAAAGACAGATGGAAGGGAAGACCTGAGCAATGATGCAGTAGATGAACACTTACTATTTATGCCTAAGTGCTGTAACAGCCTCTGCTTTACTGGCCACAGCAAGGAATAAGGTAGCAGGAGTAGGAATTAAAGAACTGGATCAAGTTCTGAGAGAGGCCATGCTCCGACAATCTTTTGTTCAGGTGCACTCTTTCAGACTTCTTTTTAATTTGCCCAATGCTTTCCTGACTAATAATAGTAATAATAATAATAATAATAATACTCCACCAACCATTTACTGTGACTGTTCTGTCATTTAAATGTATTATTTCTGGTGTTGTTGCATACTTATTTTTTGCTTTTTGTACATTGCTTAGATATTTTATAGCGTGAGCAGTTTATAAATCTTCTGAAATAAATAAATAACATAAAGAGCCAGTGTGGTGTAGTGGTTCAGAGTGGTGGACTCATAATCTGGTGAACTGGGTTCAATTCCCTGCTCCTCCACATGCAGCTGCTGGGTGACCTTGGGCTAGTCACACTTCTTTGAAGTCTCTCAGCCTCACTCACCTCGCAGAGTGTTTGTTGTGGGGGAGGAAGGGAAAGGAGAATGTTAGCCGCTTTGAGACTCCTTCGGGTAGTGATAAAGCGGGATATCAAATCCAAACTCTTCTTCTTCTTCTCTTGTGGTACAGTCAAGTGGGAAAAAGAGCGCAAAAATGCTGATCCATTGGCAGGAACATCATAATTCCACTTACAGATATGCAAAGCTTTGCATAAGCACCCACACAATTAGAAGTGCACACCTTGATGTTCCTTGGACTAGCTGGTTGCACAAGAAGAATCACCCTTTGGGCAGTGAAATTTTAAATGTCACACTCTACAATTCATAAATTTATTCGCTCGATAATCAATGCAAAATGAAACATTTGCAACAATCTGATTTTATCAGCCAACATTTCTTTGGCATTCCAGATATTATGTTCTCTGATAAGTGCTTTTATTGGAATCTGCAGGGGACAGGGAGAAATCTTAGGCCATGAAGCAAATGATGTTGGTACTGATATCAGCAGGCAGTTTCTCCATGTGTGTGAGGAATGTTAAAAAAAATCCAGGGAGCAAGAATGAGAGGCTTCATCCTTGAGATCAAGGGGTAGGTGGTCACCAGTAAAAAGTTTTAGGATCACCACTGATGACCTGGCACCCATGCTGGTGGATCTTTGTGTATGTGGGAGTTTGGGTGGCCATCTTTGCAGAAGGAAGCCCTCAGTTTGGAGGGCTGATCAGGGAGCAGCCCTCTATCTTCTGTCTTTGAAAGGCTGCTTACGTAGTTTGAGTTCAGTTTTAAGATAAAGTGCAATAGGAAGGGAGAGCAGGGAGGGCCTTAAATTTGCCCATCAACAGCCCCTGAACAGACAGCAGATTGAAGAGCCACACAGGGTGCCTGGTTCAGCTTCCATGCTATAGAAAGATGCATTGAATTTCTATTTTATACTAATTTTATGCAAATACACATACATACACATTCTCTTTATTTGGGTGATGTGTAAACAAGCACTAGTTAACTATCGAAGCTGTGCAATGTGGTGGCCACTAGTTTAGACTGTTTGAAAAGAGAACAAAGACAAATTAATTGAATACAATGTGGCTGCTACAACAGTAGGAGAGGAAAACAACCTTTGAGTCTTGCTGCTGGGCTTCCTGGAGGCAACTGGTTGATTACACTGCTGTTCATCTCAATTCCTGCTTTCAGGCGTCCCATAGGCATACTGCCTTCGACCATGGAATTGGAATATAGCCATTGGGTCTGATAGCTTTATTGTCCATGAACTGGTCTAATCTTCTAAGGGTCCCATGAGTCATTGAAACGTGTGCTCTTAGCCCAGATGTGCTGTCCTTATACTACCAGTGCTCCCCAGGGAATGGGGTTCCACATTCTTGTTCCCTTGCTGGATACCATTGCGGGCAAATTTCCTTTCCCCATTTCTTCTTAAAGCCCATCTTAAGCTTTTTTGAATCCATTGTTTTCTCTCTGTGGGAACAGTGAACAACTTGCTTTCCTCCTTCTTTCTGACATCCTTTGAAATATTTATGTCTCGTCAGCATATGTCCTTCTTTCCGCCATTTTATTTTTGCAAGACTGAAACCTTAGATTCCCAGTTCCTTTAAGGCTGCTGTCACAGGACTTTCCTTCCAGACCTTGCCTCTGAACTCCCTCTCTTCTAGCCTTCCTGAAGTGCCCAGATGTTTGCTTTTTAATTAGAGTCCCAGAGGTTTAGCCAAATTTTACAGTCTTCGTTCATGGTGCAGACACTTTCCTCTGGTCCCCCATTATCTGATTATTCAGTTTGTTTTATTTCCTTTCCAGGTGAACAGTTTGGTTGTTGGGGTAGCGATCAGGAGGAGATATGCAACACCTTACCATTGACTCAGAGCAAGGACAGCTGCGAGATAAATTAAAATGTGAGCAGCACATTTTCAAAATGTTCCCATTTCAAAGCTGCTGTTTGGGTAGGACACAGTTAGAAAAAGTTGCTAACCCAGGCATACACCATTGATATGGGCCACTTCCTTATTTGACTAGCATTGGTCACCACCACCCAAATGGCTACATTTTACTTGGAATTAAGAAATGCTGTTCAAACGTCCTTGGGACTGGACCCCTGGGGTAACGGCTCTTTATTTTAACATAGTAATGCAGAGGTTTCCAAACTGTGCTCCATGAACTTTCAGGGGCCTGCAAGCTTCTTTCACACTGTGTCAGTAAAAACTGAATTAAAGATCACACAGCATTTAGCGCAGCACTTTACAATTGCTACACCAGGCAGAGAAATCTTTTAGTGATCTGTAAAACCCTCAGCAATTTTCAAGTGGTCCGTGGTGTTGTGGAGTTTGGGAATCCCTGAAGTTGGTGGGTTTATTTTCCTTGTGTCAAACCCCTTTGTTTTCCTTATGTCCAATGGATTATTCAATCTGTTCACTCCAAGGAAAACTTGTAAGCATGTGTGCGGCCATAACGGATACTCGCTGTGGGTTGAGGAACTTCCACTCATGATGAATGAACCAGATTCCCCGTCTGAAAGGACAAGTCCCCACAATCGCACAAAGGACACTGTCATGTAAGAGCGATTCCCCCTTGCTTCACAGCAACCAAGAGGCATTGTGGTTCAAGTATTTGTAGCTCCTCCTAGCGTGGGTTCCACACTTAGGTAGCATGAGGGGTTTCCCCCTCCCCATCAAAGGCTGTAGCAAGAATCTCTGTGTGTTCTTGAGATGGATCTTTGACCCATGGTTAAGGAATATTCCAGCTCTCCATTGAGGAAATGATGTGGGTGTGCCCAAGGAGTTCCTCTGGACCCTCGTGAGTCTTCTCCAGTATTTACTTTATGCCTTTACTTGGGGTTTTCTTGAGTAAATCCCAAGAATTCCATCATTGCTTTCCATTTCATTTGTGCCCGTCAAAATAACCGTGGAGTAGATTGAAGACTCCTGCAGCTATAAGGCTCATAAAGTGGCCCTATGCAGTGCCATAATATCACACAAGATTTATTTTATGTGTTTATTAAATTTGTATACCATCCTTCATCCATAGATCTCGGGGGCAGTTCACAACATAAAAATACAAGATAAAAACTTTGGTCAATGACTGAGGTTGGGGTTTTTTGCAGGGAACGGGTATTTAGATTACAGCAAGGGCAAAGGCCTCTTTAAACCTCTCCTTCCCCAGTGTCAAAAGCAATCCACTGTCTGGGAGTAAATAGGGACAGCAGATTTTGAAGGTGGGAGTCAGTCTCTATAAAATTTGATGGCTAGGCTACAATTGGTTTATTGGTTTGTGGTTGTTCTTAATTTTATTATTTACTTTGTGGTTTTTATATTGTGATTTTATGTTGTGAACTGCCCTGAAATCTATGGATGAAGGGTGATGTTGTTGTTGTTGTTGTCATAAATTTCTCATAAGGACCTGCACTTTTTAAAATGGCTTGTCCCATTCATTTCCTTGCACTGTGTATCTGCGTAGTGTTGGAAATTGATTATAGGATTAAACCTCCCTATCTCCTGGGAGACATTGAGAATCTCAGGTGGCAGGATGGTCCTGCAGGGCATAGTTGACCTGATTAGAGTTCTGCTAGTGTGGCCTTGGGCAAAATCGCTCTTCCTTTCTCTATGATTGCTTGCTCTGTTGGCTTTATAAGGTTGGAGGTGAGGTTTATCGGTGATGCTATAATTGCAGATGAAACGTGCTTCAACTGACTGGTATTGCATGCTTGCTCTGGATAAACTGCAGAAGTAAACATTTCACTGTCTCATGCTTAGCACTATCAGCCAATTAAAGAAGTTTTGGTTGATTAATCATATGATGTTTAACTGATTAATCTATTAATAAGGCAAATTTAAACACATGGGCATATTACCAATACCTCATTATAGATGCCTTTTTTAATATGCCAAAGGAGCTAGTGGAAAAGAAGAAGAAGAAAGCTGCCATCCTTTGTTAGATGGCACTGGTCATGTTTCCTTTTTTTTGTTACCTGTTACAGTAACAAACCAGAGCTAAAATATCCTTAATGCAAACAGGTAATGCCTTCGCAGCCTTATCAAATAAAATTACTCCCTCTGATGAATCAAGAAAAACTTTAGCCAGCTGATCTGCCAGTTAAAGGCTGCAGCCTTCCTCATTTTGCAGTTGTGTGTCCTCAGACAGTCCAATATGCAGTACCGCTTCACACAACCATTTAATTATGGGGGTGTTGTATTGCTTCCACCCTTCCTCAGTGTGGCATCTCCTCACAACAGCCCTGAGAGGTAGGTAAGGCTAGAAGATGGTGACTTGCCCAAGGTCATCGAGTGAGCTTCATGGCTGAGTGGGGATTTGAGTCGGGGTTATCTCAGCAGTCTGCACGCTACACTACAGTAATAAACTCCTGTTAAGGTGGTGTTAATCTTAGGTGTCTTCAGTGGCGCCAGAGCTGAGAGGGGTAAGGAAGGCAAACTAGACCTCTTAATGATGGTGATGACTGACTCCATGCGGCTATAGCTGTATCGTAATGATTTGGCCCCGTAGGGGATCGTTGGCTTCAAGGAATATGTTGAGTCATCATTCCTTATTCAAGGGGTCCTTGCTAGCCAGTTGTTTTCTGCTGTAAGAACTGTACGTGAAAAAGCATTTTGTGTTTGTATATGCCTTTCTCTTATATGCTGAATATATCTGTATCGTCTCTGTTTGTTTCTACAAGTTAGTCCCTCTGTGTCTGGTGCACGAAGCAACGGGATTATTTCTGCACCTAAAAAAACCCTCTGCCCATCCAGCAGTTAGACGGCTCCCTTAAGTGCCAAAGCTCGTGTGCTCTGTTGTATTTCAGTCTGCAGTGCTGCAGTGCCGTTGCATCAGTGCACAGCTTCTAGAATTCCACTCCCCTTCCTTCGGAGCGAAAAGCTCTGAATCGTCAGTCCTGAATCACGGTTGCATTCTCCTTCCTGTTTCTCCGGCAAAGGTGTCAAACTACAGAGAAAGGGGGGACGGGACTCTGCTTGTGCATCTCGGTGTGTGTTTGTTCTACATAGGAGCACCAGATGCAGACAAACTCTGTTTTTCTGACTCACACTTATTGTTTGGTCTGACAGCACGTCATACCTGGTTGGCGGCCTCTTTGCTGGGGACACTGTGCAGTCCCTGCAGAATGCAAACTTATTTCTCTAGACTCATCCTTCAAACAAATATGTCTTTGTTTGCTTTTCATGATGCCTGCCAAAAAGAAGAAATTTTCTTAGTAGCATCTCTGTTTTTAAAATCTTACGTATTTTCTTACTGGCAATGGAATTTGGTCGGCTTTTGGACGGGGGGGGAGGAGAAGGTTGCATTAAATTCAGTTTGATTTTAAAAAACACCTACCGGTAGTTTTGGCTTCATATGCATAAGTCCCTATTGAGATCAGACATAGGGTTGCCAACTGATCAATAAAAAGCCTGAACTGCTCTTGTCCTTGGAGCAGAAACCTTATCTGCAGAAATCGGCAGCAGATGAAGTTTTTTGCTGCATGGAGATAAGGATTATCATCTTCTGCTCATGTCTGCAAGATCAGCCTGCTGTTAACCCCAACCTGTGCAGTTAAGGCATAGAAACAAGCATTCTTTTTTAATGGCAACCCTAGAAAAGGTATTCAGCTAGCCACTTCTCCCCCCCCCCCAGTAAATACTTGCATGTAATACATAATACAGGAGGTTTCAACAATGCAGGAGGTTGTTGCATTCAGGTTTTGCCTGGTACTGTATGGATGCCGAATAGTGAGAATTATTTGCCATCTATCCATCTTTTTTGGCATGGCCCTTCTTTCCCTGATTTCCAAGGCTTGTAAACTCAGGATCTCTCTTGCACCCAAAGCAAGATGCAGGTCCCTAGACTAGAGCTGGGGAACCTGTGGCCTCTAGATGTTGTTGGACATTCTTGGCCATTGGCCATGCTGGCTGCAGCTGGTGGGAGCTGGAGTCTTTAATGATGTTTGGAGTACCATAGTTTCCCCATGCCTGCCCTAGCCAACAAACTAAACCCATAAAATCTTTTAAAGGTTAAAAATCAAAGCATTACTGGTCCAAATTTTACCTGGGACACATGGTTTCTTTTACCTGTATACTCTGATCCTAACACCGATACTTGTGGCTTCCAATGGCATGAGTAATATGAAGAGATTGTGTGGCTTTTTGTGGCCTTGTGTGAACAGTATTGTACTGCTCAAGGGAGAAGTGAAAAAGAAGGTGCTGAGTTAGGATAATCTGCTAGTTTAAAATGCTAGCTGAATCTGTGGGTGGCAGAGATTGATTTCTTGCTTAGCGGCCTATAGGATTTCAGGCAGGCAGCTTGACGGAAAGGGAAGAGGAGAAATATACTAGAGCAAATCAGCCAACATTTGAAGATATTTCATATAGATATGGGTTCCTCCTCAGTCCCCATCTCCATCAAACTCACTAATCCCTGAAATGTATTTTAACATTGGCATTCAGAAAAGCTCCATCACATGCAGATGTTAGCATGTGGTGCATGTGCATTTGTGTCAGGGCCAAAAATTGTATCCTCCTGCCATTACTTCAACATAAAAGTAATAAGAATAATGTTTCATAGAATCATAGAATCATAGAGTTGGAAGAGACCACAAGGGCCATCGAGTCCAACCCCCTGCCAAGCAGGAAACACCACCAGAGCACTCCTGACATATGGTTGTCAAGCCTCTGCTTAAAGACCTCCAAAGGAGGAGACTCCACCACACTCCTTGGCAGCAAATTCCACTGTTGAACAGCTCTTACTGTCAGGAAGTTCTTCCTAATGTTTAGGTGGATTCTTCTTTCTTGTAGTTTGGATCCATTGCTCCGTGTCCGCTTCTCTGGAGCAGCAGAAAACAACCTTTCTCCCTCCTCTATGTGACATCCTTTTATATATTTGAACATGGCTATCATATCACCCCTTAACCTCCTCCTCTCCAGGCTAAACATGCCCAGCTCCCTTAGCCGTTCCTCATAAGGCATCGTTTCCAGGCCTTTGACCATTTTGGTTGCCCTCCTCTGGACACGTTCCAGTTTGTCAGTGTCCTTCTTGAACTGTGGTGCCCAGAACTGGACACAGTACTCCAGGTGAGGTCTGACCAGAGCAGAATACAGTGGCACTATTACTTCCCTTGATCTAGATGCTATACTCCTATTGATGCAGCCCAGAATTGCATTGGCTTTTTTAAACCACTGATTGACATACATTCGTGCCAAAATTATAGTGTTGGGGTTTTATTGTTCTAATGTTGTATTGACCATGTTCAAACATCATGGTAAGCCATAAACCATGGTTTACCGTGTATGAGTTGATCCCACCCTGATTTTTGCTGCCTGCTAGCACTGGAAGGAATCAAACCAAGGTCTTTGACTTAGAGTTACTTTTGAAAGAGGGGTTGTGGTTTGTTTCATTTTCAGCAAACCATGATCTGAAGCCAAGGCTTGTTTTGGCTTACTTACTGATTGTGCTTTGTTGGAGTGAAGCAAACCATGGTCATTAGTTTGAACATAACACTAAGCCAGTGATCATGGTTTGTTTCCTCTGTGTACTAGCAGGGAGAAGCGAAACAACCCATGTAGGGGCATTCATAGTGAATCATTAACTGTGGTTTACAGTGATGGGCCACTGGTTTTGTGTGCTGAACTGTTGCATGCAAAGCTGAAGATGCCTACCTTAATATACTTTAAAAAGAGATGGGTTCATGTGTGGAGCTTTGGTTAAATCTGACACAGTGGTGCTCAGTCTTTCTACTTTTAGGGAAGTGTTTCCAAATTGACTTATCTGCCAAGGACCACACAGGCATTTGCCATGGAACTCCTGTGCATTGTGGTGAATTCTGGGGCATGCTTGATTCATGCTGGACTCTGGTTAAGCTTGTTGGACCCATACAATTGGGACTACAACACAGAACATTGCTAATCCTACCCTGTAGCTAGACACTGTCCTGGAAAATCAGGGTAACTTGTCCATCATTAGGCATCTTCTTATTAAGGAATCTGCTCTTGCAAACTTTGCCATGTTTCTCTTCAGGCATTAGCGGTTCTTAGAGAAACACCAGTGAACTTTTGGCATCACAAATTGAAGCTGCTCAGAAGGAAACCGGTAATAGGAGGACCATAGGATTTAAAAGTTCTGGAGTGGTTGGCCAGTCTTAATATTAAAAAGCTGTCTCCAGAAGAGGTAGAGTTGTCAGGGTAGTACTAAGTATCATAAAATACAGTAAGTAGTAGAGAGTTCATCCATGTTATCTGCCATTTTACATGAGTTCTATAATGGACCAGTGAACTTGACAACCTTAAGTAGTTTAAGAGAGGGATGGGGAACCTGTGGCCCTCAAGATGCTCTTGAACTACAGCTCTTATAATCTCTGAGCATTAACCATGATGGCTGGGGCTGATGGGAGTTGGAGTCCCAGGACCGCGCTAGGTCCCGCGCCAGTCCAAGCAGTTGCCTGGCCTTGTGTGACCTTCCTGGGGCCACTCAGCCTGCCCTCGTGAGCAGGAGGCCAAAGACACCAATGATAAGAGAGGGGAGGGAGGGGGAACAGGTGGGCGAGGAAGGGGTTAGCAGCACAGAGGGTGAGGGAGGGAGGTGCAGGATGGTGGCGGAGGTGCCCCAGTGGTGATGGTGGGGTGTCTGGGTTTTTGATCCCCGGAATATGGCACCCCTCAACAACATCCAGTGGGTACCATGTCGGCTAGCTCTGGTTTAAGTGAGATACTTGGGGAATGTGTTGAGCTCATTGTCTCAGGCAGCTTTGTTTAACGCTCCCCTTGAGAGGGTGAATGGTAAAACCAATGCAACAATTGGTGGTATCTCAATGGCGATGTGGCTCAACAAGACTCATTCATTCTTCCCTCCAAAAATACTCAATTCACCCACCAGTATGTTGAGGATTTGACTTGTGACCGTCTGTCCTATTCTCTCCTCTACAGAGCTGACCTATCCCAAGCGCATCATAACTAAATAAGTTTCTGCAGGATGAAAAAATGGCAGGGCGGCTGCTTGCACCACCAGGCCCTGATAGTTTTCGACCTTTCACTCCGGAATCTCTGGCTAACATCGAGAAGCGCATCGCAGAAGATAAGAAGAAGAAGCGCCCCAAGCAAGACAGCAGTCACAGAGATGACGACGAAGAGAGCAGACCAAGACCAAACAGTGACCTGGAGGCAGGGAAGAATTTGCCTTTCATCTATGGGGATATCCCAAAAGGCCTGGTTGCTGTGCCACTGGAGGACTTTGACCCTTTCTATTTGACGCAGAAAGTGAGTCACCAAGACCCAGCCTATTAAAAACTCAAGTCTTTTTTGTCCCCAGGAGGAATTACAGGTTTGGGGTGGCAAGAGTCTCTTGCTGCATATGAAAGGGGACCTTTTTCTGTGGGCTTTTCAAATACGAATCTTCTCTTCATTTTGTTCAGGGTTGGGGAAGAAATGTATCTGATCGTTTGTTGGGGTAGCTGATAGCTCTGCAAAATCTGCACATAGCTCGATGCATAGCTTAAGCAATTCTGGAAGTCAGCACATCTAGTAGGGAGGAGACAGATAAATAAGAGGGGGAAGGGGCAACAGATACTGAGAAAAGGAGTGGCAGTCAGTCCATCTCAGTCACAAAAAAGAAACACCATGGCGTTTTAGGTCTGGTGTCTCCCAGGCCAATTTGCACCATTTGGAGACTTGTCTTCTATCCATGGTGACTTTTAAAAACTCGTCTTAAACAGAGATGAAATGTATCTAGACCTGACAAAGAGATAGGTGTGGTGTGCCAGCATATAATCCAGAACCTGACTTACTTAATTGCGTCAAATGCTCCTGAAAGATTATTGGATCTGGGTTTGGGGTAGTGATGGGACATTTTCTCCATCCTTTCACTGTCTCAGTGTACCATTTAGACTAATAAAAGACCATCACTACCATCACATATTGAGCATAAGCCTCAAAGTGGTTGTGGGACTTGGCAGCCCGATTCCCTCTAAAGTGGAAGGGGGGGGGTCTTAAAACTTTGCCATAATGCTTTGCGTGGGAAATTAATGATGCACATTGAAAGCCCTTCCATTTTACTTTACCTAATATACTCTTAACAGTTTTTGTTATGCTCTCAGTCAAGAGAGCATAACAACCAGCTCCTATGTTGTGCTTCCTTTAACTATACGTGCAACTGGTACCACAAATGGAGGTGGTTGTGTGATACCCAATAGCCTACACAAAAACATGAGCCTTTTGCATTTTATGAAGCCCCTGCCAATGAGCATAAGAACTCTGCTAGATCAGGCCATGAGTCCATCTAGTCCCTCTTGACCTCTCATGGAGGGGGCACATGAAGAAGGGCCTCAGATGATTATTGCAAGCCAGGGAACCAAGTGGCCTCCACAAAGCAGGAGAGGACATTCAGATGATCACGTCAGTGGCCCAAGCCATCCAGATGTTCCACAAGTTGGCCAGGGCTTCAACAGGACCACCAGTCATATCATCAGGGAAATCCCTCAAGTTGTCTGAAAACCAATTGGAGCCATCAGCTTCTGAGGGTAGACCATCCTCATAGGTCTCCTGCTTCTGCAAAGGGAGAAGGGTGCTGAGAGCCTAAATCTCAACAGGAAGTGATCTGACCATAACAAGGGACTGATGTCAATAACCCCCACTTTCAGTTCACCCTCTTCCTGCCCAGCTGAGAAAACATGGTCCACATATGTTGGGCCAATGACATGTTGGGTCATTATGGCAGCCGTGAAGTCTTTAGCCATGCCAGAGCTAATGGCTTCGGCATGGATGTTGAAGTCCCCCAACACCAGCAATCTGGGAGTCCTCAACACTCCCTCCAAGACCAGCTCTGTCAGCTCAGGCAGGGAGACTTCTGGGCAGTGGGTGGTAAACCAGCAGAATCCCTAATATGTCCCAATTACCCAACACCAGGAGCAAACACTCTGGCTCCCCACCCAACTGGCCAGAAAGCCTGGAGACAGAGATGGAATCATAGCAACTCCCCGTCCCCAACCCTCAAGTCTGCCCTGGAGCTGTACCAACGAGCCAGCACCAACTCCACCCTGCTCACCCACCCAGGTCTCAGTAATACAGACCAGATCAGCCTCCTTATCCACAATCACATCATGGGTGAGGCAGGACCAACCTAACATTGAACAGCCACAGACCCCAGGGCTGGCTGATAGGACAGCCACAGTTCCTCAGGTTGAAGGGAGGTCTGGCACATGGCACAGTCACCAACTCCCTGTGCCACATGTCCCTTACCAGACATGTCCCACCCACTTGCCCAGAACCACTGCAATTGGGGTGCCAGCTGCTTTCCCCAGTTGCTCACTTCCCAGGCACATTTACTCCCTTATTTTGAAAAGTCAAAATTTAAAGCGTACAAGTTTAAAAGCACTTAAAACAATTTAGGGCAAGGCAATCTCCATAGAAGATGATGTTCTGGGGGTGGCCCTTGTCTTTGCTTCCCCCCCAAAGCTGCTCCCCAAAAAGGGGGTGACCCTCTGCTGGCCAAAGGTTCAAAAAGGGCAATTCCAGCAGCTATGAAGGGGAGCCAGGTGAACAGCTCACCTCCTCCACTGATGGTCTCTAGCTGCTGCTACCTCTGAGAGTGAAGTGTCCATTCTCCCAGAACTGAAGGTAGTGCAGGAGGTGTTGCGCAGACTTTAATTAGGTTAGATTAGGCTGGGTGCAAAATAGATTTCATCGTGCACCAAGGGATTCTGGGACTCAGAAACGCCGTGGCTGTTCTCCCTTTGAAAATATGATTTATTTGGATCTGCCTTCGGCGGTAAGCAGAATGCCCGGGCCGCTGGCAAGGAAGAGAGCTTTTAAGATGAAGAGGCACCTTGTGTGGTAGCTAGCTGAGGACTGAGGTGAATTTTCAGGGTCCAGTCGGTGTGAAGGGGAAGGAAGGAGATTTCCTCTGGGGGCGATGTCCCTTTCAGCCAGCAGGAGGAAAACAGCAGGCAGGCAGAAGGTGAGGCTGCCTGAGTCTGCAGTTGTACGGCTGTTCAGGGACAACACAAGCTTGCGCTTTCAGGTTTAGAATGGTTGGGCTGCGAGTGGCAAGGGGAGGCAGGAGGCATGGCTGCTGTGAGGATCTTTTGAGCACCGATTTCTGTATTTAGTAGGCTGTTGTGAGAACAGGGTGCAGGCAGCTAGAGATGGGTTGTGGGGCTGTTGCAACGGGCGTCTTCTGATGCTTGTATGAGCTGGGTAAACAGTTTTTAGCCAGCCTTCTCTATCCACCCAGGATCTCCCCAGACCCTCCAACTACCCCTGTTTTCCAGGGACAGTCCTGGATTTACAGAAGCCATCCCAGTTTCTGATTTGATCCCAGAATGTCCCACTTTTCCTTAGGATGTCCCTATTTTCATTGGAGAAATGTTGGAGGGTATGGAGTTATCCAACCCCCGAGCCATCTGAAGGCAGCCCTGTATGGAGAAGTTTTTTAAAAATGTTTTATTGTGTTTTCTTATATGTGGGGAGCTTCCCAGAGTGGCTGGGGCAACCCAGTCAGATTCACGGTTTATAAACAGTAAAATAAGAATAAGAGTAATAAAGAATAGGACGTTCCTATGTTCATCGGAGAAATGTTGGAGGGCATGCATTTCTCTTTTGCTCGCATGACAGTTTTACTGCACACAGCACGGCCACAACTTAGTACCACACCCTCTTGACGGTGGCTTTGATAGAAGCCTTGGAGGCTGTTTCGGCAGGTGTGCGGGGGTCAGCTGAGCTAAGAGGTGCTGTTTGCAAAGCCAAACGCATACCAGGAAATGCAGGATTTCTTTTGTGTATAGCACTGGGCACCTTTAGGTGCCCCCACCACCCATCCAGTGGTGCAAGCCCGAGTGTGTGAAAGGCTGTACTGAAGAAAGCCCTTTATGTTCCCTAGAGAAGGCTTCCCATTTAGAAATATGTGGGAGGCCTCTGGCAGCGCATCTTGTGTGCTGTGCAGAGAACATGACTACATAGAAGGTTGGGTATTTTTCTTTTTAGAAATAGTGAGCTACAGACATCACTGTAAATGTTTTTGATGAACAGCTTCTCCCCCAGCTTCCTGTTCTGTGTAGCGAGGCCTTGTGCATCTTCCCACAAACCCTGGAATGGCACATTTCCTGATTCCATTGTGTTTTACCAGAAAGGATGTGCATTACTTCTCCAAATAACCAGTGGTTCAAGATCATCCCACAAATCCATTTAAAACACACACACACAAACGCCTCTCTGAATCATCAAAAGCAGCAGTTCTGCTTGAACAACTGGAATGTTGCCATGTTTTTTTTAATGCCAGCTTCTAGCATATGAAAAGCAGTCCTGGCTCTTTCTTTTTAATGCCAGCCAGAGAGCTAAGTGCAGAGGCGTGGCCTGACTGGCACCACAATTGGAGGATGACACCTGTCTCTGCCTTATCCCCCAATACTTAGGGAAGATGGCAGTGTTTCTTTATTCCAATGAACCTCATCACAACTATAAGACACAGAGTCATCAAGGCCAAAACCAGGCCAAAGCTTAGTGGTAGAGCTTCTTTATGAAAGTCCCAGGTTCAATCTCAAGCATTTCTAGATTATTATTATTTATTATTTATTGAATTAATATACCACCCTGTACTGGGAGGTCTCAGGGCGGTTCACGGAACAAAATATTAAATATTATTATTATTATTATTATTATTATTATTATTATTTATATCCCACCCTCCCCAGCCGAAGCCGGGTTCAGGGCAGCTAACAACAATAAAATAGTACAACATTCTAAAATCATTTTAATTATAAAATTAATTCAACTCAAATTGATGGCAACCATTAGGCTAAAGTTCTGTGAAGATTGCCAAAGGAGGGAGTCAGGCTGTGCCCTGACCAAAGGCCTGGTGGAACAGCTCTGTCTTGCAGGCCCTGTGGAAAGATGTCAAGTCCCACAGGGCCCTAGTCTCTTGTGACAGGGCGTTCCACCAGATTGGAGCCACAGCCGAAAAAGCCCTGGCTCTGGTTGAGGCCAGCCTAACTTCTCTGTGGCCTGGGACCTTCAGAATGTTTTTGTTTGAGGACCGTAAGTTCCTCTGTGGGACATACCAGGAGAGGCGGTCCCGTAGGTACGAGGGTCCTAGGCCGTATAGGGCTTTAAAGGTTAAAACCAGCACCTTAAACCTGATCCTGTACCCCACTGGGAGCCAGTGCAGCTGGTATAGCACCGGGTGAATGTGATCTTGCAGCAAGGACCCCGTAAGGAGTCTCGCCACGGCATTCTGCACCCGCTGGAGTTTCTGGGTCAGTCTCAAGGGCAGCCCCACGTAGAGCGAGTTACAATAATCCAGTCTGGAGGTGACTGTCGCGTGGATCACAGTGGCTAGGTCAGGGTGAGAGAGGTAAGGAGCCAACTGCTTAACTTGGTGGAGATGAAAAAAATGCCGCCTTTGTTATAGCTGCAATCTGCACCTCCATGGAAAGGGACGTGTCGAAGATTACACCCAAACTCTTAACGGACGGTGCTGGCACTAATTGTGCCCCCGCAAGAGATGGGGGTTGCCCCCCAATCCCATATCGTCCCGACCCAGCCAAAGGACCTCTGTCTTCGAAGGATTTAACTTCAACCGGCTCCCACGTAACCATCCAGCCACAGCTTCCAAACATATAAAACCACAAATCAAAATATAAAACCACAAAACATGCAATCAAAATAAAAACAACAACCCAATAACACACCCCCAATAGGCCTAGGAAAGCTCTCTTGCTGAAACCAGCAAGCTATCTTAGCCAGCAGTGTAACCTTTTCATCTAGAATGGACCAATTGTCCTGACTTAGTATAATGCAGATCTCCATGTTGGAATGTTTCCCTGCTGATGCAAAAAAGCCCACAGCTACAACATCCTTGTTAGGTGGTCACCTAGCTTTTGTTTAAAAAGGGGGAGTCCACTACCTTCCAAGGAGTCCTGTTCCTCTCACCGCCCCCAGCCTTTTCCCTTTCCCTTTTCCTTTGCTATGACTTCTATTTTACAGATTGGGTAAGTAAGATGAAGTGGCATCTTGGTAAACCCAGGGGTTTTGCTTAGGCTGCTGCTCTGTATGTTATTGGCATCCCCACTGGGAGCTCCTCAGCCCCTGGCCAAATACTTAATTAGAACTCACTGCATCAGTTGCTGCCCCTGCCAAGCAAATGTCCCCGATATGGACCACTGGCAGAGAAACTCACTACATGACAGCCCCAGCTCTAGACAGTGATCTGTACTAATTCAATATAACGTGGAACAGAGACACTTGCCATGGAGATGTGAGTCTTAAATATAGACCAGCTCATTGAGACCATTTACCCAGGTGTCCCCTGTCCAAGTTTCATTTTTTCTCTGGGGGGTGATAATTGATTTTCAGATTGTCATTCTTTCCCTTGGTCTTGTTGAGAATGTCTGTGTACTAGTGCTATTCACTGGGTGCTGTGGTCTAAACCACTGAGCCTAGAGCCTGCCAATCGGAAGGTCGGTGGTTTGAATCCCCGCGACAGGGTGAGCTCCCGTTGCTCGATCCCAGCTCCTGCCAACCTAGCAGTTTGAAAGTACGTCAAAGTGAAAGTAGATAAATAGGTACCACTCCGGCGGGAAGGCAAATGGCGTTTCTGTGCGCTGCTCTGGTTTTGCCAGAAGCGGCTTAGTCATGCTGACCATATGACCCAGAAAAACTGTCTGCGGACAAACATCAGCTCCCTCGGCCAGTAAAGCGAGATGAATGCCGCAACCCCAGAGTCGTTCGTGACTGGACTTAACTAACAGGGGTCCTTTACCTTTACCATACCAACAGGTAAATGATTGGCACCACTGTATTTTTCTCATGTTTTGAATTTCTTGGAGACCATCCCTCAGCACAGTGCATCTTGACACCCAGTGTCTACAGAATATCCCTAGGGCACAGGAGAATTTTATTGTCCTAGCCAAAGGGAAGCTGTGCTGTACTTGGGAAAAACTGTAATAACATAAGATAAAAAAAATCTGCAGGATCAGGCCAGTATTTCACCTAGTCAGCTTCCTTCCTTGTGTGCAGCAACTGGAGCTTGAGCATAACCATCAAGGCTTAGCCAGCTAGGAGAGGACTTAGAAACACCTTGCACCCTGTGCCAAGAGTGAATGGAACGGAAGCCAGTAAACTTGCTTTGTTTCAGAAATAAGCAAGCAAGGGGCCTGATCATTTGAACAAAATGGCGGACGTTATTCCGGTGTTCCCTGTCACTATTCTGAATGAGCAGGAACTGTACAGAGTACAGCCTTCCTTGGATTGCACCACTTCACATCCCAAGTAGTGAATTGCATATTTGAATATTACCCCCTTATAGATAGCTTTCTATAGCCACGGAAAGGTAAGAGATGGGTGAGCTCGATTTTGAAACCGGATTGAACTGTTTGCTTTAAACTGGCTTTGTCTCCATACTTTAAAGTCTCTAAAATGTTGTAGAAGAGATTCACAGTGCAATCCTATGCATGTTTATCCAGAAGTCAAGCTGCAATCCTATGCACGAGTACTCTGTTTTGTTTGTTGGTATTGTGGTCACGCAGGATCCCACGCTGCCCATGCCTGGTTCATTTCAGAAGTGGTAATTATATATTATATATTATATATTATATATACCCCGCCTGTAGTGGTTGGGAGTTACTCGTGCGTAATCCTGCTCCGTTTGAGCATTAGATTGCCTGGTTAAACCCTCCAGACTGCACAGCCCATCTCAGCGTGGCTGCCCTTAGTCACTCGTAGAATCTGTCTGTGGGCGTTTCTTAAAGCGTTGCCAACATAAGAGTTGTTTGACGCCCAATCGTTTCCGCCTCTCACTGCGCGGGAGTCTCCTGCGCAGGGTGGGCGTGGGCAGCGGGGTGCTTGGGCTCTCCTCGCTAACTTCCAACGAAGAGTCCTGGAGCCCCTGCACCTCCCTGTCCCGTTGCTCTCCTGGGTCCCTGGTGTTACACTCATTCTCTTCCCCTTCTTCCCGGCTGAGTCTCCCTCTGGCGCTTGGACCTTCCCCTGCAGAATCAGAGACCCTCTCCTTCTCCCGTGCCTCTGATGGCAGTTCCCTGACACCGCCCATCTGGCTGGGTTTCCCAAGCTACTCTGGGCAGCTCCCAACAGAATATTAAAAACACAATAAAACATCAAACATTATAAACTTCCCTAAATAGGGCTGCCTAGTCATCTAAAAGTCAGATAGTTGTTTATTTCCTTGATATCTGACAGGAGGGGGTTCCACAGGGCGGGCGCCACTACTGAGAAGGCCTTCTTCCTGGTTCCCTGTAACCTCGCTTCTCGCAGTGAGGGAACCACCAGGAGCCCCTCAGAGCTGGACCTCAGTGTCTGGGCTGAACGATGGGGGTGGAGATGCTCCTTTAGGTATACTGGGCCTCGGCATCAACACTTTGGTTAACCTGTGGACCCATCTAAGGAGCCTCTCTTCCGATCACAGTAGTCTCCTCACTGGGATGGTGAGGGCCCTGTGAGGGTTGCTGCCATTTTCTGGAATTCTCTCCATAGGGAAACCTTTTAGGCCCACTATCTGTTAGCTCTTAGGAGCCCATTGAAGACTTTTGCTGTTTCAATAGATGGTTTTAATAGCCAGCAGGGGTGCTTGCTACGCGCCATGTCTTTTCTTAGGTTTAGCTGTTTGATTTTATTGTGGGAGGTGTTTTTTTTAATGTTCAGGACTTTCAGGTGATCGTTTAAAAAAAGTACAGATATCCGACAACAGGTCAAAATTAAAAATGAACCAACAAATGGGGTGGAAGCGCTGCAGCACCAGTCAACAACCCACATAGGAACTCCAAGTCTGGTTTCTTCCACCGCATTCCTACCTTCCTTATTTTACTGCAGAAGTTCAGGAAATGGGCAAAGGGTTGGTGCCTGACCTGTTTTGCTTCCGAGGTTTCTATCTAAGCAGGCATTTGACGTTATTATAGTCATTGTTAATACGAACTATAGTTGTTTTACAGTTACCTGTTTTGAAATTGCTGAAATGAGTTGCCTTGATTTTATTTCCACTTTGACACCGTTACATACTTGGCCGTAGTTGGCATCCATCTGTCTTGGGAGAAATGGAGGAGTGCACCTTTGGGGGTGAAGTCAATCTCAAACCAGGCAAGATAAAAAGAGAGGTTGCAGGGAGGAGAAAGTTAGAGGAAAGGGAGAGGAGATAGACAGAGTTGCTTTGGGTGTATGGCAGGAGGAACTTGAGGTCTAGATCCCTGAAAGATGAAAGAAGGCTGGAAAAACCAAGGGAAGGCAGAAAATGAGTGTACTGGTCTTCATTTGTCCATAAGGACAAGTATGTTTCATATGGACAAAAGAATAGAAAGTGGGGTGAGATGGCTAATTAAGTTCTATGGGATGATACCCTACATTATCTTACACTTGCTTCAAACACTCTCACAAAATGTATAGAGGTATTTTTGTATCTCATTTATTAGACTTCTGCATTGGGTTCGCATGCAGTTGGTCCTTTGAGTTTCCTTTGGGAAAGAAAGGTGGGGGTCTGTATAGAAAAAGTAATGGACAGGGAAGGAGCCTGGAGTCACTGGTAGAACATGTTGTTTCATGCAGAAGGTCGCAGGTGCAAATTACATCATTTCCAGTTAGGGCTGGGGAAAGGCTCCTGTCTAAACTCATGAAGAATCACTTTCTTGTCAGTGTAAACTGATGGTCTGATGTGGTATAAGGCGGCTTCTTAGGTTTGTGTGCTACATTTCATTGAGACTTAAGCAAAAATGCCTTTGCCAGATGGTGCTTGTGGCCTCTGACATATGTCCCTCTTACAGAGGTAGCATCCTATGCATATTTTAAAATGGGGCTTTATCTGTTGAACATGTCACATGTTGTTGTTGTTTCACACATTTTTCATGAAAGTCAACTAGCACCGCTTTGGACAACTTCTTAACGAAGACTTGGGTTTTCATTCTTTCTTTTGTGACTTTGTGAAAAGTCAAAACAGCATGAAAACACAACCCTTTATTAAGTTTTCTCTTTGTTGATTTGATAAATATTTGGCTTTTGTGTTAGATGTGTGTGTGGTCTTTCAATACTAGAAACAATAAATGACTAGGTAATGTACAAAACGTTTTAAATAGTTATTTGGGCTGTGTACAGTTTTGTCTACAAACCATCAAATATAAAATTAAGACATGGATATAAAACCAAAACCAGTACAATTCTCTGCACATCTACTCAGAAGTAAGTCCCACTGAAATCAATGAGCCTGACTTTCAGGTAAGTGTGTACAGTGATTGCAAACTTCATTTATGTATTTGTTCTAAAAGTTACTACTAACTTTCTGTATTTATTTATCTGCCACATTTCAGCTCTAAAAGTTCCCACAAAGCTGCTTATGACAAACAATGAAACACCACAATATGAACATCAGACATATGAATGTGGTTTTAAAGCTAACCCAAAATACTGGTTTCAAGTTATGGTTAGATTGTATATGTGTGTGTGTGTGTGTGTTTTCCGCTGAGAGGTATATGTGCATAACTTTTTCTTTCTCTCTCTCTCTTTCTCTGCAGACCTTTGTAGTACTAAACAGAGGCAAAACACTCTTCCGATTTAGTGCCACGCCTGCCTTGTACATTTTAAGTCCTTTTAATCTGTTTAGGAGAATAGCTATTAAAATTTTGATACATTCATATCCTTTTTTATGGTAATATCGGTTGCCCATTCTGTAGTCACATTTCCTGGTATGTAGGGATGCTGTGCTGACTAAAAATATATGGATTGGGTTTATCGCCCATGACACATCAATGTTGTGGGTTTTTTTTTTACCCAAACAGTCAGGGGACACCCAAAAAATGTCTGGATACCTGGACGATCAACTAAAAAAGGGCACTTTATTTGGAATTACATTGTTACAGAATTAAATGGGGTGGGTGTATGTATATGCATTTGTGACACAAAAAGTTTGGATTGCTAAGGGTTGTTCATTGTGTGCCAGGAGTTATGTGCCTACAGAGGCATTTGCTGGCACCCAGCGGATTCCTGCCCTGTACTCCTGCATTGAAATTAGCACAATTAGGTGATTCCCCACCCCTATTGGGGACACGGGTGGCGCTGTGGGTTAAACCACAGAGCCTAGGACTTGCTGATCAGAAGGTTGGTGGTTCGAATCCTCGTGACGGGGTGAGCTCCTGTTGCTCAGTCCTTGCGCCTGCCAACCTAGCAGTTCGAAAGCATGTCAGAGTGCAAGTAGATAAATAGGTGCCGCTCTGGTGGGAAGGTAAACGGCGTTTCTGTGTGCTGCTGTGGTTCGCCAGAAGCAGCTTAGTAATTCTGGCCACATGACCCGGAAGCTGTACACCGGCTCCCTTGGCCAATAAAGCGAGATGAGTGCCGCAACCCCACAGTCGGTCACGACTGGACCTAATGGTCAGGGGTCCCTTTACCTTTACCTTACCACCCCTATTTCAGCAAACCAATGCACTTTTTAATGCCCCTGCCTTCACTTCCTTGGGATATTAGACTGAAAGGTTGATTATAAATATTAGGAAATACAAACCTAAAGGTAAAGGTAAAGGGACCCCTGACCGTTAAGTCCAGTCGCAGATGATTCTGGGGTTGCGCTGCTCATCCCACTTTACTGGCCAAGGGAGCTGGCGTTTGTCCTCAGACAGCTTTCGGGTCATGTGGCCAGCATGACTAAGCCGCTTCTTGCAAAACCAGAGCAGCGCACGGAAATGCCGTTTACCTTCCCTCCGGAGTGGTACCTATTTATCTACTTGCACTTTGACGTGCTTTCGAACTGCTAGGTTGGCAGGAGCTGGACCAAGCAATGGGAGCTCACCCCGTCGTGGGGATTCGAACCGCTGACCTTCTGAACGGCAAGCCCTAGGCTTGGTGGTTTAGACCACAGCACCACCCACGTTGAGAACCTAGAGGGCTCTTATTTATGCATCAGCTTTTCTCTGCTTGCATTACAGTTTTACAGCCTTGACATTAGGTGCTAAGTAGTGATGTGTGTCTAATGTTCAAAGGTGAAAGGGGATGTTTTTGTTTTAATGCTTTAATAGTAGATTCAGGCTGTATTCTCACATGAAATTTAAATCAGCTTGGAATGCGAATGTGAAACCAAAATGGGCCAGAATAAACATGAAGTTTGAAATCCCTCACATCTACGTTCAATCATGCATTCACATTCAATAGAGACTCAAGATGATTTATTATTCCTCATGTATGCAAGCATTTTAAACATATACATATGTTTTACAATAAGCACACAGAGACTTGAATTAGATTCTTTCAGATCTTCTTTACTGCAATCACTATTAATTAATATCAATTTCCTGTATCCACTGTGAGACTTTATGATTCAACACTTGAGAGTCCACAATCTGCACCCAGTATTTGGAACGGTGTGGCTCTTGACTAGAGTTAGACCCAGTTCAGGGGCAACATCTGAGAAGAACGAGCTATATGCCAACTTTCTCTTTCCTCCCCTCTCTGCTTTCCTCTTCACCTCACATGCACAGCTTCAGCAAATCTCTTGTTTTCTTAAACCACAGTTTCCCATTACGTCCTAATTGAGAAACTGTGGTTTAAGAACTTCCTCCAAATCAGGATATTAAACCAGGTATATATACCACTCATATTTAGATGAATAGTAGGACAGTCCACTGCAGCCGCAAACACCTGCTGAAAAACTGTTGCAGTGGTAATTGCTGATGATATTGTTTTCCGATTTAATTCAGTAAGGTTCAGCGGGAGTTTAATGGGATGAAATGAATATGTGATTTCTTACGTTTCATGCTTCCTTGACTTTATTCTACAGTATTTAGCATGATCATTATGTGCACTATTTTGACGAACTGTGTGTTCATGACTTTTAGTAACCCACCAGAGTGGTCGAAACAGGTGGAGTAAGTAGCAATTCATTTGTTTGTTTTGTGGGTGGTGGTGTAAATCTTGCTTAATTCTTTAAAGTGATGGTGGCCTCTCTCTTTTTGGAAAGTATGCTAGGCAGCAAGTTCACAGTATGCTATAATTTGCTACAAGTTGGCACTTCAGGTTTTTCCTTAAAAATTGAACTTGGATCAATCAGACTTTGAAATGTCTGTCAAAACCTGTGAAAATATGTATTAGAATGTTTAATAATCTAATAGTCTATTCCAAAACCTATCTGTAGTCTAGAAACCAACTATGTTCTTGGTATGAGCTTTCATGTGCATGCACACTTCTTCAGATACCATGTGCATGCACATAAAAGCTCATACCAAGAACAAACTTAATTGGTCTCTAAGGTGCTACTGGACAATTATTTATTTTTAAAAAATATATTTCTACTGTGTCAGACCAACACGGCTACCTACCTGAATCTATCTGCAGTCTGTGGTTGGCCAGAATATCTGTGACTGCATTCCCATATCATGGTAACTGTAGTTTTAATGTTTTACTGTGGACATGCTGCATGTAGATAGCTCCTGCTCTGCTCTGCTCTGCTCTGCTCCTAGCACGTGTGGGTGCAACAAACTACAATCCCTGGCTAAGCATTACATCCAAACCAGGTGTTTTTGTTTCACTCCATGCAAGCCATGATGTGAGGCCAGCTATTAATTATGCATCACAATGAATTGTGCACTGAGCCACTGTGAGCAGAAATACCACCAACTCTTAAAGAAATCCGAATCTAATATTTGAATGTGCAACATTGGCCATCTCTCTTAATGAAGACATTGCTGCATATTCTAAACTGTATTCTGTTTTCCTCCACTGCTTTTCCTTGTTCTGATAGGTACACATTCACTGGTATATATACATTTGAATCACTTGTGAAAATTATTGCAAGAGGCTTCTGCATAGACGGCTTCACTTTTCTCCGTGACCCATGGAACTGGCTAGACTTCAGTGTCATCATGATGGCGTAAGTTACGTATTGTGCTCCTTTTCGTGTCTAGATAACTGTATACGTTAGTGGAAGGAGAAGGAGGAGCAGGCTGCAAAGGAAGTCCAGTAAGGTGACAAAGCAACTGGGCCCTTTGATCATTCCTGACTAATCACTGGTAAACTCGTACATTGGATATGAAATTCTTCAGGACTGAAAACCTTTCCTGTAAAACAGCTAAACATTTTTGGACTGCTCTCCATTGATAACCATTTTTGTAATTGTTCTAAATTAGTCTTGAGCTGAAGGTCTCGGCACAAAATGGAAAGCTAGGAATATCCTTAGGAACTGGAACCCTGGCTCTGCTTCAGGGCACTGTTTTCCAACTGATCAGCAAGGAGGAATGAATGAGCAGGCTTGTCTACACAAGGCAGTTTGTTGGCTTGCTCTTGTGCAGCCTATATTTACATCTTTCAACTGGGACAGTTTGCCTTTTCAGATCTGATAAACTATGAACAGCCCAGCTAGAGAGAGAATTCAGATATGCCTTTTCAAGTGTATATCACATTTGGCTGGTGTATCTATTGTTTTTTTTCAAATGTTTTACTTAACTCAGTAGAAGCACCCCACCCCCCACCCCCACCCCCCCAAAAAAAACCTGGGCATGGTGCAGTTATCATATTTACATCCATGATATTGGCTCAAAAAACTGAAAAGGAACTGGAGAGACAATTTTTGCAATGTGTCCAGAGTGCCTAATTTCAGGAATGATGGTCTACCCTTCTAAAACTCTGGCTGAATTCTTGGACATTGGGCAAGTGTTTCAGACAATGTGTTTGCCTATAGTATGAATCATGATAAGCAGAAAGGAAAGGTTCACAAGTAGATTGATTATGTGCACTTGTACAGGCAAACGGAGCAACAAATTGGGTTGTTCTGCAAATGATCTTTTGGTATACAAATATCATTTTTATGCTAAATCTGTTGGAGCCCTGAGAATTCCAGTCATTTTCAGTCCTTGCACAGCCTGGGGATAAATTAACCAAGATGGCAAATGTCAACCTTGAAATTATGGCCAGGTCCTTTTTAACAATTTCAGCATTAAAACACTGTGAACTAACTTCTTATGTATCCTTTTCTGTGGAGCCGACTCTAGTGGGGAAGTGAAGGAGGAAACAAGAAAGTAGAAGTTTGAGTTAGGCAACCTGTTTGGGACTGAGCGCCACATTGTTTTGTAGGGGAAGTGGGGAGCACATGTCAGTGGTGGCTGATAGAGCCAAAGTTCTGTATAGGAAAATGGAGGGGGTTGGATGGGCACAGGGGGCTGCATGCAGCCCACAGACCGCAGGTTGCTCACCTGTGTTCAAGGTAAATCACAGGCCTTAGCGGTACTTTTCCAGCAGACAGAGATGCCCTTCTTCTTTGGCGATCACTCGTAGCTGAGTAAGATTGTCTTCCATGAACACGTCTTAATAGTGAGTCCGTAAGTGACTGTGGAGGCCAATTCTGGATCCATGCGTCTTTCACAGTGGGGACATAGGTTTGAGGATGGGAGTTGATCATGGTGAGGGTTTGCCAAACGTGCCTTCCTCTCAGCATGTTTCTCCCTTTCGTCCTGAGTTTGAGCGTCTTCAAAGTCCATGACACCTTTGATAAAGGCTGTTCCCCAATTGGAGCGCTCGCAAGCCAGTGTTTGGCCAAGGACATGTTGGTACCATTGAAGCAGAAAATCCAAGTGCCATCTCCCCCCAGTTGACAATTTCCTGCCCTTTAATGGAACTCTAAGATGTGCCTCTGTCAGGATACCTCTTCCTCCCTACTCTTGTTTTGCCACAAGAGAAATCACAAATGGGAAGCATAACTGAAGAAGAAGCCCTGTGATAATGGAGACGTCTAAAACTGTTTCATTTGCAACCTTAGATTTGTTTCTTTTTTTCTTTTTTCATGCCACTTCCAAAGCAGTTTACATTGTGAATGCTGTTCCCCGCCCCCAACTGAACGTTACACTTTTATTTTATTTTTATTTTTGAAAGCTAGGTAACCCCAATCGGTGCCATTAACTCTGGTTTAATTCTGCAGGTATATAACAGAGTTTGTAAACCTAGGCAATGTTTCAGCTCTGCGCACCTTCAGGGTACTGAGAGCTTTGAAAACTATTTCTGTAATTCCAGGTAAGGCTGTTGGTGTTAGGTGTTGGGTCGCAGCTCCCTGTGAGTGATGTATTGCTGTCTGTAGTTGTTGTTTTATTTCCCCCATTCCCGTTTTTCGTGTGTGTTATTGTCATTGTGTCTCTTTGTGTGTGACCTCCCTCGTTGCAGATATGTCACAGAGTTTGTGGACCTTGGGAATGTGTCAGCCTTGAGAACTTTCAGAGTTCTCCGAGCTTTGAAAACTATCTCTGTCATTCCAGGTGAGAAATGCTTCTATACACGCGCCTTGCATTTCCCCTCCCTTGCCTTCCTGGTCACTTGCCTTTTCAAAAATGGCCCTGGCACATTTTTGATAGGCCTTGCATTCTGCATGAAGTGTAGTGTTTACAACAGTGTAAACAGACGGACCAAAAATACAGCAATAATGCACTTCAGTCAATTCCCCTAAGTACTATAACTGGTGCGAAACAAAGAACTTAAATTTCCTTTTCAGAACTCCTACACATTGTCGTTTCGACTTTTGGGAACTTGGACATAGCCAATGAAATCTCAAACCCAGACCAGTTGAGGACTCTGCAACAATATTTCCCAACATCACCCACGCTGTGCAAACTGCATGATTATACTTCTTTTTTAGAAAAAAGAAAAAAGGGAAGTTTGTCTGTATACAACGAAAGTATCAGTTGTTGCGAGTTATGGCACTAGGTGACATTCCAAAACTGCTTGTGTTTTTAAATATGTAAATTTTGAAGTGTGGGAGCTTAGCATGACAGCTCCCATAAGACAGTCCCGAGAAGAATTAAAAATAAAATAAAATGCAGCTGTGTTGATCCATTTTACAATTGCACACACACATAGCAGCAGTACACAGCATAACCCCCAGTTTATTAGGATCAGCATGACTATGCTTAGTTTCCTGGAAGTGAGCTCCAGTGAGCTCGGTGGTGCTCTACCACTGACCGCATAGCTTCAACTTCTTAAAACACATGCTTTTTTGTGTTTCTGTTTTCAAAACAAAAGAGCTTCAGTCAGCTGAAGGGCAACTTTTTAATTGCAAGTGCAGCTCATTTAAACTGTTAGCATGAAGTTGGAACCCGTTAAAAAATGAAATAGCCTGCATCTTGGGCATTCTCTGACTTCCGCTAATCCAGAGGTCAGCAAACTTTTTCAGCAGGGGGCTGGTTCACTGCCCCTCAGACCTTGTGGAGGGCTAGACTATATTTTTTTTGGGGGGGGAGATGAACGAATTCCTATGCCCCACAAATAACCCAGAGATGCATTTTAAATAAAAGCACACATTCTACTCATATAGAAACACCAGGCAGGCCCCACAAATAACCCAGAGGTGCATTTTAAATAAAAGCACACATTCTACTCATGTAAAAACACGCTGATTCCCGGACCGTCTGCAAGCCGGATTGAGAAGGAGATTGGGCCAGATCCGGCCCCCAGGCCTTAGTTTGCTACCCATGCTAACAAACAAACTTGAAAGGCTCGTTATCACTTTATTCACTTGTCAAGTGATGGCATCATCACTGCTGCTCTGAAAAACATCCCTGGTCTTTCCCTCCCCTGTACAGTTGTGCCTACATCTAGGGAGTAACCCACATGTGCCATAATTTGTGGAATTCAGGCATGAGTGTTTATTAATGAAATTAATAATAATAATAAATTATTTATACCCCGCCCTCCCCAGCCAAGGCCGGGCTCAGGGCGGCTAACAAGCAATAATAAAAGCAATTTGAATGAATACAACTTAAAAACAAAATTAAAATACAACATTAAAATATTGAAACGTTAAAATATTAAAATGTAGCCTCATCGCAGGAGGAGAAAGGAAAAGAAAAAAGAAAGAGGGGGAGGGAATCAAATTGGCTCCAAGCCAAAGGCCAGGCGGAACAACTCTGTCTTACAGGCCCTGTGGAATCAGATCCCGCAGGGCCCTGGTCTCATGAGACAGAGCGTTCCACCAGGCCGGAGCCAGTGTTGACAAGGCCCTGGCTCTGGTTGAAGCCAATCTAACTTCCTTAGGGCCCGGGACCACTAGGGTGTTGCTATTTATGGACCTTGAGGCTCTCCATGGGGCATATGGGGCATACCGGGAGAGGCGGTCCCGTGGGTAGACCTAGAGTACCGGATTTGGCATCCAGATTGGTCTTCTTATGATATAATGAAAGCTAGTCATATCACACTTCCACACAGTAAACATATGTCTTCCTTCATTGCATTTATCTCTGCTGTGGGAAGCAACCTTTCATGAAGATGATTGCCACAATGACTAGGATGTCTGCTTGGGAGTGTTCCTTTCAGATGGCTGCTTTGCCCCAGATATTTTATGTGATTTTGGACTGTGTCACATGTTACATTGTGCCCTCCCCAAAAAAATTAGGCTCGTGCAACTCATCTATTCATGGGAACTCTGCGGATAACCCACTGAGCAGGCTAAAACCCTAGTAACCCCTTCTTTGCAGCAGCGACTTCTGTGGTCCAAAGCGCATTTTCGTGGATTAATGGAAATGGAAAGGCAGCCCAATGTAACATATGAAGCAGCTCTTTCCCTTTGTTTAAAAATAATGAGCTTAATCCCTCCGCCTCATGTGTTAACATAGTTTTGGGTGGGTAGGTGTACGCAGAAATATGTTAAATGCACTGTAAGTTAATGTCTTGCTGAAATGGGTTAACCAAGGTCTAGAGCATGCAAACAAGCCGGCAAAAGTGGGCCTTTCTGGTTATGTAATCACAATGTTCGCTTGAGGAAATGTTTGAAAACATTTGGGATCGAAGCATATGTGCTTTGCTTAGCCTTGGAATATGAATCCTGTGCATGATGTAACATTTCCAGCCTTTGCTTGGGCCTGTCTCACATAATCCAGCTTCCTTCACGTTGTCTAATGCCTGCTGAATACTTGTAAGATCAACCTTTCCCATTTCCCAGAAGTGAGTGTTTCAGTTGCAGTGAATAGTTCTATGATCGCTTCACTGGAAAAAGGCTTTTAGAAAGGTTATGTTCTCCTCTGTTCCATTGACGGTATTTATATTAGTCATATACTGCTGCTGTAGTCCAAGGTAATTGTCCTCTAGGTTGTAGACTGTATTCAAAGGCAGTCCACATCGATTGACCTCTCCTAAAGGGGCACAGTATAGATTTGGTTCTTTCAAAATGCCAGTGTAGAGTTTTGTGTGTCCTAAAATCCATAGTGATAACATGCAACATGTTCCCTGAAACCTAGGAATGGATAAGACAATGCTTTCTTTTGCTGTGCAGCACACAAGCCGAAAGGTTGCCATCGGGTGTGTTTTTTTCAGAACCAGGGTATATCCCCTGGAATGATTCTTCTGGCCAGACATTACACTCTGGGATTGTCAAACTCTTGGAGAGCCAGTGTGTTGTAGTGGTTAAGAGTGGTAGTGGTTCGTGTCTCTGCTCCTCCACATGCAGCTGCTGGGTGACCTTGGGCTAGTCATACTTCTTTGAAGTCTCTCAGCCCCACTCACCTCACAGAGTGTTTGTTGTGGGGGAGGAAGGGAATGGAGAATGTTAGCTGCTTTGAGACTCCTTAGTGTAGTGATAAAGCGGGATATCAAATCCAAACTCTTCATCTTCTTGGTGTGCTTCTAGCCCTTGTGGCAAAAGACTTCTCCATGACATCTTCACAAATTCTTCCCCCCATTTTTCTATGTATTCCTAATGATATTCTCCCCCATACCACCAATGGTAGCAACTGGAGGGGCAGCTGTCTCAATTGGGATGCCTTGCTTATGGAATACTTTCCCCCAAGGAGGCTTGCCTGGCAACAACATTGATGTATTGGATGCCAGACAAAGATAGGTTTCAAACTGGTTTAGTTTAGTTTAATTGTTGCTTTTCATCCAGCTGCTTACATCTCCTTGTTGTATATCAGCCTACCCCTAACCTGCTGCCCTCCAAGTGCTGGTGCACTCCAAATACCACCAGTCTCAGCTAGTGTGGTCAGAGAGTGAATGGTCTGAGAGGCACCGATATTGTGGCATTGATGCCGCTAAGGGATTTTGGACCTGATCGATACCTAGGTTGTGGCTTACAAGGAGCTTTTTGCAAGCTGCTCTGAGCTGTCCAAAAAAAGAGCGGCCCATACGCAGATTGCATTAAAATAAAGTATGGTGATCTTTGGGAATGATGGCAGCTGGAGGGCCAAGTTAGATACCTCATGTATATTACAAGTGACAGGAATAGTGCATCGAGCGCTTGACATAAATGTGCATCCATCACAGAACTGGAGTATCAAAACAGCGTGCTTGCAAAATGCACTGCAACAAAAGCTATTTATTTGTATACCTTAATCCCACTGGATAGATCAGAAGGTGCTCTTTATTGTCACTTGTGGGAATGCCTTTAGTGAGAAGAGGGCGAGTCATGAGCTTGGAACAAAATGAACGAATGAGCACCCCTTCCAAAGGTTTATAAACTGGAGCCCTTTGGGAACGCTTGAAAGCAGTGACGAGGGGGATGTTAATATCAATTACAGCTGCATGAAAGCACCAAGGGGCTGGAGAGGGAAAGAGACTCAGGGCTCTGAGTCAGGAAATGGATGAAATTTCAGAACTGGGAGTAATAAAATTGTCTGGAAATGCTTGGATCAAGTGGTAGATTGAGGGGAGCAAGAAATTAATAAGTCAGAACATTTAATGGCTCATTAGATGCCACTAATGGGCATAAATTAAAGGAAAGGAGAGTGAGTTAAATGGGTTGGTGTATTAGCTGGGGAGAAAACAGTGCAGCTGGTGACTTTGATTAGAAGGTTGCTGGCTGTACCACATCTTAAGGTTACTTTAAAAATCAGTGTTGTACAACTGTTGAGTTAAGATTGGGAGGGTGTTCATTGATGATCTTGACTAGGAGAAATGGATTTATTTAAAACAGATAGAAGCATTTGAAACAAAATAAACTGAGAAGTCTGAGGGAGCTCAAGAATGCATTTGGACAAAAAAAACAAAAAAAATTCCTATGCTAACTTTTGATCCTACAGACACACTTATGGCTTGATGTAGGAAAGGTACTTTCAGAACATATTTACTGTAGGTATTTGGCCCAGGAATGCAGTTTGGGATTGTGCCAAGTTTATTCCTCCTGCAAGATGGTGGCAAGACTTTTGCACAACACATTCTCTGATTCCTCTTGCTTCTCGCCCATTCATGTTCCTTTATCTTCTGCAGCATCTGAAATAAACTGCTCTGTGTTTGGAAATACATCAGATCAAGAAATAAACCTGCGTGAAAGGGCAAAGCATGCCTGTGGAACCTTTGGTTCTCCAGATGTTGCTGATGTTCATTTTGTTGGTTTCCATCCCCCCCCCCACTCAGCTTTTTTTTTCCTGGGGAGGGGAGGGGGAAAATTGCTCCCCCCCCATGGTTTCAGAATTTCCAGAAATTTTACATATCTTCCAGGAATCACTGCTGATGGAATCCACCATGCATTAGATTAATGCATGGAAATTTGTGTAAGCCTGGCCACAACAAAAAAATAATGTGCATTCTTTATCTGACTTCATCCTTCTAGCATTATTACCAAATCACTCAGAAAGGTTATAGCAGGCGTGTTGTTCCATGTGCTCTTCAGTGCTGTTTCTGGTCTAGTTCATCCATTGGTAATTTATGGGGACTCCAAGCATACAGGCACATGCTGGTGTTACCAGCACTTGTAATACGCAACACTAAGTAGTTGTCCCATCACCACAATGATTTTCACTTGAGCAACTGGACTCCCCCTTCTCTCTTCTCTCTTCGCACCCCCTGAATCTGTTCCGAGGGGTTCCCCCAAAGCTCTGGATACTGTTGGGAAATAATGGAACAAAGCCTCATAATCTGAATTTCTGCGCATTCAAGCCAAGGCTTTATTAACAGGATAAGTTAAGAAACTATTACCACATAGTTTAGGAGAATGGCTGATTCCGCCCCCGCCCCCCCAGTACCTGAGATTGTGGAGTCATGTTATATGTTGTTCTTTGAAACTTCCTCCTCATACTTCCAATGCTTGCTTGCTGCTATGGTATCTTTTGTGATACTTTCATCATTTAACCCTATTGGTATCCCCACATTGAAAACATCAAAGTACCAAACCTATTTGGGTAAATTCATGAACAAGACAAAGCTTGCTTTCATCACTACTTGTGACCCACAATAAAAGACGCTCTACTTTTGAGTTATAATCTAAGCTCTCATAGTAGATGATACATTTGATGTGCTTTGCTGTATCTTGCAAAGATGTCGCTTGAAGCTCCACATAGAAGAGGCAGAGCACGGAGTGTATTTCAAAGATTTTCCTTGTTCTTTATCATAAACTGATTTTATCTTTATGGAAGATTATGCTTTCTCCCCCCCCCTTAATGGTTCAGAGCAATGTTTGCTGGAAATAGAGCAGTGATCATGAATAAGTGAGAACTAGTTTGGTATAGTGGTTAGAATGTTGGACTGGGACCTAAGAGACCAGGGTTCAAATCCTTGCTCAGCCATGAAGCTCACTGGGTGAATCCAATTTATCCTCTCCACAGCAACGTGTGATAGGTTACCCTGAGAGGCAGTGATTATCCCAAAGTCCTCCAGTGAACTTTGGTGGCCAAGTAAGGAT
Organism: Podarcis vaucheri; assembly: GCF_965113315.1. NCBI lineage: Eukaryota > Metazoa > Chordata > Lepidosauria > Squamata > Lacertidae > Podarcis > Podarcis vaucheri. Next base: position 20,646,151 of record NC_138760.1, on the reverse strand, counting down.
TTGAATCAGGAGTCCAGGGTTAGGACTGGGAACAGCTGGTTTTTATTTTTTACTAAGATCTACCTTCCCCGTTTTTTAAGACACACAAAAAAATCAAAATGCCCTAGTTTAAAAGTTTCCACAACTGCGAAAAGGATATGGTTTGTGTTGTTTTTAATTTCTCCACAGTGGGGGGAGAAAGATTTTGAATCGGCTGTTCTTATCAGTACAGTATTAGGGAAATTCTCCAATAATGGGGACACAGCAATGCAGACTGAGTCTCCCCAGCTCTACATTTTCTTAAAACTTATTTTCCCTTTCATGTGAGGGTACCATATGAAATCAGCGAGTTGCACAAACTCTAGCTGCCTTCACTAGATGTTTGTGTTCAGGGACAGTGAATTAACTGTGTGCTATCCCCTTAACATAACCCAACCTTCAGCCTCACCTTAACCTTGGAAAAATTTCCCCTCAGATCAGGGAACTGCACATGTCCCTGTTTAATGAACCACTTACGTTCCTGATACCTGTATAGTGAGGAGTATGAATCTGGTAAATAAGGTTCAGAAGGCAATACACTGGACTTATTGTGGAATGGGTGGGCAGAGGACCATAGCAAAATACTCCTTGACTTCCCTGTTGTCAAGAAAATGTAGTATGTAGCCCATAGGTAGCTGCTTTTCCTAAGATTCCACAGGAATTCCAAGACTGCTTTCCCTTTCCTCAGGCCTGAAGACTATCGTGGGAGCCCTGATCCAGTCTGTGAAGAAGCTGTCAGATGTGATGATTTTGACAGTGTTTTGCCTCAGCGTATTTGCTTTAATTGGGCTTCAGCTGTTCATGGGGAATCTAAGGAACAAGTGTGTCATCTGGCCCATTGATCTCAATGAGACCTACCTGGAAAATGGCACCAAGGGCTTTGACTGGGAAGAATACACCAACAATGTTTGTAAGTGTGTGCGGCTGTTTTTTCCTGGCACAATTCTATCTAAATAATTATGGCTGTGAGATTTGCTGGGTTAAACGTCATGACTTAAAATGTTACTAAAGCCAGAAATGGTTCTTCTCTGGAGGAAAGGTGTTTATTTTGATCAGTAGTTCTCTTTTGCACTGTATGCTTCCCTCTTTTCCTTTCATAGAAAAACCCCTGTGCTTTTGCCACGGTCCTTAAAATCTGGTTCTGTGTAGAGTCCTTTTTTATAAACTGTTCAAAAAACCTGCCCTGCAGACTGCTCCCTGTTTATTATGAATTGGGCCTCATATTTATAATCTTTTGTTCAGTTTTGCAAAGGGTGTTTGTTTGTTTGTTTGTTTGTTTGTTTGTTTGTTTAAAAAAATTAAAGTCTCAATAATGACTTTACAAAGTATTGGTCTTGGGGGGAAATACTTAGGAATTCCATATCCCCGTAAGAAAATAAACATGCCTCATGTGGCAATTGACATAAGAAGTTGTCATCGTGCCAGCATACATAGTGTCATAATTATACTCTGCAAAGTGGGAGGATAATTCAATCATATGACAACTGCCCTCCCTACCCAAACACCTGCGCTGTGAAATAGTAAAGTCCCAAATGACCTTGCACTCATGGTACTGTGGTTGTGAAATGATAATATCCCAGCTTGTGGATCACATTAAGTGACTGTCCTCTTCTTTCTTCTTCTTCTTCCTCTTCCTCTTCTTCTCCTTCTCCTTCTATTTTTCTTCCTCCCCTGTACCTCCTGTAGCCAATTTTTACACATTACCTGGGTTTCTTGATCCTTTGTTGTGCGGTAACAGCTCTGACGCAGGGTAAGTTCTCAGTTCAGATTATCTCTGTCTCTATCAATTTGACAAACTACTTTTGAAAGAGAGAAAAAGTCAATAGGCATGGATTACACTCCAAAAGTACTTAAATAAATTCATTTGTAAAGCAATTGGTTTACCTGGTACCTGGTCACCTTAAGTCTTCCTGACTATTTAACTTTCTTTTAATGGAGGTGCCTACTGTATCTTACTTAAAGCATACATTAAGCAGACATGCAGATGTACACAGAGCTCATACATGATACAGGACTGGGACTTTACCTTCTTTTTTCACTTGAGCCACACATTGGACTTCAGTGTTGGAACAGGGAATAACACATGTTAGGTTCGATTCCAATTGTTATAACTGCCCCAACTCAGACAAAGTGGTATAATCATTCCTACATATATTGATTTTTAGCCTATGTAAATGTGAGGATGTATTACAAGCTTGGGGGAGGGGTGTCTACAATCCTAATTTTCCACCATGTGAGCACATCAGCATTGATAGATCAGTGCTGATACCAGGAGTGGCTCAACCTGAAGGGCAGAGCTGCAGCAATAACCAACAGAAAGGAAGAGGGCAAGGCAGAATGCAAGGTCAGGGCTGCACAGATGCACCGGCAGAGCCAATCCTGACTGATGTACCCATTCCTGTGCATCTTAAACTGCAATATTCCATATATGAACCACCCTGGTTGAATGCCTTGTTGTGTGGTTGTTTGCTGGAGAATATGCAGGTTAACACTTGCAGAACAATTATGCTGTATTTATGCAGAGGCAAGTGCAATCAAAACTGTTTCTATTGTGAACCCTTGATTTTTGCTGTGGAAGCTGCCAGTTCAATTCAAGTTTGTGTTTTGTTTTACCATTCCAGAAATTCACATTTGTGTGCTACATTTGTGTACTTGCCTATGAATTGCACAGATGGGACTGTATATGGGTGAATGAATCACTCTTGTAATAAAATTATTCCATGGATGTAAAGAAAATCCATGAAGTCATACAGAAAGTCTACTCTTCCATCTCGCATTTGTTTTACTTAATATGGGATTTCTGACCTGCCCTTCACTGTAAGGTTTCCAGTGCAAGTTCCGACAACAATATACATTTAATTCAGGTAAAAGAGTTTAAAATTAGTGCTAATACGCCCAGGAACCTCATCAAAATGCTGGAGAAGGTGCACCTCCACAGACACATACCTCCATATGTGGTGGGAATGCCCAAAAATCCAATCATTCTGGACAACAGCCATACAAGAAATATGTAAAATAACTAAGCAAGTATTAGAAATCACCCCAGAATTGGCCTTACTAAACATCTTCAAAGACGATAATGTCCACTCACATCACAAAGAACTCATAACCCACCTACTCTCAGCAGCCAGAAACATCATATCCAGACACTGGAGAGACCTGTCAGGAGTAAGCAGGGACCAATGGTACCAAATAGTATGGGAAACAGCCTTACTAGAAAAATTAACCAATAAACTGAAACTGACACGGGGACAAATAGAAGAAGATGCCTTCACCCCGGTATCGCTCCCCTTTATCACATACACAGCCCAACAAGACAACGACAAGAATCCACCAACAGTATACCAATCAATATGGCTAACCTGATCCAAAACACCCACCCACCTCACTCACACATGAAAATAAAGTTCACCACAGCCAATCACAAACAAGCAAACACACCCTAGGCCAACCCCAACTTCTCTCACCACCAAAGGAACACAAGCGAATAGCAAAGAAAACTTGCACAAACGATGCTGACACAAAACACCACACATACATTAACTAAAATTAGAAACATCCCCACCCCACCCCCCACTCACCACTATCCCCTCCACCTCTCCCCCCTTTTCTTCCTAATGTAACCCTAATGTCTCATCAAATGAAACTGTCCTGCAGAAAACGTAACTTGAAAATAGAGACACTGCACATACTTTTGTAAACCAAAAAATCTTTAATAACAGGACCCCCCCCCCAAAAAAAAAAAGATGGAAGGTGAAAGAGTTTAAATGAGAAACTTTTACAATTCAAGTAAGGAACCAACACAATACAGTAGTAATATCAGGCTTGCTGAAAGCAGACTGTTGAATTGGGGGCAGCGAAAGCATTCGCCGTGAGTCTTCCTCTTTCTGGTCTAATAGCTCCTACCATGCCAACTAGCTTAAATTTCTTCCATCTTGTCTGCAGCCAATGCCCCGAGGGATTTACATGCATGAAAGCAGGGAGGAATCCAAACTATGGCTACACCAGCTTTGATACCTTCAGCTGGGCTTTCCTGGCCTTATTTCGCCTCATGACTCAGGATTTCTGGGAAAACTTGTATCAGTTAGTAAGTATGACATCTCCTATCCTTTCCTTATGTGTGAAGAGTCTCCTTCGGCCTGCATCAGGGGCCACCTAGCGGTCTGCAAAAAAAAAAAAACACAAAAGGCGCAGTTGTATGTAATTATGTCTGTGAAAAATGACAGAAGCATTTTCTGGCATCAAATGAATTAGCATCAAAACAGCAGCTGCGATTCGGCTGAGTACAAAGCATTCCTTGCACTGGCTCAGCTTGAATGTGACACTAAGCCAAACTATGGCTTAATACAAATACCCAGGCATATGGCCTCCCAGAGAGGAGACTGCAGCAGCTCGGCTCCTCCAGTCCCGCTGCTGGGAGCTAAACCATGGCTTACATGTCATCCAAATCTGGGTTACAGCTTGTGGGGTGTCTTGGTTACAGCTTGTGGGGTGTCTGGAGCAAGGCAAAGCACAAGCCTAGGTTCAGATGACACACTGAGCCAAACCATGGTTTAGCTCACAGCAACAGGGCGGCAGCAGAATGGAAGGAGCAGCAAAGTGGCCGTCTTCTCTTCTCCAGGAGACTGCAAGTTTGTGTGTGCCATGACTAAACAAAGAATACCAACACACACAGGGAATGCAGAACCGTCTACACCAGCCTAGCCCAATTGTCAGGGTGCTGTCAGTGGCTCCCGGCTAGTTGCCCAGGAAAGTATAAAGAAAAGGAAAATTTCTTACCGTCCTTTTTTATTTCAATCTTTACAGAGAGAGGCTATTGAACCCAGCCTCTTGGAATCTCCACCACTTCCTCCCACTTCCTCATTCATTGCTTCTATGGGTGCTTTGACTTTGAGGTCTTTGCTCTCCTACTTTTAAGGCTCACCAGGTTCTGGGAGATGGAGGGTCTGGGATGCTTTCTAATGACAACGTGTCAGCCAGATGTTGTTCTGGTTCTGCCTCCTCCTCTCCCATTATTTCCCAACTTTTCTCTTCATCTGCCTCTGAGCTGTGACCTCCCTCAAACCCCTTGTTGTAAATCTATACTGTCTTCATCTTCTTCCTCCCTAGAAGGGTCAAGTTGGGAAGGCGGTCTCCACCATTCCTCCTCTGCCCAGTCCCTGACACCAATGCGCTATAACAGGGGTGTCCAACCAGTAGATCCCCAGCTGATCCTGGTAGATCACGGGATCCTTATCATGTACAAAAAGTTATGGGGGTGGGAAGCTTAAAAACTCTATGCAATCCTCCCCAGAAATGCTCAACAACTCTGGGCAATCCACCTACCCCATGCACGCTCCTCTTCCCTCCAATGACAATGAGTAGATCACCGCCAGTTTTTTTATACTGGGAGTAGATCACAGTCTCTTGGGAGCTGGATCTGCCTGCGCTATAGCTTTGTAGATTCCCTTTGTCCTGTGCTGATGGATAGAAAACACATGCATGGTGTTGCTCACAAAAGTGCAAATGAGTGGAAGGGGAAGGACCATAGGTATGGCAGCAGGGTTTCCAGGGAAGGGATAGAATATTATATGCAGTGTTGAAATATCCGGTCTTCGACATTTTTGCACCCAAAGCGAAAATGGTTAAAATGATACCTTCCTGTTGTAGATTGGAACATGTGGGTTATTTTTTTTAAAAAAAGACACACAGAGATGGAGAAAGGAGGCAGGAAACTGATACTCCCTCTGTACACAAGGACTGCTTTGTGTTGCTTTGTTGTAAGTTTGGAATCATAAACCACCCACCCCATATTTTGCAGGGCTCTTTTTTTTGGTAATTCTTACATTTTAAGAGAGTGGTGGGGCAGGGGGGAAGGCTTACCATTTTGAGAAGATGCGGCAGAGGTTTCTAGTTATTTCCCTTTAACTGGCCAAAGGGAACAGCAGTCTTCCCTCCACCCTTCCCTCAGGCCCATGGGAATAATTCTATGTTGTAAGGTAAAGTGTCAGCGTGGTGTAGTGGTTAGAGCGTTGGACTAGGAGTTGGAACACCAGGGTTCGAATCCCCGCTCAGCCATGAAACTCATTGGGTGAGCTTGGGCTAGTCTCAGTTTCTGAAACCAGCTTACCTCGCGGGATTGTTGTGAAAATAAAATGGGCAGGAAGAGGAACATGTATTTCACCTTGAGGAATGGTGGGGTATAAAGGCAATAAACAAACCAACAAATAGGTAGGAAATTGTTACTATTGTGTCAGAGGACAATTAGTACCAGCCATTATGGCTCTTCTCTTAATGGGGAGTCCCTTGCCACCAATTATGAATAGATTTTACCCTCCCACAAAAGTACTTTGTTCTTTTCCTACCCTTTTTGCCTCACCCTACCCCACCAAAGGGCCAAAAATAATAATTAGGGCAGGTATTTCAGTCCAGCAATACGTGAACTCCCATATTTCTATACATACTGCAGCAGCATCATAAATGCTGCCGTTCTGGTTACCCCGATATTTCCAAAGAATCCAAAGAGAGAGGGGATTCCTATTAGGAAAGGCAAAAAGTGATTGCAGTCTCTTCAGTTTAGGAAAGCAATGACAGGAGAGATGTTATGGTTAACGTATACAAAATCACAAGAGCGTTCAGAAAAAAAGACACACTCACATAATAGTGCTGTAGCTGGCCAGCCATGACACTGCATCGGTCATGAGCAGTGGTGTCATACCTTCCCATGCACATAAGAGGACACGGGTGGCACTGTGGTCTAAACCACTGAGCCCCTTGGACTTGCCGATCGGAAGGTCAGTGGTTTGAATCCCCATGACGGAGTGAGCTCCCGTTGCTCTGTCCCAGCTTCTGCTAACCTAGCAGTTTGAAATCACACCAATGCAAGTAGATAAATAGGTACCACTGTGGCAGGAAGGTAAACTGCATTTTCGTGTGCTCTGGTTTCCGTCACACTGTCCTGTTGCACTAGAAGCAGTATAGTCATGCTGGCCACATGACCCAGAAAGCTGTCTGTGGACAAACACCAGCTCCCTCCGCCTGAAAGCGAGATGAGCTCTGCAACCCTTTGACTGGACTTAACCATCCAGGGGTCCTTTACCTTTACCTAGGAGGAAGAGGGTACTTTAATTCAAACCACCCTTTGCTTGGTAATAGGTTCTCTCAACAACACCCTCTGGGTTTCTGCTTGCCTTATGGGGTTCCCACCATCTCAAGTGGTCTTCTAACAACTAGCATGCCACAAGCCAATCTTGGGTTCAGCGACCAAAATAGGAAACCTCACAATGACCTCTTTTTCTTCGCAGACTTTGCGAGCAGCGGGAAAAACCTACATGATCTTTTTCGTCCTGGTTATTTTCGTTGGGTCGTTCTACCTGGTAAACTTGATTTTGGCTGTGGTGGCCATGGCCTATGAAGAACAAAACCAGGCGACACTGGAAGAGGCGGAGCAGAAGGAAGCAGAATTCAAGGCCATGTTGGAACAGCTGAAAAAGCAACAGGAGGAAGCTCAGGTTATTCCCTAACGTGCCCCACCATATTGTGCTTTCTCATTTTATAGAGAGCACAGGCTAATGTAATCCTAATAATAAACACACAATCCAATCTGTGTTCCATTGGAAATTGGAGAGTTTGCTGTTCTCTCCATGGCTAGAGTCTAATTAATCACAGTGTTTAGAGGCTGGAATGAATTCATGCAAGATGCTACAATTTGGTTATCTTGATTCTTCCTACTCTTCCCCTCCCCCCCCCCAACTGCAGGCTGCAGCCATGGCCACTTCAGCAGGGACAGTCTCAGAAGATGCTGTGGAAGAGGATGGTGGAGGAAGGATGTCCCAGAGCTCTTCTGAGATCTCCAAGCTCAGCTCTAAGAGTGCCAAGGAGAGGCGGAATAGGAGGAAGAAGCGGAAGCAAAAGGAGCTGTCGGAAGGAGAAGAGAAGGGAGATGTTGAGAAGGTGTTTAAGTCAGAGTCGGAAGATGGCATGAGGAGGAAGGTCTTCCGCTTGCCAGACAACAGGTTGGGGCGGAAACTTTCCATCATGAACCAGGTACAGTTTGCAGGCCCTGCAAGTGAAAACTTTGTGTTGGGTGGAATGTCTCAGAGGAATGGCTGGACTGGAGTCTTTCCCCACCTTCCCTGATAGCACTATTTTCATCCTTTCAGTCTTTCTCGTGCTATATTGCAGCCATGTATATGTTGGGAAACTGCCAGGGAGATAACGTCCATCATGGCCCCCAAGCCGGAGTTCGGAGATTCCATCGGCCTCCTGTAGTCACGCAGATCCAACAGTTAGGGGCACAAAGCCTTAGAAATTCCTAGCCACATTCCAGGGCTTGGTGCACCCTCTTTCAGCAGAAACACAGCCAAAAGCTTGCATCACAGAAGAGCATAATTTACAGACTTTATTTAGCGTTTAACAGAACAAAAGAAAACACGTCCATTCTGTCAGCGTCTCTGACTGACTGAAATCGAAAGGAATATCAGAACAAAAACATCCTGTCAACAGGACATGCGCAGACTCTGTGACTCCCCAAAGCCTGCTCCCTTTTAAGGTGGAACGGAAATATCCTAACAGTATATACATCAGCGTTTGGCACAATATGTCCTAGCTGCCTCTGCGCCTTAAAGCTGCCTGCCAGCCTTCATACCCACCCCTTACTAAGGGGGTGAAGTTGGAATGTTGTAATTCAAAATGCCAGGAAGACAGATTTTTCTATAAAGTGGAATGGAAGTAATGCCATATTCCACTTCATTTGTACTGCCTCTGCTTAAACCGAGCACTCTGCTTAAACCAGTCTCTCCAAAATACAGAAATCACTGGGTTATATCCAACTTTAGTCATACTCAGAGTAGGCCCACTGAAATTAAGACATGGCTAATGTTGTTTGCATCCGTCTGTCTCAGGAGACAATGGAGGAGTGCACCTTTAGGCATAAGGTCAAACTTTGCTCTGTTTATTCTAATGGGTTTACTCTGAGCAAAACTTAGTTGGCTATTGCCCATTACCTTCCATTGAAAAGACTTTGATTGCAAACTATCAAATGCATTCCAGATCAATTTTGGTACAATCAGTTGCCTGACTGACCACGTCATTGCATCTCTTGGTGGACATTCCCTTTGTTTTCATGCCGTTGCTAAAAAGCAAAGGTGTTCAGTTACTTTGTCTTGAGAAAGTAGTAAGTGCTCTAGAGAAGTCCCTATTGCTCTTTAAACAATCCATGAATACCCCAAAGGGGATATGTTCAGACCAGTTAGTTCCCATGGTGAGGCTGAAAACTTGTTGAAAAGAGTTGGTTTAATGGAGGAGAGACATGTATTGGTCAAATCAAAACTGTAGACATTTTCTACCAAAGACTTTTATCTATCTAAATATGTAGAGATACATACTGTGGTACCTTGGTTTGCAACCGTTTGGGATTACAACCATTTTGAATTACAACCACGTCAAACCTGGACGTGTGTGTCCCTTTTTTTGGATTACAACCCATTTTTTTGGATTACAACCTTTTTTTTCTTTTTTCTTTTCTTTGAGGCCCCATTGGCGAAAGCACGCCTTGGGTTACAACTTGTTTTGGTTTACAACTGGACCTCCGGAACAGATTATGGTTGTAAACCAAGGTACCACTGTAAATGGCAGTTTGGGTTTCTCTGGGCGATCTAAGGGGTAAATGAGGACCACGAAGCAGTGGAGGGTGACATGTGCTATTAAATCCATATATTAATTGAAACTAATCAGCTGATTCCTTTGCTACCAACCTCTAGTGTTTTCACGATGGAGAATTCGCTGCCACCACCCTTTTTTTCTTCTTCATCCGATTGCGCGGTAAATTCTATGTTTTTGCCTGTTGCTGGTGCTTTATAGCTTCCTGTCCGCATTCCTCTTCCATCTTCCTGCTTCCTATCTCCTTCCAGTCGCTGCTCAGCATCCCAGGATCTCCCTATCTCTCCCGGCACAACAGCAAAAGCAGCATCTTCAGCTTCAAGAGAGGTTTCCGTGACCCGGGTTCAGAAAACGAATTTGCCGATGACGAGCACAGCACAGTGGAAGAGAGCGAGGGCCGGAGGGATTCCCTCTTCATCCCGATCCGGGGCCACGAGAGGAAAAGCAGCTACAGCGGTTACAGCGGCTACAGCCAGGGGAGCAGATCGTCCCGCATCTTTCCCAGCATCCGCCGGAACATGAAGCGGAACAGCACCGTGGACTGCAACGGCGTGGTCTCCCTGATTGGTGGCCCAACCTCCAACATACCCAGCGGACGGCTTCTGCCTGAGGTGAAAATAGATAAGGCAGCTACTGATGACAGCGTAAGGAAGTCAATGAGTAGATAGTCTAGGCATGGAGGCCCACCCTTCTCTCTGCTTTCCTGTATGCCGCCAAAATGGATCCTTTGATGGAATGAAACTTGGTTTGTCTAGCCAACAGATGTTATAGTCTGAACCCTTATCCCAGGCTCCTCTGCTTCTTAATCTTCTTCACTTTCCCTTCTTTCCCAGATTAACCTACTCACATATTTCCTTCTCTTTTCTCTTCTGGCTTCTAAGAAAAAATGGCTTGGGAAAAAAATTATGTATCTTTTTGAGGAATGAGAAGTTTCAAAACGTGCAGGAACATCTGGGCGTGAATGGGCTAGGCCAGAAATTTCTTAATCCCACTCATGCAATTAGGATTAATTTTGTATAAATCTTGCTTGGCGTATTAATATCCTATCTGTTTACTTGCTTTTTATTTTGGAAATCTCAGTCCGTATTTTAGAAACGAGATGAATAAGGCAAGTTCTAGTGTAAAAGGAAGTTACAAAAAAAAAACAACCCACAACCCAAATCGTTTAGGAATTTCTAGGGCAGTGAGAAACAAGACTTTCTCCGCGCAGAGTCAGAGGCAGTAAACTTGTGACTGAGCTGCACCATTCCAGAGACTTCAGATCACTGAATACCTCTTAACTACCAAAAAACAAACCATAGATGTCAAAGAGACTGTAGTTTTCTCCACGGGGAATAGTTGTTTGTGTGGAGTGACAGGCCTTGAGGTGAATTTCCCCATATATGAATAGCTGGAACAGGAGCTGTGGCGAGGCTTGGTTTTTCCTACAGGACCAATCAAAATCCTCCTGCAACCCCATTTTGCACCCTCTCCATTTTTAATCTGAACTGATACAGCCCAGGTTCAGGTTTACTGGATCAGTTAGGTTAGAACTATGCCAGAGAATATAGGCAAACGAAAAATACAGGGTCACCTGTAAGCCAAAACCATTGCCACCAATCCTAAACACACTTGCTCCCATTATGGCCAAAGGAAGTTGCTCCAGAATGAGTGTTATTTATGAATAGCATCACTGTCTTTGGCCAAAGTGCACATGGGAAGCCTTATTCCTGTGTCCTTAAATTCCAAGCTTTTTTTTCCTTAAAAAAACAAAACCCCTCTTTCTCTAGGTTCTTGCAAACTAAATGAAACTACTCCTTCCCAGTCCTTTTTTCCCCTCCTTAAGAATGTTTGAAACCCTTCCTAGTTACTTTCAGCTTCAGTTACTACCACTTTCTCTAGTTAGCATGCTAGTGTACTGTGCTCTTTCCAGACTTGGTCCTCTAACAGCATGGAAATGTTACAGACTGTTAACTTTAGCATGACGCATGCATGAAAGGCAACCTAAGATACATATCTGTATTGCGTGATGCCTGTCATCCGATAGTTCTTTGGGACAGTGGCTATAATCTGTTGTTAAACAAGAGAAACACCTAATCTTCATCATCACATCTGAGAGACCACATGAGCCATGCAGGCTTTTCATGGAGTAAATATTTTATTTCAAACCGCTATATGCTCAGACCCAAAGCAGCAAATGCTGAGTTTTGCTTGATTGAAGCAAACAGCATTTGTCGTTCCCTAGGTCTGTCCCTGCTCCCATTTACAAAGAAGCATAGAAGGGAGTAGATTCTCAGTTATTTATGTTTACCAGTCACGATTAAATGGCCAATGGGAAAGTCAGCTTTAGACAAACCATATTAAAGGATTAGCTAGTGCTGTTTTGGGACATTCAAGGTAGGCACAGAAGACATGTTCTTCCAACTTTTTTGTTTAATGTGATTTCCAGGGACTCCAAATTTGGGTGGAATAGCAGCAGAACTTGAAGAATTCAGAGAGTAGATGAACATAGCCAATAAAGAGCTCATAAAATATTATACAGGGTGTCTCTATCCTGTGCATTAATGTGAAATCAGCTTTCTGCAGCGTTTCATCTAAGTTCCTTTTACACCAGAATTCCACCCACTGCAATAGTTTTTGAAATGCGCTTCAGAATATCCCTGACTTTAAAAAGTTCGGTGTTAAGTAGAATAGACCTCATTTTTTATAACAGCAAAACCTTTCTTCACCTTAAGGAGGGGAGGCCAGTGAGGTTATTATTATCTGGCAAAACCACCATCTTCCACATATATAAAGATTTGACTCAAAACAAATTCTGCCTTTGCAGCTGAGAGCCCATCACATTTCCCCGCGCAGACACGAAAGAGGCCATACTAACGGGATGTTAATGGATTTTGCAGGGAACCACTGAAGTGGAGATTAAAAAGAAAGCTACTGGGTCACTCTTGGTATCAATGGACCAGCTGAATGCATCCTATGGAAGGAAGGACCGAACCAACAGTATAATGACAGTAATCACAAATACCCTTGTAGAAGGTATGTGTGTTAGAAAGCTGTGGTCCTGTGCCCACTAGCTCAAGGGATTACCCACTTCAGAAGTTAGTATTCATCTTTCCTTTTCCCATGCTTTAATTTTAAAAACCATCTTACATTTTTGTTGTTGTTGTTCTTAAGATTGCATAGACCCTACTTTTCAGACTCTGCATGCTGCCCTGAGCTCCTTGAAGGAAGGTTGGGATTAAAATGTAACATATACTTGGTTTAAGATACAGAATTTTTTCTTTATTCCACTCCACCCCCAAATATTAATTTTATGGATTCTTAGATTAATTATTCACGCATAGCTTGTTTTCCTGTCTCACCTCAGATGTCCTGATTCCTTTTGTTTGTGAAATGTGACCACCTCTTAAACCTAAAACATAACAGCCTGCAAGGCCCAACAAATTGAGAATGACTTAAACCTTGCATAAAATTTCATTGGGCGTGTCTACATTAATCGGTTAAAGTTGCCCACCTTCTTGTTTTGTTGTAGAACTAGAAGAATCCCAAAGAAAATGCCCTCCCTGCTGGTACAAATTTGCCAACATCTTCCTTATTTGGGAGTGTCACCCATACTGGATGAAGCTGAAAGAAATTGTCAACTTGATTGTCTTCGACCCCTTTGTGGATTTAGCCATTACGATCTGTATTGTTTTGAATACTCTGTTCATGGCAATGGAGCACCATCCCATGACCCCACAGTTTGAGCATGTCTTGGCTGTAGGGAACCTGGTAAGCGTGAAAATGTTCCCAATGCCTATGGGAACTCAGCCTTATGTATGGGAAATAGCCTTATTAGAAAAACTAGCCAATAAACTGAAATGGACACAGGGACAAATAGAAGAAGACATCTTCACCCTGGTATGGTTCCCTTTTATCACATACACAGCCCAACAAGACAACAACAAGAATCCGCCAACAGCCTACGAATCAATTTGGCTAACCTGATTCAAAAATACATACCCTCGCACACCAAAACAAATCTCACTACAGCCAGCCAAAGACAACCAACCACACCCTAGGCCACCCTCAGCCTCACTCACCACCAAGGAAATATAATGAGCGAATAGTAAGAGAACCCACACAAGCGACGCTGACACAAAACCCCACACATGCACTAAGTAGAAGAATAGAAGCTTTGCCCCCGATCCAACCCCACTCACCATTTCCCCCCCCTCTTTTCTTCCTAACCTAACACTGTATGTAACGCTAATGTCTCACAACAAATCAAACTGATCTGTAGAAAACACAACTTGAAAAAAAGAGACAATTCACCTTGGCTAACTGATTAGTCAAACAGTGACTTGAATTATTGCCAGCTACTTTTGAATATCAGGATAGACTTAGAAAGGCCTACATATAAATATTTAAATAAATAAAATAAGGCACCCATTGCTGCCCACAAGTATCTAGAGTTTTGGGGCTCTAGCTGGTGCCACTGCCAGTTTGGGAATTGAGGTACCGTATTTTTCGCTCTATAAGACGCACCTTTTCCCTCCTAAAAAGTAAGGGGAAATGTGTGTGCATCTTATGGAGCGAATGCAGGCTGCGCTGCTATCGCTGAAGCCAGAACAGCAAGAGGGGTTCAGAATATTTTTTTCCTTGTTTTCCTCCAAAAGCTAGGTGCGTCTTATGGTCTGGTGCGTCTTATGGAGTGAAAAATATGGGAATTCAGTGAAATACTAAGAAAAAAGTAGCAGTGGGGCAAAAATTCTGATTATACGAAAAAAAGGGGGAAAGACTGTCTCTTCATCCAAATTGCTGATATACTGTGGCCTGTTCATTCATTAATTCAACTGAAGGCAAAAAAGTATTAAGTCAAGTTCAGTGAGAGCTTTGAACAGTCTGATCCTTTTTTCCCTTTTTTAGGTTTTCACTGGAATTTTCACAGCTGAGATGTTCCTAAAGCTCATAGCAATGGACCCCTACTATTATTTCCAAGAAGGGTGGAACATTTTTGATGGATTTATTGTCTCTCTCAGTTTGCTGGAACTGATGCTGGCAGATGTGGAAGGGCTTTCGGTGTTGCGATCTTTCCGATTGGTACGATTTGCTTATTCTACTCCACTTTTCACAGTTTCCTGTCTTTCCTCTCCTTTCACCCGATACAACTTTTTAAATAAGGTTATATATCAGAACCCACAGTAAAGGTCCACGGAAGGAATAATTGCCAAATCCTTACTGGCCAGTATTACAAATAAAGACTTGTTCCGGGTCTAAGAGTTGGTTTCTATCCCCAATTGCCATTTATTCTGCCTAAAATTGCCTCTAAATAGCTAGAATCTGAAGGCTAGTTGCTGCAAGCAATGACTCCAGAGCTTACATGCAGACCTTAGCAACAAGTCCATTTCAGGAAGCAGTTAATATCCCAAATGCACTCTCAGCATATGGTTTTCTTTAAAAATGGCAGTGAGGATTAGCAGTAGGATCCTATTGGGTTGGAGCGTGGAAGTGATTGTGGCAGGTGAACTGCCCAATGCAGAGCACAATCAGGCTTGCACCTCTTATGTGGTCACCTCCGAGAACATGCAGGGTTCTTGGCACCGTTTCTGCCTTGGTCAAGAGGACATGAAGGGACTGTCTGTTTGAAAAGTGGGTATGTGCTAGTCCCGGGGGGAAGGTTACCGTTGTCGTAGTCAAAGTCCAGTCCTGAGTCACTAGCCTGGAAACAGTTCATAAGGAGCAAGGCGAGGTCCGAAGCAGGAAGCCGGGCGGGGACAGGAACACTGGAAGGTCAGGTCTGGGTCCGGGTAGGAGCAGGTACTCAACGACGACGTTGCTTCCGCAACCTGGGACCGGGCTGACTGGCCTTTATCTTCTCTGAGGCCAGGGGCGGTCCCGGCCCCCAGGAGACCCGCCTCTCCTGGCCTTAAGGCGAGCACTCCTCCTGGGAGAAACCAGTTCCCTTCGCCTCTCTGCCCTGAGCCTCTGCAGTTCAGGAGAGGCTGAAGGGTTACTGGGCCCAGGGGGAGACTCACCTGTAGGCACTGAGTCCTCAACCACCTCTGGAGCCAGAATGGATTCACCTGGTGCCTGCTCCTGAGGATCCGGCACAGGTGTAGGCACCTCAGAATCAAGGCCCTGCCCCAGTTCAGCCGGCCCTGGAGGCAGGGACTCCTGTGCAGGCTGGGATTCCTCCGGTTCATCCTCTGAATCGGATTCCCAGGCCATCACAGGGTATTGGGTAGTAGAGTAGTAGAGGTTGTGCTCTGCATGCAAAAGATCTCCAGTTCAATGTCCCTGGCTTCTCCCGGCAGGGCTGCGATACATCCCTGCCCCCCTAAACCTTTGGAAAGCTTCTGTCACTATAGATAATATCGTACCAGGTGGACCAATAGCCTGATGCTCTTCAGTTAGTGGCAATCTGCAGATCCTGACTTTCCAGTAAAAATCCATAGATTGACAGCTCTGCCACAAGAAATCTCCCATTCAGTGTTTACTTCATGATCAGTATTTCTTTTATTGTATATACAGTGGCCCCTTCGGGTAATGTAACCTTCGGGTTGTGAACGTGGCAAACTCGTAAGTGGGTTTGCCATTCTCGGGTGTGCGGAAACGCTCTGTGCGCTTCGTGCATGCACAGAAGTGCTCTGCAGTGGCTCAAGCGTGCGTAGAAGCAGTCCTCCCATTACGAAATTTTTGGGATACGGCTGGGCCTCTGGAACGGATCCCGTTCATAACCGAAGGTACCACTGTACAGTACTGAATTTTTATTAAATTTCGGAAATTTTAACAAATTAACTTCAACTTTTAATACATATTTCCCTTGACGGTTTGACTTCCCACCCTTACCTTCATGATGTTTTTATTCCCTCCCCTTTTTTCTGCTGCATTATGTAGCATACGTATCTCTCATACTTATTTCCTCTGTTACAACTGTTGTCGTCTCCCTTCCGCTGTTTAAATTTCGAGTTCTGATCACGACTTGATTTGGCTATAATACTTCCTCAGATAATCCCAAAGGGGTTTCCACTCCTCAATAAAAAGTTTGTCGCTTTGATCTCTTAATCGTGTTGTCCATTTTGCCATTTCTGCATATAGCCCATTAGTTTCTTCATGATTTGAACTTCTCCTTCCTTCCATTTCTTCGCATAAAGGATTCTGGCTGCTGCTGTTGCGTACATAAATAGTTTAATCATCCTCTTTGGGATGTCCATCCCTATTATCCCTAGATGGAAACTTCAGGTTTTTGAGGAGTAACCACTTTTAACATTTTCTTCATTTCCTTATGCATCATTTCCCAAAACCCCTGAGCTTTTTTGCAGGTCCACCACATATGCCCCTTCAGTATGTTGTGATCAATATCTCTTTTTAAATCTGGATTCCCATTGGCAAGACTGTTGCTTTATTAATCATAAATCTGTTTTATCTCTATTTCTCTTTCTTTTTTACGTCTTCAAGTTGAGAGTCTTCAAGCTGGCAAAATCCTGGCCAACCCTGAACATGTTGATTAAAATCATTGGCAACTCGGTGGGTGCCTTAGGAAACCTGACCTTGGTGCTAGCCATCATTGTCTTCATCTTTGCCGTGGTGGGGATGCAGCTTTTCGGCAAGAGCTACAAGGAATGTGTCTGCAAGATCAACCCCGAGTGTGAGCTTCCACGATGGCACATGCACGACTTCTTCCACTCTTTCCTTATCGTCTTCCGTGTGCTGTGTGGGGAGTGGATTGAAACCATGTGGGACTGTATGGAAGTGGCAGGACAGGCCATGTGCCTTATTGTCTTCATGATGGTGATGGTCATTGGAAATCTGGTGGTCAGTAAATATCTATCTGTGGTTGCTTTTGAGTGGGAAGTGGATGGCTGTCTTGTAATGGGCTGGGACAAGAACTCACTGTTTCTATTCCGTGGCAGGTTCTGCAGCTAATATTCCCTATTTGCTTAGATGTTTTAAATACCAATGCTAAGGGTTACCGCACATTCAGGAAACTTTCAGGATTAAGACTAATGACTGCAGCACAAATGACGCAGGTGGCGCTGTGGGTTAAACCACAGAGCCTAGGACTTGCCGATCAGAAGTCAGCGGCTCGAATCCCCACGACGGGGTGAGCTCCCGTTGCTCGGTCCCTGCTCCTGCCAACCTAGCAGTTCGAAAGCATGTCAAAGTGCAAGTAGATAAATAGGTACCACTGTGGTGGGAAGGTAAACGGCGTTTCCGTACGCTGCTCTGGTTCACCAAAAGCGGCTTAGTCATGCTGGCCACATGACCCGGAAGCTGTACGCCGGCTCCCTCGGCCAATAAAGCAAGATGAGCGCCCCAACCCCAGAGTCGGTCACGACTGGACTTGATGGTCAGGGGTCCCTTTACCTTTATCTTTACCCAGAGGTCTCAGGGCAGTTCACAGAAAAAAATCACAACATATATAATCAGAATAAAAACAACAACCCAATAACACCCCCCTCCCAGAAAAGAGCCACATTCTAAAAGGGTATAGGATCAACCAATGGCCTGGTGTAAAAGGAACGTTTTTGCCTGGCGACTAAAGGTGTGTAATGAAGGCTCCAGGCAAACTTCCTGGGGAGAGCATTCCACAGATGGGAAGCCACTGCAGAGAAGGCCCGTTCTCGTGTTGCCAGCCTCCACACCTCTCGTGGAGGAGGCACACGAAGAACGGCCTCAGAAGATGATCTCAAGGACTGGGTAGGTTCATATGGAAAGAGGTGGTCCTTGAGGTATTGCGGTCCTGAGCAATATCATGATCTAGAACAGAGGTAGTCAACCTGTTGCTCTCCAGAGGTGGACTGCAACACCCATCCTCTCTGGCCATTAGTCACATTGACCAGGGCTATTGGGTGCCGTAGTCCACAGCTTCTACAGTACACAATATTGGCTACCCCAATCTAGAAGATAATGTAAGAACAGACACACACCCCACTGGATCAGATCAAAGAACCATTTTATCCAGTCTCCTATTCCCACATGCCAGATGCCTCTGGGAAACCCACAAGCATAGCCCTCTGTAACCCACCCCACAACTGTCCCTGAACCCATGGCATTGTGTTGGCATTACATCACCACTTGTCCCCATTCCTGGCTTTAAAATAAGTGCAAGCAGAATTGATGGGGTAGAATAAGATGTGTCAAAACCTTCTGGTGCTCTTTTGGTGGGCCATGGCAACAGGCAGCAGCAGCTATTACAATGGGACTGCCGCTGGCACCATAGCAGAATAGACTGTCATCATTTATGCTATGCAGGCTGACAATATTATTTATGAGTTGTTAGGTACTTACAAATAAACAAAATGGCGACAGTGTCCTGAATTAGCACCAGGCAGCTGCGAACCACCGTTTTAACTTCCCACAATGCCCTCAAAGCAGCATAATTCCAGGGCATTCTGGGAAATAAAAAAGAGGGTTCATGGAAGGTGTCAGCAGTAGACCCAGCTGGGATGTTGAAGCCCCAGCAATCTGCCTGACACCAGCCCTGGATCCACCTCTTACAGGTATCTTAGCCACAAGAGACCTAACAATGTTGGTACAAGCATACATATATGATGCACCTAAGAAAACCTCTATAATGGAATTGCAGCTGACATTACAGCAAAATACATGCATTTTGTATCTCACATAGGATGGCTCTGTAGCTTGGTGGCCCTCATATAACTACAATGCATATTTTTAAGATCATAGCATCAGTGAATGTTGGGGCATGTTTGGAAGAATTACCTCTTTTCAAACTGGCATAAAACTTCCAAAAAGTTAGGAGCATTTTTTTAAAAGGAAAAAAAATCCAAATATTATTTTCCTTTACTGTTGCTCACGTTGCAATTTTTCCCAAGCTTTGCAAAAGTCTCTCCCCCCCCCCCCCTGTATTTAAAAGGATCCTGCTGAAATGCTTCAGAAAAACTAATTTTGTCTGGCTAAGTCTTTCAAATATCCTCCCTTTTACCTTGACTTGATATTTGCCAATTTAACGGTTCTGTTCAAAACAAAACACACAAACGATACAATAAATTGTGCATAAAAGCAAAGGAAACATGAGAATAAAATGATTTGATTATATGATGTGCCTTAAAACAAGGAGTGAAATTAAGTCTGACCCCCATAAGACTTAAAAATGCAGTGCAATTTCCTTTTATTTTACAGAAAATTGTGTGTATATAATCTGTCTTTTAATGTGCTCAGTGTATATCAACCGTTCATGCATCGATCAGAAAGAAACCAGGGACCCTTTCTGCCTGCTGTATTTGGATAGTCATAACATAAGACTGCTTTCCTCAGTCAAAATCCTCAACGTTTGCTTTCTCTCCTTGTTACTTTCTGAGAGTCTTTAACCAGTACCCTTTCCTACCATATTTAGAACAAAAAACTTGCAAGGCTTCGCCCATGTGGTGTGGTCAAATTAATTAAAACATTTCAGATTTCTTCTTTGTAACAAACGTGGGAATTCTACAGAGCTGTCTGTAAGCTCAGGGCTGTCTACTTGTGCTCACGTTTTATTTATTTACTACATGTGTATATCACATTCATGCCAAGGCATTCACAGCACTTTGCAGTTTAAAATAATGGAATGCAATCTGACAGAGATGACACAAAAAGAAAAGGGAAGATAATAAGCAAATTGTTGTACCGATTATTACATAATGATTGCAATTGTTTATAATGCAAATTGCTTGGAGGTTTTTACAATTAAGTGGTATACACATTCCATAATAAATAGCTAAACAGGTGGTATGAATGGCTGCGGAAGGAAATGGTTCTGGGATGGGAGGAGCCAACTGGGATGGGAGGAGCCAGCAGAGCATGGCCCACTGCCACCAAGTAGAAGGATTCATTTTGCCGGTGGACGATATTGCCAATTCATTGAGCAAAAAGTGGCTAGAGGGAGTCTTGTCTTACAGACCCTTTTCTGCTTCTGCAGGTATTGAACCTGTTCTTGGCCTTGTTGCTGAGCTCTTTCAGCGCAGACAACCTTGCAGCAACAGATGATGATGGTGAGATGAACAACTTGCAGATCTCAGTCATCCGGATCAAGAAAGGCATTGCCTGGGCCAAGATCAGAATGCACGAGTTTGTGCAGACCCACTTCAAGCAGCAGGAGGCGGATGAAGTGAAGCCACTGGACGAGCTGTATGACAAGAAGATGAACTGCATCGCCAACCACACCGGCGCCGACATCAACCGGGAGATCGATTACCAGAAGAACGGCAATGGCACCACCAGTGGCATTGGCAGCAGCGTGGAAAAGTACATCATTGATGAAGACCACATGTCTTTCATCAACAACCCTAACCTCACCGTCCGTGTCCCCATAGCTGTGGGTGAGTCTGACTTTGAGAACCTCAACACGGAAGATTTCAGCAGTGACACTGACCCCGATGGCAGCAAAGAGGTACGGAGCCATGCTTGCTCATAGGCCGCACCCTCGTGCCTTTGTTTTGGGTGACCCATTGCATTGCAAGAGGGAAGCAAATTTGGCCTTCTGGCCAGAGTGCGAGGCTTTGCAGCCAGCAAATTTCTCAGTGCAAATAAAATAGGCCCTCTTTACTTTGTTTGGCAAGATGAGAACAAAGGTGGCACAGACCTTTCATGGGTCATATACAGTGGTGCCTCGCAAGACGAAAAGTATCCGTTCTGTGATTCTCTTCGTCTAGCGGTTTTTTTGTCTTGCGAAGCAAGCCCATTGACGGATTAGAGGATTAGCGCTATTAGCGGCTTTTAGCGGCTTATCAGCTTGTCAGATCAGCTGATAAGCGGCTTAGCGGCTTAGAAAAGGGGGGGAGGGGGAAAAACCCGCAGGAACTCGCAAGACATTTTCGTCTTGCGAAGCAAGCCCATAGGAGATTTGTTTTGCGAAGCACCTCCAAAACGGAAAACTCTTTCGTCTAGCGAGTTTTCCGTCTTGCGAGGCATTCGTCTTGCGGGGTACCACTGTATATGACTAAGTCATTCATAATAATAATAAGAAGAAGAAATTTTATTTATATCCCGCCCTCCCCAGCCAAAGCCGGGCTCAGAGCGGCTAACATCAAATGTATAACATATTAACATAAAATCAGACAATTAAAACACATCCTCAAATCAGATCAGGATCAGAATAAAATCCAATCAGATGGCAACCCGCAGATTAGGGTTGGGGACCTTATATGCTCACCAGGCCCAACTGTTTGTACTGAACTTATATGGGCCTGTGAGAAAAATTGGGAGGCCACTTTCATGCAAGTTCTTATGAAAGGGGAGAGGGAGTCAGACTGAACCCCGACCAAAGGCCAGGCGGAACAGCTCCGTCTTGCAGGCCCTGCAGAAAGATGTCAAGTCCCGCATGGCCCTAGTCTCTTGTGACAGAGTGTTCCACCAGATTGGAGCCACAGCCGAAAAAGCCCTGGCTCTAGTTGAGGCCAGCCTAACCTCTCTGTGGCCCGGGACCTTCAGAATGTTTTTATTTGAAGACCGTAAGCTCCTCTGTGGGACATACCAGGAGAGGTGGTCTCGTAGGTACGAGGGTCCTAGGCCGTATAGGGCTTTAAAGGTTAAAACCAGCACCTTAAACCTGATCCTGTACCCCACCGGGAGCCAGTGCAGCTGGTATAGCACCGGGTGAATGTGATCTCCCAGCGAGGACCCCATAAGGAGTCTTACCGCAGCATTCTGCACCCGCTGGAGTTTCTGGGTCAGTCTCAAGGGCAGCCCCACGTAGAGCGAGTTACAATAATCCAGTCTGGAGGTGACTGTCGCGTGGATCACAGTGGCTAGGTCAGGGTGAGAGAGGTAAGGAGCCAACTGCTTAACTTGGTGGAGATGAAAAAAATGCCGCCTTTGTTATAGCTGCAATCTGCACCTCCATGGAAAGGGACGTGTCGAAGATTACACCCAAACTCTTAACGGACGGTGCTGGCACTAATTGTGCCCCCGCAAGAGATGGGGGTTGCCCCCCAATCCCATATCGTCCCGACCCAGCCAAAGGACCTCTGTCTTCGAAGGATTTAACTTCAACCGGCTCCCACGTAACCATCCAGCCACAGCTTCCAAACATATAAAACCACAAATCAAAATATAAAACCACAAAACATGCAATCAAAATAAAAACAACAACCCAATAACACACCCCCAATAGGCCTAGGAAAGCTCTCTTGCTGAAACCAGCTGGCACTAATTGCGCCCCCGCAAGAGATGGGAGTTGCCCCCCCCCAATCCCATATCGTCGCTCCCCAGCATACAAAGAACATACAAAGAACCCTGTTGTATCAGCCCAAAGGTCCATCATGTATCATGTAATGGGGAACCAGATTGGATAGGGATAAATCTTTTTCTTTCTAGTCTGTCACTTCTTCATGTGTTCATAGGCTTTCTACATGGAGCAGAATGCTAGGCCCTCTGTATTGTGTGCTTGGCTTAACACCACAATCGGTCTGCCTATGTTTCTCCACTTTTAAAAAGGGGGAAATATCTTCCTGGGCAGTGCTGGATTTACGTATAAGCTAAACAAGCTGTAGCTTAGGGCCCCACTCTCTTGGGCCCCTCCAAAAGAAATGAAAGGGGGGAAACTGGATGTACATTTCCAAAATATAGGATAAAAAACAAATAAAAGAAAACCTGCATACAGCAACAGTGTTCCGTGTTGTGTAGGCTCCTGTGATGTACATATTTTGTTATGTACAAATGGCTTTAGATACCTATTAGGTCCATAAATTACCATATATATTCAACACAAAATACAGTGAAAATTTGTTGTTGACAAAGGACAGCTGGACATTTAAAGGGCCCCATTACCTTCAGTAGCTTAGGGCCTCATCAAACCTAAATCCGGCCCTGTTCCTGGGAGATATTTGGTCCTTCCAATTGTTTCCTTCTTTACGTCTATTTCAAAAGTCTTAAAGAATGTACCGTATTAAGATGGGCTGATATTCAGCAGGGGTTAGACTGGGAAAGAGTTTTATTCTTATTTTATTTCTTTCCTGTGCTGCATATTGGCATGAATGTCAACGTTGTTTAAAAAATGGAGCTCTTCATTTCTCCCGGCTCATAATATATGTGTTTGTGATGTTCTTTCCCATTGTACAAGAAACTGGACGATACGAGTTCGTCGGAGGGCAGTACCATTGATATAAAGCCTGAGGCAGAAGAGGTTCCAGTGGAAGCACCAGAAGAATACCTGGATCCGGACGCATGTTTCACAGAAGGTGATTTTGAACACAGTGGGGCAAAATGGACCTTTTAACAATATGGCATCCATTGTTACCTCGGGCATGTTACCTCGGCAGAGTAGCCTTCCTTGGTAGGGCTGACTTCAGGCTTGAGGGGGCCTTCAGCAAAGTGCCCCCTAAGACCCCTGCCGTTTAGGCAGCCACTGTGAGATATGCTCTTAATTTATCTCAGTGCCCCCAGTTTGGCATCGCTCTGGGACATTCTGGGAAATATAAATGGCAACTCGCAGATCCAGCAGAGTTAAGAAGCTCCTAGGGTTAAGCTTCTGTGCCTATTTACACTTTTTTTTACATTCAAAAACAAGCTAAACATTTCCTGAAGAAGAAGAAGATGATGATGATGATGATGATTAATGATAGATAGTTGTTTATTTCCTTGACATCGGATGGGAGGGCGTTCCACACGGCGGGCGCCATCACCGAGAAGGCCCTCTGCCTGGTTCCCTGTAACCTCACTTCTCGCAGGGAGGGAACCACCAGAAGGCCTTCGGAGCTGGACCTCAGTCTCTTAAGGAATATAATAAAAATAAACCATTATTAGATTTTTCAGCCAATCTCTTAAAAGTCTTATTAAGAAATTTGAAGGATTAGACCAGTTTGAAGGGTTGGACCAGTTGATATGGAGCTGCCAGTGCATGTTCTGACTGCAGCAAATTTCGCTGCAACCTTTTATTAGAGAATTAAATCTTCTGCCCTGAGCAGTACTATTCTACAGGATCTTAGCTATGGAAAATTTAAGGTATTATGCACAAATAAAAATATTTTGTAGAGCAATGTCCTTGATGATCATGACAGCGCTGGGAAAGTAATCTATTTTGACCTTTTATTTTTTTGTAACGAAGCCGAATTAATTAATTATTTTTTATATAAAAGAAATAAGGAAATGTTACGGCTCTCGGAAAACCTGTGCTAATTTTCCATTTGCAGGCTGCGTTCAGCGGTTCAAGTGCTGCGAAGTCAGCATTGAAGAAGGGTGGGGCAAGTCTTGGTGGAACTTACGAAAGACATGCTTTCTTATTGTGGAGCATAACTGGTTTGAGACGTTCATTATCTTCATGATCTTGCTAAGCAGTGGAGCCCTGGTGAGCAGAGTTATATTATATTGAGTCTTCTCTACGTAACGCTCTTAGCGTCACTTTGGGGGTCAAACCAGACAATACACGAAATGTGTAAAAAGGCATTTCAAACAGCTGAGTGTGTGTTTGTTTTCAAAGTTAAAGAGCTGCTGTCAGGAGTGGGAAAGGATTGGGACTCTTGAGGTTATCCCTTTGTCTGCATGCTGGGGAAGATTACCCATCCCCAAAGCTGCTGGTCACCCAAGGATGGAAGTTTCCATTGGTGCATTTGCTCAATTTACAAACTCCGGAAATTCAGTTGTTGCTCTTACAATCACTTGGGCAGCACAGTAGTTGAGATTGTCTACCATCCAGTAGGGATGCGGGTGGCACTGTGGTCTAAACCACTGAGCCTCTTGGGCTTGCCAATCAGAAGGTTGGCGGTTCGAATCCCTGCAATGGAGTGAGCTCTCATTGCTCTTTCCCAGCTCCTGCCAACCTAGCAGTTTGAAAGCACGCCAGTGCAAGTAGATAAATAAGTACCACTGTGGCAGGAAGGTAAACGGTGTTTCCGTGCACTCTGGTTTCTGTCACGGTGTTCTGTTGCACCAGAAGCAGTTTAGTCATGCTGGCCACATGACCCGGAAAGCTGTCTGTGGACAAACGCCGGCTCCCTCAGCCTGAAAGCGAGATGAGCGCCGCAACCCCATAGTCGCCTTTGACTGGACCTAACCATTCGGGGTCCTTTACCTTAACCTTTTACCTTACCATCCAATGCTCCCCCCTTCTTCTATGGGGGGCCCTTGGTGTTCATGAAGGGACCTATGGACTTTTGTGGTACCAGTGACAACCATGTTCTTGTAGCGGTCGATGTGTTGTTTTTTTCCACCACAATGTTCTCGAAGTAAACACAGCTACTGGAACATTTGTTAAAAACTTAAAATGGAGGGTGAACAACAGGGTGAAAAGCAAGCGTAAGTATTGGGTATTGGGTCTCCCCAAGGCTGCCTGAGAATGCTTTGTGCTGACGCCAGCTCTGGAGTCACTTGCTATATTACTTGTGAAAACACCCTAGGTGTCTTTGACAAGCACTGTGAACAAGGGACTCCAGCAGATCTTTCGTTTATTTGGCATTGCCTCCGATACAATACTTAAAAAAGAAAAAGAAAATACTAACAACAACCAGTTTCTACACAACCAGAAAAGCATTGGAACCACTTTTGCATGGCCACACCATACAGGGTAATATCTACTCGAAGGACCAATGAAGTCCAAGCAAATTGCCTGCATCTTTCCAATGCTGATATTGCTCCTCCCCAAGGATTGGGCAACACTTGCATGGGAAGGAAAAAAAACCCCATATAATCCAGCTAGTGTCCTTCCAAGAGATAGACAGAGATAGACTGGAAATGGCATTCCACCCACATGGAAGCAGCTTTTGTGCCTCTCCAACAATACTTCAAGCGTTGGGAGATGTGTGAACTGTACGTTCCATGAGAAGTCTGTGTGTCTCCCACAAGTTTTTGGACCCAGTTTTTTTATTTCTAGCTCGCTCTAGCTGCCAGGAAAAGAGTGTGATGATCCTTGTTGCCTTGTTACTCCTTAGGCCTTTGAAGATATTTACATAGAACAGAGAAAGACCATACGGACTGTCTTGGAGTATGCCGACAAAGTCTTCACTTACATCTTTATCCTCGAAATGTTGTTGAAGTGGTGTGCCTATGGATTCGTGAAGTTCTTCACTAATGCCTGGTGCTGGCTAGATTTCCTCATTGTAGCAGTAGGTATCATTTTGCTTCTTCCAATCCATGCATTGGTTGTTGTTGTTGTTTTAGCAGGACTGGGGCATTCCTTTGCACAGATAAATGAGGACCGGCAATACCATTCCTGTAGCTTTCTAAATCGGGGCTCCAATAACGACAGGGGTGGAGAACCTATGCCCCCACCCACCCATTGTTGGACTCCAGTTACCATCAGCCCCTGCCAGTTTGGCCCATGGTCAAGGGATGATGGGAGTTGTAATCCAGCAAAATCTTGAGGGCCACAGTTTCTCCACTCCTGAACCAAGTGCTGAGAGTTCACCTATATGTGTATACATGTGTGAACAGGACCAATCCATCAAAATAGAATTGTTCTATGCTCTCTGCTCCAGCGATTCAAATTGCACGGTTCCATACTTTCACTTTCAGGCCTGCTTTTTCAGTGGAATCGGAATGTTGACTGGAATTGAGAAAAGGGCACAGAAATAGCAGACAAAGAAAAATAGTTTTGCAAGAAAATCTGCCTGCTGCTGCTACTGGCTGTCCAAGAGATAACTGAATAAGCTGCCAGAGAGATCCAATAATCAAAGTATTGGTGAATGGTGCAGTTGACAATATCTTTTGGAATCATCAGCACCCAATAATGCTGCATTATTCAGGGGGGAAATGAGGGAATAAAATGGAGAAAATTGAAATCTAAACGATCTGATCAGTTTAACAAACCAAAGACCCAGAACAAGGAATAATAATAATAATAATAATTTATTTGTACCACGCCCTCCCCAGCCAAGACTGGGCTCAAGGCGGCTAACAACCAGTAATAAAAACAAGTTGATTAAAATACAATTAAAAAAACCAAGATTAAAATACAACATTAAAACATTAAGATGCAGCCTCTCTTCACAGGAGGAGAAAGGAAAAAGAAAGAGGGGGAGGGAGGGAATCAAACTGATTCCAATCCAAAGGCCAGGTGGAACAGCTCTGTCTTACAGGACCTGCGGAAAGAAATCAGATCCCGCAGGTCCGTCTCATGAGACAGAGCGTTCCACCAGGCCAGAGCCAGTGTTGAAAAGGCCCTGGCTGTGGTTGAAGCTAATCTAACTTCCTCCCAGGACCACTAGGGTGTTGCTATTTATGGACCTTAAGGTCCTCCGTGGGGCATACCGGGAGAGGCGGTCCTGTAGGTACAAGGGTCCTAGGCCGTGAAGGGCTTTAAAGGTCAAAACCAGCACCTTAAATCTGACCCTGTACTCCACCGGGAGCCAGTGCAGCTGGAAAAGCGCTAGGTGAATATTGTTGTGCTTCACCCCAGAACGCCCAATTTGAGCTTGGAGTTCCAGTACTGATCAAGAATGAACCACATAATTGCACTTCTTCCGTATTACACCTTCCTCAAAAGCAAGGGTTCTCTTTCAGTGTTGCCGGAGGAGGTGCGAGTACATGGTAGATAAGCTCCCCCTGCGCCAAAGCTTCTCCATCTCTCCACCCATCTGCCTCAAGTATTATAAGATGCTCAACTATGTGCCTCCCTCCATGTTTTAATTATACTGTGGGGGCAGGGAGGCAGTGGAGGAATGGTATCCTTTCTGCAGGGAATATTTCTTTCCCTCCCTTGTAAGAAGTGTCAAGCAACCCAAGTTTGCTTGGCCTGCCCAGCCCACATTGAATGAGCCTGAGGGACAGAGCTTTCATTAGGCTTACTTGGGGGGACACCACCAAAAACTGGCAATCAATCTCTAAGTGTCCCATAATGTTTGCAACTACCCCCTGTGTAATAGGGTCCAATTGTGAATCCTTGCAAAGATTACAGACAGAGGTAGCTCACAATGGAGATGAGTGCACCAGTCTTCAATTGCCCTGGGCCATGTCCTTGTCTTCTTTCCTCTGGCGCAGTGTAAGCTTTGAGGAAGCTTAGTATCAAATGACAAGTTTAAATTAAATGTGCAGCTGCATTAGTATGTCTGTGTCACATCACAATGCCTGATTTGGGTGGCAGCCGTGAAGTGGGGGCAGGGGTCCAGACTGGGACCAAGGCACCCTTTCCCCCTTTTCCACTGTTAAGTTGTGGGTGAACATATCAGACAACACAGCAATTCTTCAAACAGCTCTTGTTTATTCACAGGCCAGAACAGAACTGAACTGAAGGGTTCAGTCAGCCTGCTTATATAGAGCTCCAGTACAACGTAACTGTAGCAATTTTCTAAAACTATCCAATCACTGAACGTCACTTTTGATCCTTTATTTGCATAACTATCTACAGTATCCCCCTGCTGGCCCAGGGTGAGAACTTCAGTACATAACACCCACAAGCCCCCTCCTTCTCACTGCTATTTCCCTGGAAGGGTAGCTGTGATTGGCGTCGATTGCAACTTCCCTCCTAGGAAAACAGCAGCTACCAGGGACGATT
Organism: Podarcis vaucheri; assembly: GCF_965113315.1. Lineage (NCBI taxonomy): Eukaryota > Metazoa > Chordata > Lepidosauria > Squamata > Lacertidae > Podarcis > Podarcis vaucheri. The sequence goes on along the minus strand of NC_138760.1, from coordinate 20,617,107 downwards.
TTCCTCTCAGGGCTGCAGTGCAAGGAAAACTTTAAACCTGCAGCACAGCACCATTCAACAACACAGAGACAAAAGCAACCGCCCACATGTATTTAATATAACAATTAGTTTGGCTAGTTGCTTGTAATGGATGGCAGGGGTCTCTGTGACCATACCCTGCAACCTCCATGGGCCAAGATTGCAAAATGTTCTTGTGAACTCATTCCCTCTCTTCGTGGAAAAGAAGAACTGAAAGTGAGGTGATTTTTTTTTTTAACAGCATATACCTTTTTCATGGACACTACTGCTATGTGATTAGAAAGAAAGAAAATGAAACTTTCAGAGACATCTACTAAAATATTTTTATATTTGGCTAAAATGAAGTGAAACAAAAATCTGCAAAGAGCATCCTGTCTTAATAGCATGTGTTTGAAATTTTTGGTCCTCCAGATGTTGCAGAACTACAACTCCCATCATCCCTGGCCATTGGCAATGCTTTCAGAGACTGAAGGGAGTTCTAGTTCAGAACAATCTGGTGAGCCAAAAGTTTCCCCACTTTTGCTAATAGTATTATATTAAGATCTCTAAAATGGCTGCATTCTTTCAAACCATGTGCAAGTGGTATTTCTGAGGTATGGAAAAAAGTTATTCCATGTAGTTCTTTTCTGATTCCTGAAGCTGTGGGATATATTTGTGTGTCTCTTTTTCTGAGCAATGATACATTCTGTTCCTACTGTTCTGTTTTGATTTGTTTGGAAAAATGTGATTACTTTTCAGTTCCATATCAGAAACCCAACCATTATGCATTTTTTCCTGAAATTATTATTCTGAAAATTAACATTATAGGCCAATGTAAATGATCTGTTTGTTTCTTGTTAGTTTACTGCTAGCATTCAAAATTTTAGAAGGAACTTTCTTGGATATATTTAGTGCTATTTGTCTTTTCTTCCCCCAAAGTGTTTTTTTTCTTTTAGTAATAAATGTTGACTGTCTGTTTTTATGTTGGGGAAAGTTCATATCTCTAGCACGACTGCACTTCCCCTTGCTATTGTCTCAAAAGACAAGTGGAAAACTAAAATTCCTGTTAAAAGTCAAGCAGAGATTCTTTCCTTTAAACTAATTTCTCATTTTTTAAGAGTGTAAGTGTCAAGTACATAGGGACAATTACTGTAAATCACTTGAGATGCCTCATAGGAAGCAATTCATCAATGAAATTATTATTAATAATAATAATAATAATAATAGCAATAATAATTTAATAAATGAAATCTGTATATGCTAGTGTTGGAGGGGTTCTGGTTTTCTACCAGTATCTATTCAGGACTGGCTAAAACACATTTTTTTCACAAATTACAAAAAATGATCCATTTATTAAGCACTTTTACTTCTCATTTGTTTCAGCTAGCGAGAGTTAAATGTATGTTTTCTTCACTCACTGAACTCCATGGAACTTAAAAGAGCTTAATTTTGACTTGACCGTGCCCTATGTGAACACACTTTTTGAGGGGGGGGGATTTTTTATGTGGCCGACTATTAATATATTGTGCTTCAATTATGTTTTTCAAAGACATTGCAAAAACACTGCTGAAGTATAATTCTGGGAAGCTTACTATTTTAACTGTAGAGCTTCTTTTATAATTTCATGGGAAATTTTTGAAGCAGGAGTGGCTAACCCATGGCCCTCCATATTTTGTTTTTGTTTTGTTTTTTTGCTTGACTATAAGTCCCATCATCCTTGACCATTGATCATGGTTTCTGGGGCTGCTGGGAGTTGGAGTCCAACAACATTTAGAGGGACACAGGTCAGCCAACCCCTGGCTAACAAATACTATTTTTGTCTGTATCACATATACATGTTGAACTGCCTGCTCCTAATTTAATCTGCATTAAACTCGTGCTTATGCAAGCTTAAGACCCACCGGCTTGTATTGATTTAGATATGTAACACACTTTTCAACCATTAGGTCCTCAAAACAGCTTTAATTTCTACTAAATCCTTCCTTTATTCCCGTACTTTAGCCTTCACTATACGGTACAGTTCTACAGTAACTCATCCCCCCTCAAAACACTGCATAGCCCATTTCCTCCTTTCCTTAATTGGTTAAATAAAACCCATATTATTCTTATTCTTTCAGTTCCAAAGCACTCTTACCCAAACTTAGTTACCGTATTTTTCGCCCCATAGGACGCACCGGCCCATAGGACGCACCTAGTTTTCGGGGGGGAAATAAAGGGGGGGAATTATTATTTTTCCCCCAGGTGCAGGGCTGGGGGGGGGCGGACGACAGAAGGAGACCCATATGTTTCTCCTCCAGCTTCCAGGCAGGCGTGTGGCTGAAGGGTCGCTGTGCAGTTTTCCCTCTCTGCGCAACACCTCTCCTGCGAAGAAGAGGCGCTGCGCGGAGAGGGAGAACTGCGCAGCACCCATCAAGTGAAGCTGGAGGAGGAACTGAAGGAGACCTCGCTTCCATAGCCGTGCGTCACCTCTCCAGCCGGGAGAGGCTGCGCACGGCTATGGCAATACCCCCACCTCCCGCAAAAGCCCACAGGAGCCGCGCACCCTTTAAGGAGCAGGCGGCTCCTGTGGGCTTTTCTACGAGGAGGGAGAAGGGACTGACTGGCCGTGTCAGTCCCTTGTCCCTCCTGAGGAAAAGACCGCAAGAACCACGCGGAGCTTGTGTGCAGCTTTTGGGAGCTTTTCCTGCCTGCCTCCCCCCTGCATTCGCCCCATAGGACGCACACACATTTCCCCTTCATTTTTGGAGGGGTAAAGGTGTGTCCTATAGGGCGAAAAATACGGTACATGTCCTCAATAAGCTGGTGCCTTAAGGTATAACCCTTTGGCAGCCGTCTGAAGACAGTTGTCTCCCCAGAGCCACAGGTCTATTTTAATATATCAAGAGACAAAACAGGAAGAAAACCAAGGCCTCCTTCCTTCTTCTACCAGTTAATTCAATATAAATATTAATGAATTGTTAGGTGGGATTTTAAAATATCTCCCTAATAAAGCATACTTTGCCTACTGAATTATCAATCCCCAGACTAGGAGAAAGGTAGGGAGGGCAGTAAGCAAAAATAATATTCCCCTTAGAGATGCTTCATATAAAATTTGTGTCTATATCACCATAGCTGTCAACTTTTCCCTTTTCTTGCGAGGAATCCTATTCGGAATAAGGGAATTTCCCTTTAAAAAAGGGGAAACGTTGACAGCTATGCTATATCACCTGTAACATTAGTGTATTTACCACCTGTATAAAGTACAGTGGTACCTCGCGTTACATACGCTTCAGGTTACAGCCTCCGCTAACCCAGAAATAGTACCTCGGGTTAAGAACTTTGCTTCAGGATGAGAACAGAAATCGTGCTTCAGCGGCGCGGCGGCAGCAGGAGGCCCCATTAGCTAAAGTGAGGCTTCAGGTTAAGAACAGTTTCAAGTTAAGAATGGACCTCCAGAACGAATTAAGTACTTAACCCGAGGTACCACTTTAATAAATTTTTTGTGTAAATGATCTGTACCTTGCAGCATCACCATAACATGTGAAAGGGAAACATGGGAGATCAAGATTGGTCTCAGTTCATACACAGTCCCATTTTATGTTACCTTTAAAAGAGAGCAAGAGAGAGGGAGAGCAAAGATTGTTTCTATCATAGAACAGCATAAAAAACACCTATAACCAGGATTTAGTAAATCAACCTTTCTCCATTCTAAATGCACTTACATTAAAAACAAACAAACCCAAAACACCCTCGTTCTCATATCTGTTGTCAAGGCAGGAGTCAGGATCTGGTCATGAATAACTCACAAGGTGTCGGTGAAGTTAACTCTTTATTCAAAGAAACAAAAGAGCTGAGACCTAGTACACACAGCAACTCATCCCAGCAAGTCTTGCTCCAGTTGTGAGGACTGAAGGCCCCTGCCTTACCACAACTCCCTGTTTCCTCCTCCCCTGGGTCTGTCCCAAGCAACCTGAGACTTCTTTGCCGTGTCTGTTCCACCCTCATTATACCTCCACAGGTTCTGTGGAGACCAGGGTGGGGGGTGGGAGCTGGTCACATCAGGAGGGGGAGACCCCCTGGCTTCATCATCAGCCCACCTGATCTCTGCCTCTTTGTCCCCCTTCTTCTCCAACCTCTGAGTCTGCCTCTGAGTCTGAACTGTTCTCTACCACAGCCTCTTCCTGCTCACTAAACCCTGTTGCCCCTTTGGCTTCTGACATCTCCTCCTCCCAGTTTCTCCTTCTGACCATTCATCAGCATTCCATCACCAATCCCCAGGCACTGAGCCTTCTTCCCCTGGGGGTTCACTTAGGAGGGGGGGTCCTCCGCTGGTGCATACAGCCAGTCCCCGACACCTGTTATTTACAGAAATAAAACATCCAATTAACATCTTCAAAGCATAGTAAGATGTGTCTAGTAGGCTTCAACCACTCCAGGCCCATAGGGCATAGACGACATATAGACATAGTCACTCTATCGGCATGATCAGATCCTATACTTGTTAATAAAGGTAAAGGGACCCCTGACCATTAGGACCTCATGGGACAGGTGAACGACCCAATTACACTCATACGCAGCAACCGTAGTTGCAATGCTAAGATGGGAAGTAGCCCCATTGTGTGCCCATCCCTCATGGTTCCTGTATTTAGACTGTACCACAGCAGTGTAGGAATGAACACTGTGGGTGGCGCTGTGGTCTAAACCACTGAGCCTCTTGGGCTTGCCAGTCAGAAGATTGGCGGTTCAAATCCCTGCAACGGGGTGAGCTCCCATTGTTGTGTCCCAGCTCCTGCCAACCAGCAGTTCGGAAGCACACCGACACAAGTAGATAAATAGGTGCCACTGCAGTGGGAAGATAAACAGCGTTTCCATGCACTCTGATTTCCGTCACGGTGTTCCATTGCACCAGAAGCGGTTTAGTCATGCTGGCCACATGACCTGGAAAGCTGTCTGTGGACAAATGCCAGCTCCCTCGGCCTGAAAGCAAGATGAGCGCTACAACCCCATAGTCGCCTTGGACTGGACATAAGTGTCCAGGGGTCCTTTACCTTTTTTACCTTTTAGGAATGAACCACACGGAAGCAACAGCCACACTGCAAATGGTGATCTACACACTGGCCCCCAACTGACATGCATGCAGTTTCAAAGTATTATATGTTACTTTATTGATTGATTGAGTCAACACAATTTGTATACCATTTGACTGCAAAAAACCCTCTCTAGGCAGTTCAATGAAGTATAAAATAAAACATTAAAATGCTCCATTAAAAATGAAACAGTTTAAAACAGGTATTTTAAAACTTTCAAAAGACAATGAAAATAAACAATAGCTAAAAGGAGATTAAAACACATGTAACTTCTACATTAGGCTTGCCTAATCGAAATTGTTATAAGCGGGCGTCAGAAACAATCCTCTGATAATGTTTGAGGATATAGCAGGGATACGTGGGCTTTGCCTACTGATTCCATAGTGCATGAAGGTTTGCTGCATCCCAACCATTTTAGCAGTGGGTTTGGGGGCGCAAGGCAATACGTCTCTCTAATTGTACACCACCATTCTTATTCACCATAATGTATAGCATCTTACTGGAAGGACTAGTCCCCCTAGAATAATGAATTGCAATCCAGCATCTCAATAAAGAGCTTACAACGATTTACCCCCACCCCTTAACCGCTGCACACTTTTCAGTGTTTTTCGCTGTTGGCTTTTTTTTTCCACCCCCAAAGGAGGTGAGAACCTAGACGCTTCCCCTTCTCCCCTCAAATCTCTGCCGTGTCACGCCAGTGGAAATGAGCAAGGCAGGCCCTCTATCTGCCCCGTCTGAATGAGAGAACTAAGGCGGCTTGTGCAGTGTGTGTATTTATCTGTATTCTTTCTCATAGGTACCTTTAAAAATTTGTCTGGCTTAATTTAATGGGAGCTGCTGGGATCCTGCAGACTGTTAAGAGGGCGAGGGTAAGGTTCTTGTCATCCGTTTGGGCTCCTAACCTTCCGACAGACCCCGTTTCCGTCTTGTGTGTCTCTGCCTCTCTTTCTCTATCTCACACATTTTTCCCCCCTTTTGTTTTATTCTTATGCCTCTCTCAACCGCATTATTTCCTTCCAGGTCGTTTCAGTGAAGTGAAGTAGGCAGCTGGTGTGGTCATGGTCTTCGCTATCAATCTAAACGGGGGTGGACTTTGGGCCTGCCTGCAAGTCCACTTTGGGGGATGGATTTAAAAAAAAAACAAAAAAAAACCTTCAGTGCTAGGGGATTTATTCTAACAGTCTGGAACCTCTTTTTTTTTTCTTTCTTCCTTTTTTCCTTTTTTTTCTCTTTCTTTTTTCTGTTTTCTGTGTAGGTCTCTTTAGTCAGCCTTGTAGCTAATGCCCTTGGCTACTCGGAACTAGGTGCCATTAAATCCCTTAGGACACTCAGAGCTTTGAGGCCTTTAAGAGCGTTGTCCCGATTTGAGGGGATGAGGGTAAGATGCCATTAGCGAGCTGATCCTTCTGCATGCCTGTGGATTACCGGGGGTTTTATTTTAAAAGCATGCTAGAACTGATCAAACGGGTAGAAAGACATAACGACAAACAGAATCATGGTGCAGCTGCTGACTTGATCACCTCCCTCTGTTTATGATTCACCTTCACCCCTGCTGCACACTTCTCCCTTTTTTTTTTTTTTAAATGGTTCATTGGAAGAGAAGAAGAAAAAAAGGGAGATATATCAAGCTGCCTCATTATTGGCCCAAACCACATGTCATTTGTAGATTCTCTGTTGGCACTTGGCTGCTCTTATTTAGCCTGGCTTCTGATACTTCTAGCATTTTCTGGCTGTAAGTTTTGAAACAGGGAGAATCACTAGGTGCAAAGAAGCAGAATTTGAACCGCCCCTTGTTTTTTCTTCTCCCCTTCCCCATACAAAAAAAGGCTACGGCCAAAGGTATCAATCAGAAGAGGTCGAAAACCTGTATAGCTTCTATCTCTTGCGTGGGGTTACTCATGGCGGTAGGAAAGCACTGGTGGTTGGTGGAGGAGCTTAGCCATCCCAAAAGAAAAGAGTACTGGTTTAATTCCTCTCGTTTGCACCTCGTTGTTCTCAGTCCAGTCGTCAATGACTGGCAGCCTTGACTGGTAGTTCAGCTTCCCTCCCTATTCTCCTTTCCCCTTTTACCATGCTTTATGGTCCCCTTGTCCTGTCACGGCGATGTAAGCAACAAATCACAAGTAAAAGCACAGAACCTGAATTTTCCTGAAATTTTTAGAAGATTCCGCTGCCGAGTGTATCTGGTAATTTCCAGGCTTTAATGGGAAATGGCCATTTTGATGTTGCTGTATTAAAACAAAATGTTTGTGTGTGAAATAATCTCATGCAAAACCAGCCCAAGGTTACCCATCTTGGTCTGTATGCAAAGGAAATAATGCAACAGTTTCAAACCTAAACATGCTTATTAAGGAACAGGCTCCATTGAACACCACAAGACTTACTTCTGAGTAAACATGCATTGAATTATGGGTGTCTGCTGTATTATAAGTCAAGCAAGAATATCATTAAAAGTAGAAATGGGATAAAGGTGGGGAGAGAATTGGGAGATGACGTAATGAAGAACTACAACTACTATGCAAAGACCTAAAAAAACGTGTTTGATTTCAGAGTTCAAGATCTGAGCTATTCACACCCAAAATAGGGTTAGAAAGATGCAGTGTTTAGCATGATCCTCAGCATGTTTAAGGCATTAATCTTTACCATGTCTGCTCAGGAGTAAGTACTATTTTAATTCAGTGGGGCTTACTCCCAGGTAAGTGGAGTTAGGGTTGCAAATTAAGTCCTGCTGATTTCAAGAATATTTGCTCTCCCAAGTAAGTGTTTATAGGATTGCAGCCTCAAAGAGTATAGGTAACTTCTATAAGGGAAAAAAAAGTTATTAACAGGTAGCTCAGACCATTCAGAGAAACCACAGATATTCTCTATTTGAATTTTTCATCCTAAATATTATGTAATATGCCTCCCACGTAAAACATTCCCTGGATAGAAGCGTGGCAAGCTCCCAACCCCGACCCCCCACAAGGTTAAATAAGACACTTGACAACAGTATTTTAGGTTAATGGGCTAAAAACGGCCACAACTTTATTGGCTACAGATTGTGAGCGGTATTGGCTTAGGCATTGGACCTAACCGACTATCTGACTCCCACCCATCTGTGCAGAGTCTGGGAAGGGTTAAACACCAGTAGGGGCAGTCCTGCTGACGTACATCAACTAGGAGCTCCCCCGGGGCCACCGATAGGGGTCGTGCCTTAGGCCGTAGTTTCCCCAGGCTTCGGACAGGGCCAGGCCCCCGGAATCCTTTAACGGAATACCCTTCAATGTGCGGGGCAGGTGATGGCACTACCTCCCCTCCTCTCTTCTCCAGTAGTATTCCAATGCCTAACCGCCTAACTTTATCAAGTTGTGAATATTTGCTATGAGGTAGGCAAAAACCAAGTGGCCGGTGACAATTTGCCAAGTAAAAGAAGTCCTAACAGGCCCCTCAACGGCAACCAACTGAAGTCGATAGCAAGGTCAAGAGATGAAAAAACCTAAAGGGCAGGAGGGTGGGGAAACCGGAGCAGCTGGAAGCGCGGAAAGGGGTGAGATTCCCGCTGCGTCCTGCTTAAATCAAGCAGGCCACACTCCCAGCTTGGTTGCCTGGGCAGTGACGCAGCCGGGAATCCCCCCCCCATCGCGCAGGGCTGACCACACCCTTGCGCATGTGAAGGCATCATGAGTGCCCGGAACTCCACCTCCTCCTAAGGCAGAGGCACTGGCAGAGGAAGAGGAGTGTGAGGGAGCGCACCGCCCCCGGCAGCACGATCCCGGTGGGGTGCCCCCCTGCCCCCAGGATACATGCCCCACCCCCAGGACGCGCACCATGCCCCGGGATGTACGCCAGCCCCGTCCCTGCTTGTTCTCTGCCCCCCCGGTGCTGGAGCATGAAGCTCCGCCACTGGGCGGAAGTGGCTTTCCAGAAACTATGTACTTCATGGTTTATTTCCTAGTATAGATTGTTGTTGTGCCTGCATAATTCAGCAGAGGGTTAATTGTGCCTAAGCCCCATTGATTCGGATGAGATCTGTGCATGTAACTATGCACTGAATTGTAGGCAATCCTAAGGAAGTTGTGGTTGCATAAATGCCATGAATTTCAGTACGGCTTAAATCTTCTCCATAATATAACCAATTGTGTTTAGGCTTTGAGTCCCCATGCCCGCTTAGACATGAAGTTGAACTAGATTTACAGAGCAGTCTTTCACATGTTTACCCAGAAATAAGTCCTGCTGTTTTGAATAGGGCTTACTCTCTAGTAAGTACACATTTAGGATTGCAGTGCCATTTACTAGGGAGTAAGACCCCTTAGTGGGACTTACCGTATTTTTTGCTCTATAAGACTCACTTTTTCCCTCCTAAAAAGTAAGAGGAAATGTGTGTGTGTGTTATGGAGTGAATGCAGGCTGCACAGCTATCACAGAAGCCAGAACAGCGAGAGGGATTGCTGCTTTCACTGCGCAGCGATCCCTCTTGCTGTTCTGGCTTCTGAGATTCAGAATATTTTTTTCTTGTTTTTCTCCTCCAAAAACTAGGTGTGTCTTGTGGTCTGGTGCGTCTTATAGAGCGAAAAATACGGTACCTCAGATGTTTCACGGTAGGACCAGGTGTCTCTAGTGGAAAACCCATCTTTAGCACAAATGTAGCCCATGTCTGAAGGGATGTAAAATCTGAGAAATTTCAGGGAGCCCAGAACACCTTCAGTTCACTGTCACCTTTCAACTGCTGGATATTTGACATTTTTGGAGAAAGGTTAATAAACTAGATGGATCACAGATATGATGAAGGCTAGTTTTTCATTTTCTGCCAGATAATCTGATGATAGCAATAAAAGATTTTCACCCATATAGAGTTGGAAAGGTGTTGTTTTCTTAGTTTAGCAAATCAAAATTCGCTTACTGAGCTATTTTGCAGCGTTTCCCCATCCTTGTTATTAGCATTGATTCAATCTTATACCCCTCAAACAATAAAAAGAACAATCTGAGCCAAAATGAGAGAAAATAAGAGCTGAAATGATCTTGCTAAGAAGCACTAAATGTAGGTCTTTTGCTTTCCTCTATGCTCTAATAACTTACTCAGCTGTATTTTCCTGGGGGAGGGAGGTTGATAGTATTGCTATGAAACATGCATGTACTTCTTGACAATTTCTAACACACAATCACACGAAAAAAGCCATGTTCCCTCTCATAATACTTGATGATGGTTTTTTACCATTTGTTTAGGTAAAGCATATATACAGTATATATATTGGTTACATATATTTAAGTGAATGAGTAGAAGAGCGAGAAAACTTAGGTCCTATTTTATGATTAATAGAGCAACCCCAAATGCCAAAGCAGTTTTAAAGTCACAATGCCTGGCCAATAATTGCACTGCTTTACATTTTCACTAGTTGCCCTGTTCCAGATAAATTGTGGCTATAGAAGGGACAAATTCTGAAGCTCATATCAGGATCTGAGATTTAGACTGAAGGTTCTGAATTTAAGCGTATGTATTATTATTATTATAATTACTTTGCAAGTATATGCAGAGAAATCAATTGACTATTGGGTGTGATGATTTTTTTACGCAATCTGCCTTACACATGACGTATTTTTCTGCAGGCAGTGCTGCACATACATATAGATTGCGGTGTGTGACACTGCAAGCGGTTGCCTTTTCCATACCGTATGTAAAGCAACAGTGGCACCTGCTGGCAAGGAAATAAGTGCTCGCGCAATGCCAGTGCTATCCCGTTAATCCTAATTCACTGCAAAAGAAGCCTCAGAGACTGCTGGTTGAGGTGTGGATGGCTTTGGAAGAAACTGTAATTGCTTGCTAGTGGGGACTTGATAGCTACTGCACAGAAACTGTAAAACTGAAAGGAAGCAAAAAAATGCTTTGGTCCCGAAATGAGCATTTAATAGCTCCCCATCCTTTGGAATCATAGATTCAGAATGGCACGCTTTCAGAATCTGTGTGACAAAATGCATGTCAAACATTATAGAATAGACATGCGTTGTTGTTTTTTAATCCCCCGTTTAAGATGCTGGGAGGAGCAATATATACGTCTTAATCAAAGGATAAGAGCCTTGAGTCCAAAGTACCCAGAGAAGACTGAAGACCGTTTTGAAAGAAAAATGGAAAGGGAGGAAGTAGATCAGTGGTAGAGGACACGCTTTCTCTGCATGCCCCAGATACAATCCCTGGCAATGCCACGTAGAATTGGGAAAGACTTCTTGTCTGAAACCCAAAAGAGTAACTGCCAGTCAACAGTAGGTAGTTCTGAACTATATGGACCAACTGTCTGACTTAATGTAAGTCAGCTTTAATGTAAGTCAGCTTTCTAAGTCTTTCAAAGTGCAATCAGTTCAACAAGGTTTTCTCCCAGGTGTGTATAGCATTGCAGCCTAAACTCTTCATTCATTCCCAACATAGGACATCCTAATAAAAATAAATAAATGACGACTCACCTGGCTCTGTTAAAGATGGCTTAACTTTTCTCCATTAGACTTTATTCGTATTTTCACAAATATCATCTGTAGTGGCAGGGACCAAAAAATAAAAATAAAAATGGGAGGGAAGCCCTGTTGAAAAAGTATTGATTTCATTTGCTTTGTTTCAGGGGAGGGAATATGGCTTTTCTTTTTGAGCTTGCAAACATGCATGCTCAGCTCTTCAGATATGATTGGCCTTGCTTATCAAACAATAAATATAGCCTTGATTGTTTTTACACTAAGCCACTGCTAAGCCTTAGAGCAACCTTGATACCCATTCCTACTCCCATTTGAAATAAATGGCTCAAAACCCCTCACTTTTCTACATGGGAGTAGGATACACCTTGCCCATAAATTCCATAAGTCTGGTTTTAAAGGGGGAAATTTTTGCTGGTGGAAATTCTTTAAGCCTATTCAATTCCACATTCTCTGACTTAGCTGATGGAGTCAGCCAGCGGTCCGGTTCTTATCAAGATAAGGTATAATCTCTTTCTTCGTCCACCACATGTTTTACTGAACAGCAAAACCAAAAGAATAAGTTGCCAAACAATCTCTTGAAATATAAAGTCTTTCTTTAAAAAATTACAGTGGACAGAGAGGGTATCTTTTTTTTATTGCAACTAGCTTTTGATTCCCCCCATTAAAACTAGGCATGTCTGTTTTGCTTCTAATTCATCCTCTCTTCTGTACTGAAACTCTCTCCTCCTTCCTCCCCACTTCTAATACAGGTGGTTGTGAATGCCTTGGTGGGAGCTATACCATCCATTATGAATGTGTTGTTGGTCTGCCTTATCTTCTGGCTGATTTTCAGCATAATGGGGGTTAATCTTTTTGCTGGGAAGTATCATTACTGCTTTAATGAGACGTCCGAGTATCGATTCGAGATAGAAGAAGTCAACAACAAGTCAGACTGCGAGAAGCTCATGAATCCCAACGAAACGGAGATCCGGTGGAAGAACGTAAAGATTAACTTTGACAATGTTGGTGCAGGGTACCTGGCCCTTCTGCAAATTGTAAGTTCTGCCTTTGTAGCTTGACTTCTCCTGGAAGTAATGAGTTATCTCTGTTCAATGTTTAATGGTTGCAAATATTGGCTTCCCCGTGTGAAGTCCCATGCAAATGTCAGGCGCTCATCCTACACTCGAGTAGGACCCTGGTAGAGACACATGCCCTACTGGCATGTTCTCTCCCTCCTGGTCATTCGTTCGGGAGCTTCAAAAGCTTTCTTCAGCCTGAACATCACAGCGACCGATGCCAACAGACATCAGCACACTTAGGGATCCGCAAAGTCTTCGCAGCTTGCGTAACAGACCTCAGCAACTCAGCATTTTGGCTAATCTACTTTATTTACATATAAACACACACGGAGCACTGCAACATGGCTCCCTCTCTCTCTACCATCAGACAGCAAAGAGAAAAAGAACAAAGGACAATAGTCCCACTTCACAGAACACAGTAACACAAACATCCTGTCTCTGTCACTTCCCTTTCTGTGGAGTCAAAACATACACCGTCATGTGATAGACAAAAATCCCATGACTGCAATCATGGAGCAGGAATTCTAACAGCAAATTCATGAAGCAAATAGTATCTTCTTGCCTGTGGAGAGAGAACAAGACCCAATTTTAATCTTTTGGCTAGTTAGGTTTCAAGGAGGGAAGAGAAGCTTAACTATTACCACCTCTCTCCCATTTACCAGTCAGGATTCAAGAGGTTGGGTTGTTCTTTACAGTACAGTGGTACCTCGGGTTACATACGCTTCAGGTTACAGACACTGCTAACCCAGAAATAGTACCTCGGGTTAAGAACTTTGCTTCAGGATGAGAACAGAAATCGTGCTCTGGCAGCGCAGCAGCAGCTGGAGGCCCCATTAGCTAAAGTGGTGCTTCAGGTTAAGAACAGTTTCAGGTTAAGAACAGACCTCTGGAATGAATTAAGTACTTAACCTGAGGTACCACTGTACTTGTGTACTGTGGCAGGTTATCGTCTCCTGAGCAGGGTGAAGTCTGAGCTAGGTGATTGGAAAACTTTGTGAAGAGAGGAATGTGGCAGCAAGGAAATGGGAGAATAGTTGGTTGAGAATTTCCCCTGGCCATTTTAGATGTACTGTTCCAGATATTTTGATTGATGTCCAGATGTGCAAGCGAATTTCCAGTTCACGCAATGAGTCTCCGGTTTCGTGTCCTTCATGCTGTGCCCCCAGTATCTTCTACAGAGTGTCAACCAAATAGGTTTGGGGCGGGGAGTGTAGAGGAGGAAGTGAAAGTCCCCTTGTGTGGGCGGAAGACTATTCTGCTGGTGGAAGAATATAGTTGGGTGTCACCATTTATCCACTTCATTTGCATGCCTTCCATCCAATCAAGTGAGTTTAGTTCATGCATGGAGAGGCCTTCCCACAGCCCTCTGTGCTGCCCAACAAGTCATTCACACATCCCAGCCAATATATATCAGGAGTGAGGAATATTCTCTGCCTTAAGGGCCACAGAGAACCTTCCGAGAGCTGCATGCCATCGGTGGGGTTCGTCAGAGGCAAACGTGGGCCAAGCAATGGATGTGAAATTGTGACCTTTGTACAGTCCAGTGATTGACACAAGATAACATCACCAAGGCAATGATTGTAAACATCCACAATCTTGGTGCCCCGCAAGACGAATGCCTCGCAAGGCGAAAAACCCGCTAGATGAAAGGGTTTTCCGTTTTTCGATGCGCTTCGCAAGACGAATTTCCCTATGGGCTTGCTTCGCAAGACGAAAACGTCTTGCAAGTCTTGCGGGGTTTTTTTGCTCCCCCCTTTTCTAAGCCGGTAAGCCGCTAATAGCCTTTTAGCCACTAAGCTGCTATGCCTTTAATAGCCACTAAACCGCTAATCCGCTAATAGGGTTGCTTCGCAAGATGTAAAAACCGCTAGACGAAGAGACTCGCGGAACAGATTATTTTCGTCTTGCGAGGCACCACTGTATAAGAAAATGGCAAAAGTGGCTTCTTTCCCAAATCAGTTTTATCTTAAACAATAGCAAATGCGGTAAATGAAGAGTTCACCTGTAATATGTCAGTGACTCACTAAGGTCACCAAATTAAAACTTTGCCACACCAAGTTCAGATACCTAGGGGTACAAATAACCAGAAACCTCAATAAATTATACCTCCACAACTACAAGCCCCTGTGGCGACAAATTAACAAAGACCTAAAGAGATGGAAAAACATGAATTTCACTCTCTCAGACAAAATAGCCACGATCAGAATGATCACCCTCCTAAAACTAACCTACCTATTCCAAACCCTCCCAGTCTGGATCCCCTCAACCCAACTCCGCAGTTGGCAGAGAAAACTACACTCTTTTATCTTCTCACATAAAAAACCAAGAATAAGCCCCAAATACCTGCACCTATAATATGTCAGTGGTTCAATGCAGTAGTCATTGCATCACCACCCTGTTCGTTGTTTTATTGTTACATTCCAGTGGGGCAAATGTCAGAGGCTTCTACACACACCACAAATATGTCTTGATCTCTCCCTCCACCTTCCAGGAAAGCAAGAGGCATTATTACAGTTCAAACACTCATTGCAGCCAGGCAGAAGCACTCAGGGAGGGTTCAGAACAGGAATGGTGTGTTGTGTGTGACATTGGGAAAGGGGTGTAGCCTAGGGAGACTCCCAAGGGGTGGTTCCCAATATTGATCTATATATGAGGTACAACACAGCAATGTGTAATAACTTCAATGGAGTGAAGAAGCCGAGATGGTGTGTGCTGTATTCATTTACTGGATATTTATTTCAAGGAAAATGGTCCGAAACAAAAAAGCATGTTTATGTATAAACCTTTTGAACTTTGCTTTCTTTAACTCCGCTTTGTGTATAAATCCTTTTTACTGCTCTTTTTTCCTACAGACAAATCACTGTAAAACCAATTTGAATTGTGTAGATTTATGGAAGAGGGGCATCAGATAGATTGATCATTCGTAGTTAGTACCGTATTTTTCGCTCTATTGGACACACCGGACCATAGGACGCACCAGACCATAGGAGGGCTTCAGGCTTCAGACGGCTATCCGCAAGCCTTCGGAGCATGGCGTGAACTCCTGCTGTGTGCCGAAGGCTTGCGGATAGCTGCCTGAAGCCCCCAGAGCGCAGCGGGAGTTCCCTGCGCTCCAGGGGCTTCAGGCGGCTTCTGTGAAAGCAACGTGAAGCCTCCAGAGCGAAGGGGGAGATCTCCCTCTGTGCTTCGGAGGCTTCGCATTGCTATCGCTGAAGCCAAGGAGCCTGCATTCGCTCCATAGGACGCACACACATTTCCCCTTCATTTTTGGAGGGGAAAAAGTGCGTCCTATGGAGCGAAAAATATGGTATATTGCAGGGGTGGCACATTCTGTTTTGCCACCCGAGGCAAAATGGGAATGGGACTCCCACACACACACTGCACCCCACCATTTCTGCCATGCACCAAAATGCACCCCCTCTCACCAAAACTTTGCTTGCTTAATGGGCAAGCTGGTTCTGGTATATTATACGCAGTTTGCAGAGAAGGCTCTTGTTGTAAAGAACTGAGTCTGGTGGCCAAGAGAATTTGCACATGAAATCAGTTGTTTCCGAGCACATTAGTAAATTCCCTCCTAAGGAGAAAAGAAACTTGACCACAATCTGAGCGACATGGATTCATAAGAAATGGCATAACCAATCGAAGGAACCATCAGCCAACAGGAGGGCCCATATTATTAAACTTGCCTTCACCCAAACCGTAGGTGGGAAAGGAAAGATGACCTTGAGCCAGTCACTATCCCGCAGACTATATCCAAACAAATTGTTGAATATTTTTTGTGCCAAATGACCTACAAAGAGATGCTCTTTTATATAGTCCTCCTATACAGATGTTTTGTTTTGTATTTTAATGGGAAAAATAATTTCCCTCTAAAAATAATGTGTGTTTCCCTCTATAGGCAACCTTTAAAGGCTGGATGGACATAATGTATGCAGCAGTAGATTCTAGAAAGGTAAAGCACATCCACTTCTGTCACTGTTATCACAGAGCTGGTATTTGAAACAATGTTTTTCTGTGCCATTTTATACGTACAAAGAATGCCACCTTGCAAGGTCATAGCTGCAAAAAATTTGCTCCATCATCGCGATCCGGCTGTCCCTAGGACCCCAAGGACTGCTACTGTATATGAGGAATATACGACGCAGAATCCTGCAACGCTGAAGTGGGTGGAATAAACCCAATCCGGCCAGAGCTTTATGTTCACTCTGGGTTACTATGGAACTTTGGGTCAGGGGACGAGCATCGGATTTTAGGATGGTGTGGGCAGTTTCTCTGCACAGGGCTGTCAGGGACTGGGCAGAGGAGGAATGGTGGAGACCGCCTTCTCAGTCTGACCCTTCCAGGGAAGAAGAAGACAGATTTACAACAGAGGTTTGAGGGAGGTTACAGCTCAGACGCAGATGAGGGGAAAAGTTGGGAAATAATGAGAGAGGAGGAGGAGGAATCATGGGGGGGGGGGGAGGCAACAGCTGACAGACACAGTGTCTTTAGAAAGCATTCCAGACCCTCCATCTCCCAGAACCTGACAAGCCTTGAAAGTAGGAGAGCAAAGAGCTCAAAGACAAAGGGCACGTAGCAGCACCCGTAGGAGAGACAATGAGATAGATGAATGAGGAAGTGGGAGAGACGGGGGGTGGAGATTCACTTGGGACAACACCATTATCCAAGAGGCTGGGTTCTATAGCCTCTCTGTGTAAAGAATGAAATAAAAAAGGACGGTCAGAACGTTCCTTGTCTTTGTATGTTCCTGGGCAACCAGCTGGGAGTCCCTGGCAACAGCCAGACAAAATTGAGAAGAACTATACAGTGGTGCCCCGCAAGACGAATGCCTCGCAAGACGGAAAACTCGCTAGACGAAAGAGTTTTCCATTTTGGAGGTGCTTCGCAAAACGAATCTCCTATGGGCTTGCTTCGCAAGACGAAAATGTCTTGCGAGTTCCTGCGGGGTTTTTTCCTCCCCCCCCCCTTTTTCTAAGCTGCTAAGCCGCTTATCCGATAAGCCGCTAATAGCGCTAATACGCTAATCCGTCAATGGGCTTGCTTCGCAAGACAAAAAAACTGCTAGACGAAGAGTCTTGCGAGGCACCACTGTAATTAAGAATATCGATTTTGGGGCGCCCAAGTTTGGCCTCGCACAGGGCACTATATTACAAAAGGTTACCAAAGTCCACCCCTTAGGGGGACAATAACTTCAGAGAGCATATTTGATGATAAAATAAATAAATTGCAAAGATTTTCAAGCCTTTGTTACATCCCACTTACAGATGCAGCTCCTGAAATATGTATATTGTTTTCTCTTATACACACAGCAAGATCAGCAGCCCAAGTATGAGGACAACATCTATATGTACATCTACTTTGTCATCTTCATCATCTTCGGATCCTTCTTCACCTTGAATCTCTTTATCGGTGTCATCATTGACAATTTCAATCAGCAAAAGAAAAAGATAGGTCAACTTTTCATATTGACTAGCGTAAAGGACCCTCAACCCCCCCCCTTTTCTCTGAATTAACTTCCAATAAATAATCCATGGAATTCCCTGAAACTTGCAGCTTACGAAAGAACTGATTCACACATGCAGGTTGCCACTACAGTTGCCACATGGTGGCATGGTTGTATGAATGTGTCTTCTTCACAGAGAGGACTTTTTTGTCCCCTCAAATGAATATTTATGTTTCTGTGATTTTTCACCATACTGGAACAAAACATTCACACCAGTCTCACACAAAGGACTTGCTACTTGGAGCTGTCATCATACAGTTCCATTTCAAGCAATTATTGTACCACATATTGAACTTAGATCCAATAGCTTCTTCAAAACCACTAAATAGATTCTAAGTCCTGAACTACCAGGGACTAGCGTATCTTCTCTCATTGTCTGCCAGTGACAATGTAATTTTCTCCATTATTATTATTTTTTACCTCATGGAGTAAGAAGAAATGGCTACCCCACTTCAGTTGTACCTTCATCTTTAAGCAAAGGTTAACAGATTGTAACCAGCTTTATTTCCTTTTCCTTCCTTTACTTTGGAGGTCAGGATATCTTCATGACAGAGGAGCAGAAGAAATACTACAACGCCATGAAAAAACTGGGCTCCAAGAAACCTCAGAAGCCAATTCCAAGGCCTCTGGTGAGTTTTCGGGCTTATTCCCAATATACTGCCCCTTGTACATTCAAATAAAGTCTTCACACTTTTCCAGCATCCAGCTCGTGCTCTCTGAGGTTTGATCCCTTCTTATTTTGACCTGGTGTGGTGTCATAGCTGAGGCACAAAGCTACCTCAGGAAGACCCTGCTTCAAATCTCACCTACCAGCAGATAGCCTTGGGCCAGCTGCAATCTCTTAGCCTCAGCTCCCCATTCCCAAGCTGGTGGGAATAACAACATGCATCTATCTTACATAGTTGTGATGTGCATAATAACATCCAGAGCTGGAAGCAGGTTATAGGCCCCACCGCTACGAGAGCCAGTGTGGTGTGGTGGTTAAGAGCGGTAGTCTCGTAATCTGGGGAACCGGGTTCGCGTCTCCGCTCCTCCACATGCAGCTGCTGGGTGACCTTGGGCTAGTCACACTTCTCTGAAGTCTCTCAGCCCCGCTCACCTCACAGAGTGTTTGTTGTGGGGGAGGAAGGGAAAAGGAGAATGTTAGCCGCTTTGAGACTCCTTCGGGTAGTGATAAAGCCAGATATCAAATCCAAACTCTTCTTCTTCTTCTTCAAGGTGCCCCATTCAAACTGCCCCACTGCACCTTGTCACACTGTTATGAGCTTCAAGCTACCCATCATTTTAATTTCCCTGCAGTGTTCCAGAGTGGATACAAAAATCAAGAACATCAGGGCACTGTGGAAAAATCAAAATGGTGGATAATTTCCCTGGCATTGTTTCATGATCAAGGGACCGGGAGCAGGCAGAAGGGTCAAATGGCAGGACCAAGCAGCCCTTCTAGGCCTCTTAGACCATGGCACATTGCCTAAGTCACTGCCAGCCCTGAATACTCAGCATTATTATGTTTTTGTTACATTTAAGTGATCTCCTGAAGCAGCATAACAGGGCTGCGACTACTCTTCAAAGGTGGTTTAATCATTTGGGTTCTTAGCAAGAAGGTTATTGTGCTAGAGCCTTTTAATGTTAATCTGCATCCTGGACATGGGTGGCGCTGTGGTCTAAACCACTGAGCCTCTTGGGCTTGCCAATCAGAAGGTTGGCGTTTCAGATCTGCGTGACAGGATGAGCTCCCATTGCTCTGTCCCAGCTCCTGCCAACCTAGCAGTTCGAAAGCACATCAGTGCTAGTAGACAAATAGGTACCGCTGCTAAGGGAAGGCAAACGACGTTTCCATGCGCTCTGGCTTCCGTCACGGTGTTCCGTTGTGCCAGAAGCGGTTTAGTCATGCTGGCCACATGACCCGGAAAGCTGTCTGTGGACAAACACTGGCTCCCTTGGCCTGAGACCGAGATGAGCACCACACTCCATAGCTGCCTTTGACTGGACCTAACCATCTAGGGGTCCTTTACATTTCCACACATACCTGGTGATGAACAGGATTGCGCTGTGTGCTTCACCCTTCACTACAAAATGGGATTGTGAGGCCAGATATGTTTCTTATTATCATTTATTAAATTTGCACACCGGCCTGTACCCACAACTCTCGGAGCGGTTACAACATAAAAACACAATATAAAAACATGCAATGCATAATAAGAACAACCCAACAAACCACCCCCCATCCCCACGTGATGTAAACACACAAATCAGCTGCAGTAGAGGATGTATGCAGTGAATTGTCCCATACTACAAATACATGCATCTCCCTAACTGTGCGTTCTTCCTGTCCGGTGTAACAGAATAGAGTCCAAGGAGCTGTTTTCGACTTTGTCACCCAGCAAGCGTTTGACATACTGATCATGCTGCTCATCTGCCTCAACATGGTGACTATGATGGTTGAGACGGACACACAGAGCAAACAGATGGAAGAAATCCTCTACTGGATCAACCTGGTCTTTGTTATCTTTTTCACATGCGAGTGTGTGCTGAAAATGTTTGCCTTGCGTCACTACTACTTCACTATTGGCTGGAACATTTTTGATTTTGTGGTTGTCATTCTCTCCATCGTGGGTGAGTATATGGGTGTTTGCTGCGGGGCGCATGCAGCGCAAAGGCCTGCGCTTGCGAGAAGAGAAAATGAGTAGATGTGCATCGGATTCAGAGTAAACTTGCATAGGATTGTGCAATTAATACAGTGGTACCTTGGTTTTCGAATGTCTCCGTTGACAAACGTTTCAGTTTTCAAATGCCCTAAACCCAAAAGTAAATGCTTCGGTTTTCGAATGCGCCTCAGAAGTCGAACAGGAAACGTGGCTTCAGTATTGAGGCTTCCATATTGAGTTTTCAGTTTTCAAACGTTTCAGAACTCGAACGGTCTTGTGTTCGAAAACCGAGGTACCACTGCACCGCACATTAACTTATCACTGCTTCCCAGCTTGTAAAATCAGAGCTGGTCAGATTTCTGTGGGGAAATACCGTATTTTTTGCTCTATAAGACTCACTTTTTCCCTCCTAAAAAGTAAGGGGAAATGTGTGTGCGTCTTATGGAGCGAATGCAGGCTGTGCAGCTGTCCCAGAAGCCAGAACAGCAAGAGGGATTGCTGCTTTCACTGTGCAGTGATCCCTCTTGCTGTTCTGGCTTCTGAGATTCAGAATATTTTTTTTTCTTGTTTTCCTCCTCCAAAAACTAGGTGCGTCTTGTGGTCTGGTGCGTCTTATAGAGCAAAAAATACAATAGTTTGGGAAGGAAGTTTGAGTCGGGAAATAACTGCTTTCCCCCCGGACACACACACCCGTTCTTCCGCTTAAACTCTGCAAATCTGCTTTCATTTGTACCTATAAACTACCCTGCTCCATATGGTCCTATGCTGGATCACAAAAAATATGATGATTAAAAACAAATGCAGATTAATATACAGTAAGCATAATAAAACAAAACCACAAAACAGTAACAAACTAGCAGCACGCAGCAATGCAGGAGGAAGACAGCCACCAAAGGCCTTGGTAATGATTTTTATTAACTGGAAAGTGTTATCAGGAGCATATTTCACCAATTAATCATACTTCATGCCATTAGTTCCTGGGCCCAATTTAAAGTGCTGGTGTTGACCTTTACGGTCCTGAATGATCTTTGTTCTTGAAGGGCAGCCTTCTCTCATATGAGCCCACCTTCATATTAAGAGCTCCCTTAGAGGCCCCACGATGTGTGATGGCTCTATTTTTAATGCAGTGGGCATTTATGCAGGGTAGGGCATTGTCGGTGGTGGCACCAAGGTGTGAAAATCTCTTTCTAGGGATTGCCTTGCTTCTTCCTTGCTCTCTTTTAGACAATTGGCCAGTAGTTCTGTTGAGCATTTGGGGTTCTCTGGATGACCTAGTTTTGTTCCATATTTTCTGCTGCTGTTGGCAATCGCCCAAAGCGCCGGCGCCTACTTTGAACATGAAATTTGGATTGTTGCCGTTTTTAACATTTTGTTTTTTGTCTTACCGATTGGTACCCATTTAGAGGATTGTTGAATAGAAAAGCAAGGTATAAAAGTTGTTGTTACAAGGGGGGGGGATTTACACACACACACACACACAACGGGATGTTACATCTAGCATGATCCTAAACAACAGAGCAAAGTAAACAGAAGGGAAGAGAGATTATACTATTTTATGATTCATGGGGTATAACAAGGCAACAAGCACTGCCTATCATTTTATAATGGTCTTAATAAAAAGATGAGGTGCCCTTGTAAAATGAAATTTGCTGATATGGCTCATGGGCATTTTGCAAAGACTCAAATACTAAGGATATGGAGATAGGAAGACTGCCAGCCTCAATGAACCTAGTATGGCATTTCCCTCTCAAATATGGCCAGTACTACCTGCTTCTGGGCAAATGGTATGTGATTACTTGAAAGAATTGTAACGCTATTTTTTCTTCTTTCCCCCAATCTCATTTAAGGTATGTTCTTGGCTGAAATCATAGAGAAATACTTTGTGTCACCTACTCTCTTCAGAGTCATCCGCCTGGCCCGTATTGGCCGCATCCTGCGCCTGATCAAAGGAGCCAAAGGGATCCGCACCCTGCTTTTTGCCTTAATGATGTCTTTGCCTGCCTTGTTCAACATTGGTCTCCTGCTCTTCCTGGTTATGTTCATCTTTTCCATCTTTGGGATGTCCAACTTTGCCTACGTCAAGCACGAGGCTGGCATCGATGACATGTTCAACTTTGAGACTTTTGGCAACAGTATGATTTGCTTGTTCCAGATCACTACCTCAGCTGGGTGGGATGGTTTGCTTTTGCCCATCCTCAACAGGCCACCGGACTGTGATTTGACTAAGGAACACCCCGGGAGTGGTTTCAAAGGCGACTGCGGGAATCCCTCGGTGGGGATCTTCTTCTTTGTTAGCTACATCATCATCTCCTTTCTGATTGTGGTGAATATGTACATTGCCATCATTCTGGAGAACTTCAGCGTAGCTACGGAGGAGAGCGCCGACCCGCTGAGCGAAGACGACTTTGAGACCTTCTACGAGATCTGGGAGAAGTTTGACCCCGACGCCACGCAATTCATTGAGTACTGCAAGCTGGCAGACTTTGCTGACGCTTTGGAGCACCCTCTCCGCGTCCCGAAGCCCAACACTATTGAACTCATTGCCATGGACTTGCCGATGGTGAGCGGGGATAGAATCCACTGCTTGGACATCCTGTTTGCCTTTACCAAGCGGGTGCTGGGTGATAGCGGCGAGCTGGACATCCTGAGGCAGCAGATGGAGGAGAGGTTTGTGGCTTCGAATCCATCCAAAGTGTCTTACGAGCCTATCACGACCACACTGCGGCGCAAGCAAGAAGAGGTCTCTGCATTGGTCATCCAGAGGGCGTACCGGGCTCGCTTAATAAGGAGGGGCTTTATTTACCGAAAGAACGTCTCCAATAAGATGGAAAACGGAGGGACAAACAGGGAGAAAAAAGAAGGTACCCCGTCCACAGCGTCCCTCCCATCCTATGACAGTGTGACTAAGCCCGAAAAGGAGAAACAGCGAGCCGAGGAAGGGAGACGGGAAAGAGCGAAAAGGCAAAGAGACACCAGGGAACCCAAATATTGAGATGATCCGTAACATTAATAACTCTAGGGGAAAAAGTATGAGCGGAAAAGATTGTTTACAAACTTCCCGATAAAATATATATCAATAGTGAACAGCTGTGGAGACACTTTACCTGAAGATCCTATACCAAACATAGTCTGCTTACTGTGTGACCATGTTGCATCTCAAAGCAGTGATCTACCACCTGTTTAACGGACCCATCTAGGCAAATATATTAAAAAAAACAGGAAACAATGCAAAGGCGGGGTAAAAAAAAAAGGATTTTATACTGTTTGGGCAGGTGGATACTGCATGTTCCACATCAGTCAATGCAACTTAGGACAAACAAGCAAAATAAAACACACACACACACACACTTAAGGAAAAACAAACCAACCTGCTGCTTTAGGATTCGTATATATTTTTTCCGAAGCAGCCAAAATGGATTTTATTTTTCTCATTTTATTGAAAGGAAACCCAGAACAAAAACAAAACAAAAAAACCATCACTTTGAAGGGTTGGGTTGCTCATGCAAAACTAGATTTTCATATTTGACATTTAGTTTAAGCACCAAAAAAACAAACAAAAAAACAAAAAAATTAGAACAAGGGGGGAAACAAATTGAGCAACGACAAAAAGCTGAAACGAAACGACACATATTTAGCCCATGTCATTTAATCATCATAGTTCCTTTGGTATTTATTATCTGCATACTTCTTTATTATATGGGCTTCACCATGGTTTGGGAGATGGGGATAATCAGGTGTTTTCAGCCTGCCAAAACTCGCTCAGGCTGATTCCAAAAATAAAATACAATAAAATTGTGCTCGTTTCAATGCATAGAAATGATTTGCATGATGGCATGCTGTGATCAGGAATCATGCATGAGGAATCATAAAATCACAAGACACTCAATATGCTGTCCAGGCCTTGTGTTAAGCCATATGTTCGAGGCACTCCACTGACTACGGCACACTGTATTGGGAGAGTTACTCTTAGCTATATCTATGCCCTTCCGCCAAGTTACCAATCCTTAGATCTTTCCATGCACCTCCTCTAGGAAGAACAAAAATGTGAAACCAACCAACGGAGACCAGTTTATGTGTATGTTTATTAACCATGCAGCCATATATTTTTTGCACTTTTTAAAAGAAACAGCTAAAACGGGAAATGCTGCTCTTAAAAGCCTTCTGATGGAAAAAGACCATGCAGCAATGGTTTCTTAACACAATGTCGCTGTCAAAGAGTGCTTTAGGGCTTCAAGAAAACCCACCCGGTAGTTTTGTTTCCTGCAATACTCGCAATTACTCTTTAGCCTCCATTCCGCAGTGTAGGTAACTTTTCCCCCCCTCCCCTGTTAGACATGAAAAAGTGCTATCGGAAACAGCACGTTATCTTTCAAAGGTGCAATTTTCAGCAGATCTATAAAGCAATTTTATCGAGGAGGGTAGGGTTACGACAGGGAAGTTTACAGCACTGTGTGCCATATTTACATGCTGGCGGTTGCGTCCTTTGGGATCGTTCTGATGCAAGGAACTCAACAATGGAGCACAAGCTGATTCCCAGGAAAGTGGCCTCTACTTAGCGTTCTTCCGTTGACAGATTTCCTGCAGCTTGCAGTCTTGACGTTGCACGATTTTCTTTGCTTTTTTGCATTTGTTTGTTTATTTTTTTTACAGGAAAAGCAAACCAAAATGCTAGCAACAATAACCATAATGTTAAAAACCGACGTTTAGTAGAACATCACACGTTTGATGAGCAAAGTAGCCGTGTGACATGGGTGCAGCGCTGAGAGAGAAAGTGTCCTATATGTCGTGTGCCTTCACCAACTTTGCATTTCATCCCACATTGTTGTCATAATTTTAACCAGTCCTGCAAAATTCAGGTAGGGATGAAAGAGCTACCTCTCAACTAGTCTTAACTCTAAATTGACGGGAGTCTCACCCTGGGGGGTTTGGGGGTGGGTGGGAACATAATTTTTGTGTTTCTAGTTAGTACCTGGGCATCTCAATATTTTGAAATGTTTCATTGTGTCACCTTCAACGAGTCGATCATACTGAGAATTCAGTTGTGTGGGTTTTTCTTTGTCTTTTAAGGGCACGGGCTTGTGGAGTAGTTTTCGCTGATGGGCCAAAGGTTGTATTGCACTATAACCAAGACTCTGTTCCATCATGCAGCTTTAAAGAGAAGGCATAGGCTGCTGTGAATCGTTTAGAATGCCTGGTTGCAAAAAGGGAGGTGTACTGAACTTTTTTTAGGGCGCAATGAAAGAAAACAAGCTGTTTGAATGTGGACCAAATAAATTGTATCTATAAAAGGGCAAAAAAACACACACACAAAATAATCACTCAAAATATTCCAAAAGCAAAACAAACAAATAGCAATGCCTTTTAGATAGCTGGCAGAGGCTTGACCTATAGAATCTCGCCGCCTAGATGCCCGCAACAAGGGTCTTGTAGAAAGCAAGCCGTTCGATAGACATCTGTGCCAAGTTGGACTTTTTAAATGCATAGTCTAGCTATCATGAAATCAGTGGGAGAATTCTGCTGTACCAGATACCACAAGGAACAAAACATTTCTATCCTGTTAGACTTACCCCACTTACTCCTACAATGTGTATAATAAAAATAAAAGTAAAAAAAATACATGCATATGTACAGGCAACATTGTAAACAGCACAACAACAACAAAAGCTGAAAAATGTGGTTGAACTTTTTAAAAGAATATTATAAATACTGTAATATATCATTTTATTTTATTGGCATGCCTTTTTGTAAATAACAAAGGACTACAAAAAATTAAATAGAATGGCTTCTGGCGTATGCCACTGTCCATGTTTAATTTTATATCTATATATAATACATTTTTTTCTCTTTCTTTTTTCCACTTTTGAGACAATGTCAACTTATGTACATCCCCACAGGGGGAGGAGATAAAGCCTCCCAAACAGACATAGAGCAAAGCTTTATTGCAAAGTTACCTTTACAACAAACGGAAATATTTAGACTATATTTTGGTTCTGAGGTGCAATATATTTTGACCACTTCTATGCAAGATTTGGCTAAATGTCATAATTGTTCTTTAGCTGGACTATTGTTCCATATGGAAAGCTCGGTACATGTAGTGTTTGTGCTGTCAAATTTTACTAAGCAATTTTTAGTAAAAATGCCCTGCAATCTATATTTACATTGGGTCATTATTTAGCGATACTTGAACTTTCTTACGTTACACTAGCTTTACTAACAAATAAAAGTTATTAACAAACAGCTTCAGAGCTGAGGGCTATGTCCTACTAAAGTGAATACTTTTGTTTTTTCTAGTTGCTACACTACATTTCTTTTTTTCCATTTCTTTTTTGGGGACAGTTGTTTAAACAAACAATAGGCCAAACTTCACAGATATTGTGGAACTTGCTTCGTATTTTTATATGCATCATAATTTAAGCAAAGCGTAGAATATTGGGGAAATCTTACTCAAAAATTAACAATCACAAAAAGGTAGTTTGAGACATACAGACAGCATATAAAGATATATAGAATCAAAGAATTTGGCAATAAAGAAGGAATCCTATTAGTTTAACAGGCATGGCCAATGCTTTTTCGAGAAAGCATTAGAAAATTAGAAATCAGAGAAATCTCAAAATCGTTGAGAACAGTTAGAAAACGTACATTTAATTTTGATAGTGCTAATTTTTAAGCTCAACATTTTGTACTCCCCACCACCACCAGAAAAGGTGCTGTATAGAATTTTGTTGAAATGTTGTTTTTTTCTGAGAATATTGAAATTAGTTTTTGCTTTTATGTTCATTTCTTTATTTATTTGGAGTGGTAGAATTAGTAAGAAAAAGCAATCTGGTTTTCTGGGCTGTCCGATTAAATGGGCAGTGGAGATTTCTAATCAGCCAACAATGAATGGCAGGTGCTTTGTGAAATTGACATGGAAGATCTTCAATCAAGTCACAACCGGGGGGAAAACACTTATACATCAAGTCATTTGGCATAAATACTATGGCTGGGCTTGCAACTTCTCACAAACTCATGCCACTCCAACCATCCTCTCCCTCACAAAAAACAAAACCAGAACTTGAGGGTATTATTGTTAATACAATTGAATGGTATAAATGGCAATAGGCCTTGGAAGAAAACATAATTTCAAGACTGCATTTATTTATTTTTTGAGCACGTATAATTCGGACAATATTCTTTAGAACAGTGGTCAAGTTGTGACAAGTTCCTATATCAAAAATGCTGGATATTTTAAAATAATATGACCGACTTCCTTTGTTTTCCTTCTTCAACTACTTGGATTGTTTTTACGAAGACTCCAAGAATTCAAGTTTTCCTTAACCAACAGACAACTTTATGATGCAGAAATGCTTAGTAAAACTATGTAATTGAGAAGATAATCAAAACTGACTTGTGCATGAAGGGGGAAATCTAGAATTCAAAATACCAGTGTTACAGGAAGTATTGTTCTGATCACTGTTGTCACTTTTATCTGTGGAGTTTTTCTGGAGGGTATTATGTAAGAAAATCCTGCTTCGTTTACTCTCGACACATTTTATTATTGAGGGTTTAGAATAAAAATTACTCCTAACTTTAAATATTTCTAACAGTGCAAAAATGTGCAATCCAATCTCTATATTATTGTTTAACTAGGACGAATCAGGAGCTTTAGTTAGAAAGCAGAAAATGTTTTGCTCTTCAGGTGGGAAGTTGCATCAAGATACATATGTATATCCCTGTTTTTTCTCTCTCTATTTTGTAAAGACATGGGGCAAAAATTATATTGCCCCAATTTCACCCTACACCCAGTCCTCCCATTTAAACTTTTAAGATAAAGGGAAAATGCTGAGGAATCTTAAACTCAAGATTCATAGACCCGTTAGGATTTGCATATCTGCCGTAATCCGTCTTGCAAGTGCAGATTGCCAGTAGTGAATTATCCTTGGGGAGAAGCCATTATTCAGTGGTAAAGTACTTTATTTTCCTACAGAAGGTTACAAGTTCAGTCCTAGACTAAGGTTACCAGACGTCCCCATTTCCCGGGGACAGTCCCCAGATGTACAAATCAGCCCTGATACAAAATCCATTGAAGTTGAAAAGTGTCCCCGGATTCACTGAAAAAAAATCTGGTAGCCTTATCCACATAAAAGGATCAGGTAAGATGTGATGTAAAAGACCCTCTGCCTAAAGTCTTGGAGAGCTACTGCCAACCCAACTAGAAAACACTGGGCTAAATGAGCAAATAGTCTGACCTCAAATAAATTGGCTGCTCCTTATTAGATAGCTTGGTGGCTCATTGTAGTCGTTATAAGAAAACACACTTTAATGAACTATGTGCTGCCGCTGCTAGCCAAAGAACATGAAATGAACATTCCCAGTTCAACTGCACATGGGAAAGTTGGTTTGATGTGTGTGTTCTGCATTTCAGCGGTTAAAAGGTTTCTGTAGCAATCATATTAACTCCTAAGAATGTAAGGGAACTAGGTTGAGAATTAGCATGCAGATATTCTCAAATAGATAGTTGTGGCAATTATCAAAGAAGCAGGGTCTGGCCATCCAGAAATCGTCAATTATGGTTGACATTTGTTTCTTGCACTGATAGACCTTTGGTGATTCTCTGAAGCAAAATGCTGTTGACCTAGTGCTATCCTCCAAAACTTTGTAATTCAAAGTTTGGGAAGCAAAGGCAAAATCTTGATAGCTTGGGCATCTGGGAGTGATCTTGCCAATAATTTTTAGTTAAGACGCCAGCTTGAGCATTGAAAAATAGAGATTCGATTTTATTTTTATTTTACTTTTTACTCTGATACAAAATCCCCTGTCGTACAGGGTACATTCAGGTACAATGAACAGGCCTAAATGTGGCCCAGTGAGAATGTTTTCTTGGGCCGAGAGTCTGATGCTTGAAATTGGTTGCCTCGTGGCAACCAGTACAGGGCAACAGCGTGATCTGATATTCGTCATCGATGAACTGAAAGGTGGCTTCCTGTACAGGACCAAGGGGCCACTTCATATTTCATGTTGTAAAGTATTTTCAGTATGAACGTAGCCATGTTTGAAAACGAGGCATATGTGACCTCTTACGTGTTTGCCGGCACACATGTGCGGTGCCAATGTGGCTCCGAAGCATTGCTCAGTCTCCTAAGCACCAGCTGGTTCAAAAAGCCTGTCTAAACATATGAAAGTTCACATGCACCTCTCTGGGGGGATGAATGGAGAAAATAGCCTGAACTGGCTCTTATGAACTGGAGAATGACATGAAAATGAAGGGCTCAGATATCACGGTGATGAAGACCGTAGATAGATGGTAGTTTGAAACCCTCTGGTCTCCATCACCATGTTGAGGACTTCAGTTTCAAGACTATGCACCAGCATGAAAAGGCCCTTACCTGGGGATTGCAGGTAAGCACTCACAATCATGTCCCGTCTGCAACCTTGGCCTTCTTCTGCTACGTATGTTTTTACTCCTTCCAAGCCAGAAGATTCTCAGGTTGATACTGCACTTGCCTTGGTACAGGAAATGGGTAGCTCTGTGGTCCTGTGTGTTCCATGTCCTCTCCTCCTTTTGCCGTCTCTTGCATATCGGTAACAGTCTCTCCATAAACAGTATGTGCTAGGGCTTTAGCTGAACATAGGTCAGTGGAAAGCCACTCCTTGGCTTATAGCAGTTCTGAATCCATCCACCGGACAAAAGTAATATGCCTACGCTTTGCACTTTAAATAATTTGTTCCAATCAGCTGCTTGTACATTTCTCTCTCCCCGCCCCCACTTTTAAATCTTTCCATTTAAAGGGCTGAAATGCGACACCTTTCCTTCATCCGCTAGCTATGACTCCCCGGTTGCCAGGTGGTTAAGAGGAAAACAATTTTGTAGCTAAGCTCACAGATTATTTGGGGAATCATACCCATGCACCAGTCTCCTTGTCTGTTGTATGAGGCTTTGTTTTGTTTTGTTTTTATTTTTTAAAAAGTGAGGTGGAACTGGGGCATTGAAATTTGCTCAGAAAGTGGCTCGTTTGCTGTGGTTGTGGATAGTTGTGCATGCCGCAGGTTCGTTTCTCCTGTCATAGTTTTGTGGTTTGGGTTACATGTTTACCCCCGTTTTCCTCCCACAGTTCAGAATATATGGAATCAGGCACACTTGCAAGCAGAGGAATTCACTGCACTAATGAATAGCAAAATAAACATTTTGTGTTTCAAAAGTTACAGTGATCACCTCCATGTGAGGGTGATGGGAGCTACGCTGAGTGAAGAAGCTCTAGAAGGTGAATGGATTATCATTCATTAGAAGAGATCCCACACCCTAATTAAAAAAAAAGACAAAACATTAATCCAAACATTGTGAGACTCCCTTTAGTAATGAAAGAGAGAGAGACTCTACTATTAAACAAGTTTGGACTTTTGTGATGTAGGACGCTTCCAGACAGGTTCTTAATATGGGATGAGTGCTCCTCATGCTGACAATTTTTTCACAGTGCAATACTAGCCCATGGTCTCTCCACCCCCTTTTCATTCTGGTGTATCCTTTCCAAGGAAAATGTGATGTTAAAAAACAAATCTGTTGCCAACATCCCATTTGCAATAGTAGGTCCCTATCTGGAAGCACATATAGAGTAATTCAACAAGAAAAATTTCACCAAATATCCAAAGTGGCTGAAATTGGCTTGGAATTATGTGTTGTCGCAGATACATATATATCCAAATTTTGCCGTAGGTTGATGCATGTTGCATTTGTATATAGAGGGGTGTGAGGGTGTGAATGTCTCTAGAAAGTGCATTTTGTAGAAGAGGGGATAGAAACTGCTTTTCAGGTGTTAAGAGCTGAATATTGAAAAACAGAACTATTGTGATTACTGTTTTCAGCTCCACGGCTGATCTGGTGTGCGTGCGTGTGTGTCCCCAAACTTGGGAGAGTCACCTAACCTCTCTATGTGCCTCAGTTTTACCCATCTGTAAAACGGGTAATTACCTACCTCACAGGGGTGTTGTGAGGCTTAATTTAATTCACGTCTGTTCAAATGCTTTTCTGAGATTCACAACTGCAAGTGCTGTTTAAGTGTGTATAGGGCAAAGCATGGACTAAGGGGAAAGCATAGTGAGATGGTGCCATTAATGCTGCTAATTAAGAAAGTCACTGCTATCGCTTCTTCCCTCCCTCTCCCCCCCCCCCCAGCAGATATCAGGGCAACTATTTTCTTGCTGCAATTTGCTTGTTCCCCACCCTACCCCTCAATAATGTCTTTATTTTCAGCCCCTTTAGACCCTAACCCAGTAGATTTTATTCTGCTTTAAGACACACACACAAACAAACAAAACAAAACAAATGAGGAAAAGGAGGAGTTTTGAGGAGGGGAGAAAGAGCATGTGTGTGGTTTTTTTATATAAAAAAATACCTACTTCAACAAAATAGCTGGGATGAAAGATGAATACCGTCTGACTTATTTGATTTCCTTTGTACTGTACATCTTTTTACTTTGGAATTTGCAATAAAAAGGTATGTCCATCTTGTTTTAACCTCTTCTCTTGGATGAAATGTCATCTGTCCCTCTTACTTAGCGGTCAGTGCCATTCCTTGCTGTCATCCTAGCTTTCCTTCCCATCCGTGTTCACGGTAATCCCCAAGGCTGCAAGCAATTCTGAAGGGTTGGCTCTGGGCTCCATTAGTTCAACTTCACTGCCACACTTTCAACGGAAGCCTGAAATCGGGACCAAGTTTTCACAGTGGCTTCAACGGGACTTGACTGCATTTAGCTGAGCCTGGATCCAAAAACCGACCCCGCCCACCATCCCCAAAAAATCAGCAGATTCCAATAAATTCACTAGTCTCAAACAAAGCAGCCTGATGACTACAAGATGGGACTGGGTGACTAGAGAAAGAGGCTTCTTTACTCTTCTGAGTTTCTGGTGGGGGGTGGGGGGTTGAATCAAGCTTTCCCCAGCCTTGGTCTCCAGGATTCTAACCCCAACATCATGCTGGCCCTCAATTAGAGTAATAGTTTGAAATGCCAGAGAGCTGCAAATTCACGGTGTCCAACAAAGCTTTTTGCTTTTAAGAGCATCCCGTCCAATTTCTCCTATAGAACCTGCTTCCACATGCATTGCATGCTGCCTTTTACATTCAGGAGAGCTTCAACATTTGCGGGCAGTGCAGCACTGCAGCGGAAATGCTGCTAATGGGCACATGCAAGTCAGCCTGAGCCTTGGTCCCTTCTCCATTGTGCAACGATGACGCAATTCTTTAGCCTCTCCATGGATTGCCACATCAGTTAGGGGCACATTTCCTTCTGGTGGTGCTGCCCACATACGGCGCACTGAGAAAAAAAGGAGAGGCCCAGCAACATCACCAGACACACCAGTCTGTTAACATGGATTGATCTAATTGCTGGTAATTGGTAAAACAGTACCAGGCAGAGCTCAGACGGTTTGACTGGGAAAAACTCGGATGCTGACACTGCCTCCTGTTGCTTTGCATGGAAGCTGTACACAACATTAGCGCATGCCGCTCAGAAATGGCTCCTTCCTGCTTTTCTCTTCCTTTGCTTGTGCATTATTTCCATCCATAGCATGGGCACACTTTGAAGGAATCTACAGAAATTGCTCCAAGCATAAAAGTTATTTAGAGAAGGGTCTTTAGACAAAAACATGCTATAGATCAGGTCTTTGACCCTTCACATTGCTGAGCTTCAACTCCACATCACCCCTTGTCACCTGACTATGCTTGCTGGGACTGATGGGAATTGTAGTTTTGCAACAGCTGGAAGGTAAAAAATAAAAAGCACAACAATGGTTGCACCCATTATAGTCTGCTGCAATGTTCCAAGAAACCCAAGAAACCAATCAAGTGACGGTAGTAAAAGAACCTAACAGATTAGCCTAGTGACAGTAAGATCAGACTGAAGCTCAATCCAGATAAGACTGAGGCACTGTGAGTGGGTGGTTCCCTAGATCAGATGGGTGGGAGGTCACCTGCTTTTGATGGAGTTACACTTCCTCTGAAGGAGCAGGTGTGTAGCTTGGGGGTACTCCTGGATCCTTTGCTGTCGCTCGAGGCTCAGGTGACCTCAGTGGCCCAAAGTGCCTTCCATCAACTTTGGCTGGTAGCCCAGCTAAATCCCTATCTGGACAGGGATAGCCTAACTACTGTTGTCTAGGCTCTCGTAACCTTAAGGTTACAGTGGTGCCTTGCAAGACGAAATTAATTCGTTCCGCGAGTTTTTTCGTCTAGCAAATTTTTCGTCTTGCAAAGCACAAAATCCCATAGGAATGCATTGAAATCCAATTAATGCGTTCCTATGGTCAAAAAAAGTCCAAACAAAGCCAGATTTGGTACAAGAGTTTATTAAGTGCTCTTTAAAGTCACACATACTGTAAAGAGCATTTCAAAAATTGAAGGAACAATAAATTAAGTTTCTAAACATGATAGGAAAAACATTTAAAAATCAACAAAGGGTACATTACATTTTCTAAGACTCTGGGGGACGACTCGAAGAAGGTTCCTCTTCCACTCTTTGCTTCTTGCTTAAGAACCTGTCCATGGTCTGCTGCTTCATCCGCCTTTTCAGCACCTCCCTGAAAGGCGACATGACCATCATATCAAAAGTGTTCGCAAGGTCACGTGCCACGTGCTTGTCAGGGTGGTGCCGCTGTGCAAAAGCCTGCACATCCTTCCACTTCATGCAAATGTCCCTCAGTTCTTTGGAGGACAGCCGTTCCTCAGTTGCTTCCTCCTCTTCCAGCGAGGCCTGCTCCTGCGCAGCCTCTGCCTGCAGTTCGACCAGCTCCTGGGTGGTCAGCTCGTGGTTGTGCTCCTCCACCAGCTCGCAGACGTCCTCCTCTGTGACCTCCAGGCCCATGGGCCTCCTCAAGGCAACAATGTCCTGCACCACTGTTGACTCTGGTGCATCAGAGTCACTTGGTGCCACACAGTCCGGCCACAGGCTGCGCCAAGCGCAATTCAAATTTCTCTGGCTGATCCCTTTCCAGGCCGTGGTGATCATCTTCAAACAGGTGACGATGTTGAAGTGGTCCTTCCAGAATTCCCGCAGGGTGATGGTGGTGCAATCAGTCACCTCGAAGCATCGCCTGAAAAGCTCCTTGGTGTAGAGTTTTTTGAAATTGGCGATGACCTGCTGATCCATCGGCTGGAGCAGTGGCGTGGTGTTAGGCAGCAGGAACATGATGTTGATGAAGCTGAACTCCTCCAACAAGTCCTCCTCAAGGCCTTTAGGATGAGCAGGAGCATTGTCCATCAGAAGCAAAGCCTTCAGCGGCAGGTCGTTGTCCAGCAGGTACTGTTTGACAGCAGGGCCAAAAGCAAGATTGACCCAAACAGCACACGTGTGACCCAAGCCTTACTGTTGGATCGCCACATGACACTCAGCTGCTCCTTGTCGACCTTGTGTTTCTTGAAGGCCCGTGGGTTCTCCGAGTGGTACACCAGCAGGGGCTTGATCTTCAGGTCACCACTTGCGTTGGCACAGAAGAGCAGGGTCAGACGGTCCTTCATGGGCTTGTGGCCAGGCAACTTGGCCTCCTCCTGAGTGATGAAAGTCCTTTTGGGCTTCCTCTTCCAAAGCAGCCCGGTCTCATCACAGTTGAAGACCTGCTGTGGAACGTAGCCCTCCGTCTTCATAGCCTCCAGGAACTCCAAGGCAAAGTCTTCAGCCGCAGGAACATCAGAACTGGCAGCCTCTCCATGCCTGACCACAGTGCGGATTCCAGATCTCGTCTTGAACCGGTCAAACCAGCCTCTGCTTGCCTTGAAGACTTCTGGCTCGCCTGAGGTTCCTGGCTGTTCCTGGATGACGTCTGCGTGCAAGGCCTTCTCACAAATCACGGCCTCAGTCACTGTGTCCCCTGCACGCTGCTTCTCTTCTAACCAGATGAGCAGCAACTTCTCGACCTCCTCCAGAACAGCTGGGCAGTTCTTCACGATCCTGGTGACTCCCTTGGCTGCATCAGTCGCAAGGATCTTCTCCCTCATCTTCAGGATGGTGCCGATGGTCGATGGGTTCCTGCCGTACTCCCTGGCGAGGTCTGTCACACACATTCCACCGTCGTGCTTCCGGATGATCTCCTTCTTCATTTCCAGCGTCACCTTCTCCTTCCTCTCGCCGGCCTCTGCAGCAGCAGTCTTCTTGGGTCCCATGGAAGCACAGCTCCTAGCTTCGTAAACTCAGAAAGAAACAAAAATAATCAGTGCTTCACACCCAAAAAATTCAAAAGCACCCAGCCACCCACCACACAGGAATTCAAACCCAGAACCAAGTCCTTGAATTCCAAACACCCATCCCAAAATCCTAAAACCCCCCAAAAAGTTTTAAAAGTTTAACTTACGAAATGGCTGCAAATCACCAAAGTCTTCAAAATCCTCAAATGGCTGCAAAAGAAGTTTTGGAAAAGCTTTAAAAATCACCAAAGTCTTCAAAAACCTCAACTGTTCCCCCAGCCACCCACCCACCACACAGAAATTGCAAACCCCTCCCCAACTGCTCCCCCAGCCACCCACCACACAGAAATTCAAACTCAGAATTTTTTTTTGAAAAACAACAACATGGCCCAATGGTCACAGAAAATCATAAAAATTAAAAAAAAAACCACACAAGCTCCCAGATTCTTGCAAACCCCTCCTCAACTGTTCCCCCAGCCACCCATCACACAGAAATTCAAACCCATAATTTAAAAAAAAAAAAACCAGCAGAGTGCCCCAATGGTCACAGAAAATCATAAAAATTCAAAAAAAACCACACAAGCTCCCAGATTCTTGCAAACCCCTCCCCAATACCAAGTCGTTGAATTCCAAACACCCCAACCCAAAATCCAAACCCCCCCAAAAAAAAGTTTTAAAAGTTTAACTTACCAAACGGCTGCAAAAGAAGTTTTGGAAAAGCTTCAAAAATCAGCAAAGTCCTCAAAAACCTCAGAAAAGGCTACCACACCGCGTGCTATGAGTTGCTCCTCGAAGTCAAGTCGCAACTGCACCTCTTCAAGCAATGCACCCTGGATATTAACGGTTTTACGAAAAAGAAAACAAACTTGCAAGACGTTTTCGTCTTGCGAAGCAAGCCCATAGGGAAATTCGTCTTGCGAAGCAGCTCAAAAAACGGAAAACCCTTTCGTCTAGCGAGTTTTCCGTCTTGCGAGGCATTCGTCTTGCGGGGCACCACTGTACTGCAATGCCTTATATGTAGGGCTGTCTCTGAAGACAGTTTGGAAACTTAAGCCAGTTCAGAATTCTGGGGCCAGGCTGCTAACCGGGGCAAGACTGTTTGAGCATATTACACCAATCCTGGTCTGACTACACTGGCTACCAATTGGTTTCTGGGCTCAATTCAAAGTGCTGGTTTTAACCTATACAGTGGTACTTCAGGTTAAAGACGCTTCAGGTTACAGACGCTTCAGGTTACAGACTCCGCTAACCCAGAAATAGTACCTCGGGTTAAGAACTTTGCTTCAGGATGAGAACAGTTTCAGGTTAAGAACGGACCTTCAGAACGAATTAAGTTCTTAACCCGAGGTACCACTGTACTGTAAAGCCTTAAATGGCTCAGGACCACAATACCTCAGGGACCGTCTCTTTCCACATGAACCTACCAGGACCCTGTTATCATCTTCTGAGGCCCTCCTTTGTGTGCCTCCTCCTCAAGAGGTGCAGAGGGTTGCGACCTGAGAACAGGCCTTCTCTGCAGTGGCACCCCATCTGTGGAATGCTACCCCCAGGGAAGTTTGCCTAGGGGCAAGGCAAAAACGTTCCTTTTTAACCAGGCCTTTTGTTGTTTTGACTGACATCCTATGCCCTTTTAAAACGTGGTTCTTGTGGGGGGGTGTTATTGGGTTGTTGTTTTTATTTTGATTATGTATATTGTGGTTTTATATTTTGATTTTGTTCTGTGAACCACCCTGAGACCTCCAGGTATAGGGTGGGGTGTGTGTGTCACACAAGCCTTTGGGAGGTACAGAAGGCATCAGAGGAGGGAAAGAAGGAAGGAAAGGGACAGAGGCAAGTATTGCGCACAGTACCCCTATCATTAGGGACGCGGGTGGTGCTGTGGGTTAAACTACAGAGCCTAGGACTTGCTGATCAGAAGGATGGCAGTTCGAATCCCCGCGACGGGGTGAGCTCCCGTTGCTCGGTCCCAGCTCCTGCCAACCTAGCAGTTTGAAAGCATGTCAAAGTGCAAGTAGATAAATAGGTACTGCTCCGGCGGGAAGGTAAACGGCGTTTCCATGCGCTGCTCTGGTTCGCCAGAAGTGGCTTGGTCATGCTGGCCACATGACCTGGAAGCTGTACGCCGGCTCCCTCGGCCAATAAAGCAAGATAAGCGCCGCAACCCCAGAGTCGGCCACGACTGGACCTAATGGTCAGAGGTCCCTTTACCTTTACCCCTATCATTCAAAGCACCCCAGGGTGCCCCGGCACTCTGGTTGAAAACCACTGTCTAAAACCATTGTTCTACCCACCGGGCTGCTGGACTATCACCTGCAGCGACCCCAAACCCAACTTTGGGAGGTATCTCCTGAAGCGCGTCCCCAAGAACCAGCACCTGCGCTTTGAGGGCTTCATTGTCACCCCCAGAGAGGATCTGTGTGCCGTTCCCAAAGGCTCCATGGACTTGGTCATGCGCACGGTGGTCCTGTGCTTGGTGACTGTTATGTACTGAGTTGAATAGGATCCAAACTAAAGCAGTCTGATTGGTCCTAGAACAATAGGATCCAAATTGCAGCAGTCTGATTAGTCCTAGAACAATAGGATTCAGAATGCAGCAGTCTGATTGGTCCTAGAACAATGCAGCAGTATGATTGGTTGGCAGGAACCACCCAATCCTGCTCCAGATAGAAGTGAATCCACAACCTGATTGGCTTACAGTAGAATTCCGGAATTAGCCAATCATGTGCAGCCCATTGTGTAAATAATGTATATAAAGTAGATACTGTGAGGGGACTTTCATTCATTCTTCCTCACCACTATGAGCTGAATAAAGAGCATGAAATCACTTTGCGACTCTGAGTATATTTCAGTGACCAACGTCACGGCCATCCTCAGCCATAGCTGTCAACCTTCCCTTTTTTGCGGGAAATTCCCTTATTCCAGCGCCGTTTCCTGCTGCTTCCCGCTTCTATCCCGTATTGTTAGATATCCCGTAGAGTGTCCCCGGGACAGGTGAGGCTGCTGACCCCTTATTTTCGAGGCTCCCTGGGATAGGTGAGGCTGCTGATCCCTTATTTTCAAATCTGAAAGTTGACAGCTATGTCCTCAGCGAAGTCCAAAGAGTGCTCAGACCAGGGAGTGGGAGGCACAGGGAGGCATATTTGAGCCCCACACCCCAAGTTGATGGGCATTGCCATTCAAACGGTGTGTGCGTATAGCGATGAGGAGACATCAGCAAAAGGAAGGAAGCTCATGCAGAAGCTAAGGGAGCTTTCAGGTGGGAACTATTTTCAGATGACATCCAGCCCTGCCCCTTCCAGGAGCGGCCGTTGTTCTCTCTCTTGCGCGCGCGCTTGATTTGAACGTGAGGCGACGGTTGGCCGTCGGGGGGGCGGCTGAGGCGCCGCTTTGCTGGCGGCCCTTGGTCGGCGGCTGAGGGCCTGGCTCCGGCCCCTTTCTCCGGGATGGTCGGAGAGGTCGTGCTCAACGTCTCTCGCCCGTCGGGTTTTCCCCGGCTCTTTCTCGGCTCAAAGGCAGAAGGGTAGAGGCGAGGGCCTCCGCCGCGTGGCCTCCGCCGCCTCCGCCTTCCTGAGGTGACACAGCAGTCGTGGGAGCCGCTTCGTACATCGCAGTGGCGCCTCCAAGCGGTGCCCCCAGCTTCCCCTCGTTTCCTTCGCTGCGGGGCAAGGGAAAGGTTGGCCGTTTCCAACGCCTCCTGGAAACGGTGAGCTTTGGGCGTCAAATTTACGAATGCATAATCCGGATATGCACATCAAGTTACCGACGTGTTAACACGTTGCATTCCGTGTACCATTTTTTAAAAAAAAATAATTAAGGGTCAATGTAAGTTCGAGCAGATTCTAAAACTGACCCGAGAAGCGGGGATGTAAACCTAAACAAACAGTTCCTTCCATAGAAAAAGCTCCTAATAGCAGAGCCAGTGCAGATGCCTTGCAAGGAATTGTGAATTGTGATCGGATCTCCCCTCCTTGTTCATAAAGTAGCCACAGAGGGATGTCAGCATGTCTTCATTTTGATTTTATATATATATATGTCTTTATATATATATCAGTTTTTAAGGTTGGTCTCTTCTGTGAACCTCCCTGAGACCTCAGCGTATAGGGCGGTATATCAATTCAATAAATAATAACAATTGCACTTTGGCCAATTCTGGTTGTGCAACAGCAGCTGTTTGCACAGCTCTTACACAACAAACCTGCTTCCCCCCAAAGGTCAGACTTTCGCACTATCATGCCTTGGAAGTGTGGAATGACGCAACATTTTACATTCCTCCTGCAAACAAATTGAGATGCATGTTTGAGGGGGAAGGGACGACCTTGGTGATCTGGAAATTGCCCAAGACCCAGGACGCTAAGTCTAAAAGGGAGGTCCCACCTTTGGAGAAGAGGCATAAACCTACTGCTTTCCTGTAAAATGTTATGCCTAACAACTCAGTCACTGGTGCTCTTCCCTGTTTTGCAAAAGCTGTGGCAATCACAGACCAGGCTTAAACTTGAAGCTGATACGTAGGTGCTTGTGGGCAGTTTCCTCCTAAGGCAAATGGCCTTAGGAGCAATTTTCATCAGGATCACAACAAGGGGAGGAAACTCCCCCTGCAAAAAAAAACAACTAATGCAGCCCTGCTATTATGAGCTCCCTCATGACCAGTCCAACGAAGTTGATTTTGAAGAATCGTCGTTTCAACACTGGTGATCTTTGCTTCTAACAGCTGTGTTGGCAGTAGAGGGTTTCCCAGACTTAATAATAACAGCTTTGAAAGGGATTTTGAATTGGTTCCACTGGCTTCCTTATTTTATTTATTAAAAAAATTAAATTTCTATACCACCCTTCATCCAAGGATGACTGGGCAGTTTACAATATAAAGACACAAAAATACATAGCACGGTAACAACAACAAAAATCTCCACACAGTTTATATTTTTTAAAATAAATTTTATTAGAGTTTATAAAGAGAGATACAGAACTTAATACCAAATATCTTTTTTTATCCGACGCTAGTCTAAATAATGTATCCTTGCGAGATGCCTGTGCCACAAGATGAACATACTAGGATGAATAAGGAACCATTGGTTTATTGCATGAAATAAAAGAGGAAGAGTATAAAGGGGCTGATTCAGGCAGCAACATTACAGATGTGCAAGCAGCTGTGAGAATTTGCCACAGTACCAAAGGTAAGGTGGTGGTTGGTAGAACTGATCTAGAAGCAAGCAGAGTGCAAAGTCAGGGATAGTGTTACTGTATAAGAATTCTAAGGTCTCAAATACAGAATAAATATTCATAAATGCTCATACATCTAAATATATAAGCCATGTGTCTGAAGTAGTACAGGAGAGCAATCCTGAAGCCATTTTGACTCTCCCAGTGACCTCAAATATTCCTCTGCTGTTTGAGATTGCTTTTAATATAAAATATGCCCCTCGGTGAATCATGTCAACTGCGCAGATGTAGTAGTAAACTAAAAAGTAGTAAACTAAAAAGTTCAGATTGGGGCAACTATGCATGTATCCTGCACTGCAAGCCCCTAAGCGCCATGCCACACACTGCAACCCCATACACCCATTGACCCCCACAAAAAAACTTAACTGCTCTGGCACCGATGGCCCCTTCACACAGAAAATCCCCACACATCCTGCTCAGGGCCGGGTTTAGGTTTGATGAGGCCCTAAGTTACTGAAGGTAATGGGGCCCTTTATATGTCTACCTGTCCTTTGTCAACAACAAATTGTCACTGTTTTTGTGTTTTGAATATATGCTATATGGTAATTTATAGACCTAATAGGTATCCAAAGCCATTTCCACATAACAAAATATATATTTTATCAAAGTTATGGTTGAACTGAAATGCAATTAACAAGTACATTAATAGTGAAATAATTATTAACCTCTAACTTTAAATTATTTTTTATTCATAACAAACTTAATAATGCAAACACATTGGCATTTGGCAATAAAAAAGTTCCTTTAGAAGCACAATTTACAAAGACTCATAATCTAGTCTCTAGAAACTTGCTATAACAAGAAATAATAATAGGTGCAAATATATGATGCAAACTACTAATTATAAATAGCAGGTTGTAGGCACGGTATATATAGAAACGAGCAAACCAGTGATATTTTAGGTAACAGGCGGGGCCCATTATTTTCATCACAGGTGCCTACACAACACAAAACACTGTTGCTTTATGTAGATTTTATTTTATTTGTTTTTTTATCTTACGTTTTGGAAATGTGCATCCAGGTTTTTTTCTTTAAAAATTTTTGGGGCCCCCAAGAGAGTAGGGTCCTAAGCTATAGCTTGTTTAGCTTACACATAATTCCAGCACAGGGATGCAGGTGGCGCTGTGGGTTAAACCACAGAGCCTAGGATTTGCTGATCAGAAGGTCGTGGTTCGAATCCCCGCCACGGGGTGAGCTCCCGTTACTCAGTCCCTGCTCCTGCCAACCTAGCAGTTTGAAAGCACGTCAAAGTGCAAGTAGATAAATAGGTACCTCTCCGGCGGGAAGGTGAACGGCGTTTCCGTGCGCTGCTCTGGTTCGCCAGAAGCGGCTTAGTCATGCTGGCCACATGACCCGGAAGCTGTACGCCAGCTCCCTTGGCCAGTAAAGCGAGATGAGCGCCGCAACCCCAGAGTCGGTCACGACTGGACCTAATGGTCAGGGGTCCCTTTACCTTAAATCCAGCAATGATCCTGCTACAGGGCCCAGTTGTTCTGAAAAGATTGCCATATGCCTATATTCTCATCTTCTGCACTGGCTAGGGTGATGTATAATTAACCTAAAGTAGGTAATAAAAACCATCAGGTGCCCATGTCTCTCCTGCCACAGAGCGAATAAAAGTAAAGCATTTGCAGGGCAGGACTGTGCTCCTCAAGTCTGCAGCTGCTTGAGGCAAAAAAAACACACAAGGGAAGCAAATATACCACTGAAGACTAGTTTCAAATCCTTCCACCCCAACATTTTTCAGCGCAGTTTTGTTGTGAAAGAGTTCTGCCATGGGAAAAAGTTTTCCCCTTATATTTAGGAAAAGCTTGTAACAAATTTAAACCAACATTCACTTTGGGTTACTACAGGACCGTGGAGTACACTGCTGCAATAAAGTGTAAGAATACCCCCTAAATGAG
This sequence comes from Podarcis vaucheri, assembly GCF_965113315.1. Lineage (NCBI taxonomy): Eukaryota > Metazoa > Chordata > Lepidosauria > Squamata > Lacertidae > Podarcis > Podarcis vaucheri. The sequence continues at coordinate 20,574,137 of NC_138760.1, read as the reverse complement.
ATTATTTCCCTCTTAAAGACAGCAAATACAGTTTTTAAGTTCCTCTGACGGGCAAGATTACAAGTGCATGCACAAACCATGTTATTGGTGAGTTTGTGTGTGTGTGGAGTTTATTAACAATATTTCTTTCCACCCTTTGCGATCTTTGAGGACTGGAAGCAACAGATAATAACAAGCCCCACCCTCGAGACTCTGCGACTGACTTTCTCTTCTCCTCTGGCTTTGCTGTTTTCTGCCCTCCTGCTAACATGGAAGCAACATGCCTCGTTGTCCTGCTCAGGTTATGCGTCCAGATATTAGCCTTCCCTGCTTACTTGCTGTGGTATCTGGGTATCTGGGAACCCCTTTGCAAGAAGTTATTCCCCTACTTCATGTCTGTGATGACAATCAGTTATAATAAGCAGATGTCCGACAAGAAAAGGGAAATGTTCAGCAACCTGAAGGACTTTGCCAGTCCTACGGGGGCCCTCACACTGCTGGAGATTGGCACAGGAACTGGCACCAACTTTCACTTCTACCCCACGGGATGCAAAATCATATGCACTGATCCGAACCCCAACTTCCAGAAGTTTCTCAACAAGAGCGTGGCGGAAAATCCACACGTGCAGGTGGAATGCTGTTTGGTGGCTCCGGCTGAGGACCTGCACCAGGTACCAGCTGCGTCGGTGGATGTGGTGGTTTCAACGCTGGTGCTATGCTCTGTGAAGAGCCCAGAGCAAGTTATGAAAGAAGTCCTGCGGGTGCTGAGACCGGTAAGTAGCTCACGCCGTGGGAAGAACAAGGACAATTCAGTAAATGCAGGGGCATGCTGTATTCTCGGGTGTTAGTCAATTCTATATCCGTTGGGGAATCACAAATGCAGGTAGATGGATTCGGATCCCTTGTTGTTTCTGCGTAAACCAATTTGCTTCTGAGCTATTTACATTCTCACAAGTTGCAAACGTTGGAATCACTCCCTTGCTTTTCTCTCTTAACTACAGTTAGGAAAAAACAATCCCACACTCTGTGTTATTGAGGGCACCTTAGACGGATCTAGACATGCCTCTTATTATTTTGTCCGTTGTTGTTGTGCACTTGTGAAAGACCAAAGCAAATTTTTAAACGTGCTTGTCTCCAACTTTGAAACTGGTAGATGGTTGGGCAGGAAGGCCCAGTATACCTGAAGCAGCATCTCCATCCCACTCATTCAGCCCGGACACTGAGATCCAGCTCTGAGGGCCTTCTGGAGGTTCCCTCACTGTGAGCAGTGAAGGGAACCAGACAGAGGACTTTCTCGGTAGTGGCGCCCACCCTGTGGAACGCCCTGCCATCAGATGTCAAGGAAATAAACTTTTAGAAGACATCTCAAGGCAGCACTGTTTAGGGACGTTTTTAATGTTTGATCTTTTATCGTGTTTTTAATATTCTGTAGGGAGCCATCCAGCGTGGATGGGGAAACCTGTATGTATGTTTGTATGAATGAATAAATAAATTATTATTATTCCTCCTCCTCACATTTCAGCCTCTCTGCATTTGTTTTGTGTCTATCCCCACCTGCCTTTTTTAAAAAAATAAAAATAGAATGATTCATGTTTGGGAATGGCTTTTTAAACACATTATAACCTCTCCTTCCTTTTGCAGTATAGTGAGTAAAATGTATCTGTTTCACCCACTGAGATTTCCTTGACATCTTCCATCTCTGCTTACCAATAAAACTGGCAAAGTCGGGGGCAAACTCAAAATCACCCTTGGCTGAGCTGTTAACTGACTCTAGTGACAGATCTCATACCCTCCAACATTTATTTGATGAAAATAGGGACATCCTATTAAACAGCAGCAGCAGCAATTGTATTATTGGTTGCCCCAAACACTCTGGGCTGCTTTCAACATACATAAAAAAAAGGATTTCTCCAAACCATAGAACCAGCTCCTAGGGGCCGAGGTCCCATTGACCCCACGAATAAAATATTTGAGGGGGCCGGGAACCCCCAAAGGTGATGGGCAATATGATTAAAATGGAGTGTGTCTGTGTACTACTTCTTGTGGTTGATTATATGGGGAGGGGCATACCTGGCCTTCCCCAATATTTTATTCAAGTTGCCACTCCTGCTCCAAACTGAGCGAATGGGCATTAAAATGGCCTATGAAGATATTGGTGAAGAGGTTGACCCAGCTTGTAGCAGCTGTGAGAAAAGGCAAATGATGGAGATGTGTAATATTATGCTCGGAATGGAGAAAGCGGACAGAGAAATCATAGAATTGTAGAATTAGAAGGGAGCCTGAGAATCATCTAGTCCAACCCCCTACAAGGCAGGAATATGCAGCTGTCCCGTACAGGGATCGAACCTGCAACCTTGGCGTTCTCAGCACCATGCTCTAACCCACTGAGCTTTCCGTGTTCCTCTCATAAGACTAGAACCCCAAAGCCATCCAATGCAGCTGAACGTGGGAAGATTCAGGAGAGAATTCAGGGAGGCAGTGGCTGTTGCCATGAAAAATTAACAGCACTCTGATACCATTAGCGCTGATTGTGCAAAGGAATATCTGAGGAAATCCAAAGGAGAATCGAAAGTAACTTATATGAATCCATTTCTGTTTCTCCAGGGTGGTGCTTTCTACTTCCTAGAACACGTTGCAGGTGCTCCTTCCAGCTGGACTCTCTTCTGGCAGCAGATCTGTGATCCAACTTGGATATGTCTGTCTGACGGGCGCCACTTGGCCAGAGAAACCTGGAACGACCTGGAAAAAGCTGGCTTCTCAGAGCTGAAGCTGCAACACTTACATGTCCCTTTAAAATGACAACCTAATAAGCCACATATCGTAGGTTATGCTGTAAAGTAGCTTGGAAATAAATTACTGAACAAAATCTCCATGCAGGTGTCTCTGGGTTGGGGTGTAGAACCTAACCGTAAGAATTATAGGACAACCCATCACTATGTCACCTATGGCCTGTGAACATCTTGTGCAATCTGTAATTGGATGCACACACATGTATGTTATCGCCAATCCATTTTTTATTTCCACTTGACAGACTGTCCAGCTACCTTCACTTTCCACAATCCAGCTGCTCCCATGCAGATGTGAATATTGCCATAACACATAGCTTGGGCTTGCCTCATTCACTTCCATGTGAGCATGCATGAACTACCATTACTATTCTCCCTGGAAGCATCTGATCCCCATGGAGGTTGGGATATCAGAAGAAGAAGAGTTTGGACTTGATATCCCGCCTTTCACTCCCCTTAAGGAGTCTCCAAGTGGCTAACAATCTCCTTTCCCTTCCTCCCCCACAACAAACACTCTGTAAGGTGAGTGAGGCTAAGAGACTTCAGAGAAGTGTGACTAGCCCAAGGTCACCCAGCAGCTGCATGTGGAAGAGCGGGGAAGCGAACCCAGTTCACCAGATTACGAGTCCACCGCTCTTAACCACTACACCACACCATTGTCCATTACCTTAAACAGAATTTCCTTTTAATTTGGAAGATGATTGAGAGGTTCCTATCGCCGGTGCTGCCAGTGTGGTGCTTGCAGGCACACGCGTGCTAACAGAGGCCTTTCCTGAAACCCACGGAGTCCCTTCTCTGCACTTAAAGTCTACACATCACAAAACAGTGTTGGTGTATGTATGTTTTGTTTTATTTGTTTTTTATCTTATATTTTGGAAATGTACAAGTTTTGTTTCCTTCAAATTGGGGGGGGGGGCCCTCCAAGACAGTGGGGCCCTAAGCTATAACTTGTTTAGCTTAAACGTAAATCCGGCATTTAGGACCGCGGAGTACTTCTGCAATAAAGTGTTGGAATACCCCCTAAATGAGATTACCGGTATTTCCCTCTTAAAGACAGCAAATACAGTTTTTAAGTTCCTTCTGACAGGGAACTTAAAGACAGCAAATACAGTTTTTAAATTCCCTCTGACAGGGGCAAGATTACGAGTGCATGCACACACAAGGTTATTGGTGTGTGTGTGTGTGTGCGAGTGTGTTATTTTATGAAGAATATTCCTCTCCACCCTTTGAGATCTCGCAGCCAGTGTGGTCACTGCCAAGGGCTCTGGCAGCTGTACCTTTAACATATATCAAGCTATTCCTGGAACTTGGCTGCTTCGTTTTAACTGGCTAGTTATTTAGGACTGGAAGCTGCAGATAAAAACAAGCCCCACCCTCGAGACTCTGCGACTGACTTTCTCTTCTCCTCTGACTTTGCTGTTTTCTGCCCTCCTGCTGACATGGAAGCAACATGCCTCGTTGTCCTGCTCAGGTTCTGCGTCCAGATATTAGCCTTCCCTGTTTACTTGCTGTGGTATCTGGGTATCTGGGAACCCCTTTGCAAGAAGTTATTCCCCTACCTCATGGCTGTGGTGACCATCTGTTATAATAAGCACATGTCTGACAAGAAAAAGGAAATGTTCAGCAACCTGAAGGACTTTGCCAGTCCCACCGGGGCCCTCACACTGTTGGAGATTGGTGCAGGAACTGGCTCCAACTTTCAGTTCTACCCCGCGGGATGCAAAATCATATGCACTGATCCGAACCCCAACTTCCAGAAGTTTCTCGACAAGAGCCTGGCTGAAAATCCACATGTGCAGGTGGAACGCTGTTTGGTGGCTCCGGCTGAGGACCTGCACCAGGTACCAGCTGCGTCGGTGGATGTGGTGGTTTCAACGCTGGTGCTATGCTCTGTGAAGAGCCCGGAGCAAGTTATGAAAGAAGTCCTGCGGGTGCTGAGACCGGTAAGTAGCTCACGCCGTGGGAAGAACAAGGACAATTCAGTAAATGCAGGGGCATGCTGTATTCTCGGGTGTTAGTCAATTCTATATCCGTTGGGCAATCACAAATGCAGGCAGATGGATTCGGATCCCTTGTTGTTTCTGCGTAAACCAATTTGCTTCTGAGCTATTTACATTCTCACAAGTTGCAAACGTTGGAATCACTCCCTTGCTTTTCTCTCTTAACTACAGTTAGGAAGAAACAATCCCACATTCTGTGTTATTGAGGGCACCTTAGATAGATCTAGACATGCCTCTTATTATTTTGTCTGTTGTTGTTGTGCACTTGTGAAAGACCATAGCAAATTTTTAAACGTGCTTGTCTCCAACTTTGAAACTGGTAGATGGTTGGGCAGGAAGGCCCAGTATACCTGAAGCAGCATCTCCATCCCACTCATTCAGCCCGGACACTGAGATCCAGCTCTGAGGGCCTTCTGGAGGTTCCCTTACTGCGAGAAGTGAGATTACAGGGTGCCAGGCAGAGGGCCTTCTCGGTAGTGGCACCCACCCTGTGGAACACCCTGCCATCAGATGTCAAGGAAACAAACAACTATATGACTTTTAAAAGACATCTGAAGGCTGTTTAGGGAAGTTTTTAATTTTTGATGTTTTATTGTGTTTTTAATACCCTGTTGGGCAGATAAATTTATTATTATTATTCTCCTGAATGTTTTTAACAGCAGCAGATAGCCATAGTTTTAAAGGAGTATGCTATAAGCATAACAAAACCGTAACATCTTAACTACTTTTAAACGAGGAGATCTACAGAGCAATCGGATTGTGCAAGAATGTGCATAAGAACATGCTTAACTTCAAGTCCCCTTTCGCAACAGCCTAGATTCAAGCTACAGAAGGGCATTTGCAACCAAGGCTATTTTAAAAGAAGTTGGAGAGGTTTTACTGCGCAGACTGTTCCAACACATAAATAAATGGTCAATTAATTTTCCGTTAGTATTTGATGTTACCCTTAAGACTTCTCTTTAACTATCGTTTCTCCGATATGGATGAATAGACAGAAAGAGGAAAGCCAAGGCTGAACTTCTTTTTTAAAACTGACCTCATTGTAAAACATTGTAAAATATGTGAAAGCCCAGAGAATTGTACAGTGCTCCCCAGACACTCAGACACTCCTATTTTCCAGGGACAGTCCTTCATTTACAGAAGCTGTGCTGGTTTTTTATTTGATCTGGGAATGTCCCGCTCTTCCTTAGGATATCCCTATTTTCATTGGAGAAATGTTGGAGTGTATGGAGATCTGCAATCCCTGAATCATAAACTATATAAGTTTTAGAAGACGTCTGAAGGCAGCCCTGTACAGGGAAGTTTTTAAATGGTTCATCTACTGGCAGAGGGTCATGTCTGCCTTATCCTAAACCTCCCACAGCAGCACAGATTAGGAAACAGAGTTACACAGAAAGTTGTGAGTGTTGAAATTGCTACATCCCTATGGCCTTTACAACAAACTCTGGACAAATCCTTCATGGAATATTCCGATTCACTCTTTGATGCAAGGTCTGATGATGATGTAAGAGTTCATGAGGTGGGGGGTAGCAGGATTTTCACTTTGAGTCAGCAAACCGCAACTGATCTGAAAGGAAAGGAATTTGAATTCTGATATATGATAATAACTGTCAATTGGCTTCGGTGACAAACAGCATTTAAACAAATCCCAACTGCTTCCTGCAAACATGTGAAAATCTTTTTGTCTTCCCACCCCTTTTAGGTTTTTGTTGTTGTTTTTTGTGGGAGCTGTAGTTTCTGTTGCTGAAAAAAAATGTAAATTTTGGTTTTCAAAATGTTCCAGCTTGCAAAGCAGAATTTTATCAAGCGATGGAAATGATATATTTGTGGGAAACTGATTTTTAAGAAAGAATGAAAGTGCTTTCAGATTATATATATATATATATCCATATACTGTGCAGTGGTACCTCTGGTTACGAACTTAATTCATTCCGGAGGTCCGTTCTTAACCTGAAACCGTTCTTAACCTGAGGTACCACTTTAGCTAATGGAGCCTCCTGCTGCCGCCGCGCCGTGCTGCCGCGTGATTTCTGTTCTCATCCTGGGGCAAAACTCTTAACCCGAGGTACTACTTCCGGGTTAGTGGAATCTGTAACCTGAAGTGTTTGTAACCCGAGGTGTTTGTAACCCAAGGTACCACTGTATATATATTCCACCATGAGTCATTCTGATTCCTCAAGAGCAATATATTTTAAACTAGCAGTGGTAAATTCTTAGGCTAGGGACATGATCCAGCCCAAACAGCTATTATTTTTCTCCCTGCAACACCGCCAATTTGGACAGCTGCAAATTGGATGTAAATTGCCCTCAGTCATCAGATAGTTCATTTGATGAGCCAGGAAAAGGGATAGCTCCGCTTTTCAGCTGATCTGTATGGATCCATACTGACTTTTGGACCTTCTCAGCATTGGCATGCAGCTGTCAAGGTTGCATGACTGCAACCTTCGGCCAAAAAGGTTAGTTAGTTATCCCAGTTCATAATCCTAAAAGCACCCAACATAAATAAACTTCGGAATTTTGAACAGTTTACATACCACTTCACAGTATACTTGAATTTACAGTTCGCGCAATCAGTTATTTGAGAAACGAGCCCTTAGACTCAACCTGTTACTCATTAACATGTCCAAGGACTGAACTGGGGTCAAGTTTGACAATTTTTCACATTGGCAAAAAGTGGTTGTGAAAAGTTCCAAAAGGATTTCTCCAAATCATAGAACCAACTCCTAGGGGCCAAGGTCCCATTGACCCCACGAATAAAATATTTGAGGGGGCCGGGAACCCCCAAAGGTGATGGGCAATACGATTGAAATGGAGTGTGTCTGTGTACTACTTCTTGTGGTTGATTATATGGGGAGGGGCATACCTGGCCTTCCCCAATATTTTATGCAGCTGTCCCGTACAGGGATCGAACCTGCAACCTTGGCGTTCTCAGCACCATGCTCTAACCCACTGAGCTTTCCGTGTTCCTCTGATAAGACTAGAACTCCAAAGCCATCCAATGCAGCTGAACGTGGGAAGATTCAGGAGAGAATTCAGGGAGGCAGTGGCTGTTGCCATGAAAAATTAACAGCACTCTGATACCATTAGTGCTGATTATGCAAAGGAATATCTGAGGAACTCCAAAGGAGAATCGAAAGTAACTTATATGCATCCCTTTCTGTTTCTCCAGGGTGGTGCTTTCTACTTCCTGGAACACGTTGCAGGTGCTCCTTCCAGCTGGACTCTCTTCTGGCAGCAGATCTATGATCCAACTTGGATATGTCTGTTTGACGGGTGCCACTTGGCCAGAGAAACCTGGAACGACCTGGAAAAAGCTGGCTTCTCAGAGCTGAAGCTACGGCACATACATGCTCCTCTAAAATGGCACCCTACTAGGCCGCATATCATAGGTTATGCTGTAAAGTAGCTTGGAAATAAATTACTGAACAAAATCTCCATGCAGGTGTCTCTGGGTTGGGGTGTAGAACCTAATCATAAGAATTATAGCACTGCCCATCACTATGTCACCTATGGCCTGTGAACTTCTTGTGCAATCTGTAATTGGATGCACACACATGTATGTTATCGCCAAGCCATTTTTTATTTCCACTTGACAGACTGTCCAGCTACCTTCCCTTTTCACAATCCAGCTGCTCCCATGCAGATGTGAACGTTGCCATAACACATAGCTTGGGCTTGCCTCATTCACTTCCACATGAGCATGCATGAACTCCCATTACTATTCTCCCTGGAAGCATCTGATCCCCATGGAGGTTGGGATATCAGAAGAAGAAGAGTTTGGACTTGATATCCCGCCTTTCACTCCCCTTCAGGAGTCTCCAAGCGGCTAACAATCTCCTTTCCCTTCCCCCCCCACAACAAACACTCTGTAAGGTGAGTGAGGCTAAGAGACTTCAGAGAAGTGTGACTAGCCCAAGGTCACCCAGCAGCTGCATGTGGAAGAGCGGGGAAGCGAACCCAGTTCACCAGATTATGAGTCCACCGCTCTTAACCACTACACCACACCATTGTCCATTACCTTAAACAGAATTTCTTTTTAATTTGGAAGATGACTGAGAGGTTCCTATCGCCGGTGCTGCCAGTGTGGTGCTTGCAGGCACACGCGTGCTAACAGAGGCCTTTCCTGAAACCCACGGAGTCCCTTCCCTGCACTTAAAGCAACGTTTTATTGCAGCCGGTATAACAGGTTGTGGAGTGTGCCCACAACAGCTTATCTGGTTTGCTAATGTGCCCTCAGGCACTTTTTGTAGTCCTTGTTTATTGCTATTTACACAAGGGGCTAGAGCTGGCTTAATTTCAATCCATCATCACTGCTGCCAGTTGCCTTTACGACCCTTCTCTTACGTTCCCACAGTCTTCTGATATCCGTGTGCACAGAGATTCCGGTCTTTGCTCCACCTCTGAGCCAGAGCTTAACCCTGCAACACCTGTGAATCTGTCTGCTCCCTTTCCTGCGTCTCCCCTTCTTGCGTTTCTTCCCTGCCCTCTCTCTCCTCCCCCACCGTGGGCTGGGAATCTCTCTTCGCTTCAGTCTCTCCTCCTTCTGAAGCCCTCTTCCCTCTCTTCTTCCTGTCTCTCATACAGTTCAGGCTCACTGATATAACTAATGTCAGGGAGTTCTGACATAAGTACCTATATGATGCAAACTACTAATAATTATAAATAGCAGATTGTAGGGCCCTATATATAGAAATGAGCAAACCAGTGATATTTTAGGGGGCAGGCTAGCAGGTGGGGCCCATTACTTACATCATAGGAGCCTACACAACATAAAACACTGTTGCTGTATGTAGGTTTTATTTTATTTTATTTTATTTTATCTTACATTTTGGAAATGTACATCCAAGTTTTTTTCCTTTAATTTTTGGGGGGCCCCAACAGAGTGGGGCCCTAAACTATAGCTTGCTTAGCTTATAGAGTATGTAAATCCAGCACTGATCCTGCTACAGGGCCCAGTTATTTTGAAAGGATCGCTGTATGCCTATATTCTAATCTCAGCAGATGGGTTTTTATCCTATGCTAAGAAATCAGGCCTCGACTCCGTAAGCTGCGGAAAATCTTTTTTTGAAAAAATCCTTAACCCACGTGGTCAGAATTTCACTAAAATCCTGCCGTTATGCAATTCACTCATAAATGGTGCCAAACAGTAGCAAATGCCACTCTGAAAACCAAAGGGTTTTTATCCTAGGCTAAGAAATCAGGCCTTGGCACCGTAAGCTGTGGAAAATCTTTTTTTGAAAAAATCACAAAAAAATCTGACATTATGCAGTTTAGGTTAATTTATAATTAACCTAAAGTAGGTCATAAAAACCATCAGGTGTCCATGTCTCTTCTGCCACCGAGAGAACAAAAGAACTGCCACAGCGGCAGCTGCCAAAGATGTTATTCCTTTTTCAGACAATTCCAATAATTAAGGGGACAGCGATATTTAAAGAGTGGCAAAGAGCAATTTCAAGATATATCTGGCAGGGTAAGAAGCCAAGAATTATATATAAGTTATTAACGGATGCGAAAGAAAGAGGAGGCTTTGCCCTGCCAGACTTGAAATTATATTATGAAGCTTCATGTCTCTGCTGGCTGAAAGAATGGATAAAGTTAAAAAATACTGAGTTATTGGATTTAGAAGGTTTTGATAACAGATCTGGCTGGCACACATATCTATGGTGTGAGAAAAGAAAGATTCATAAAGGCTTCGAAAACCACATCTTTAGAAGATCTCTCATAGAAATATGGCAGAGATATAGAAGTTTATTAGAATCAAGAACTCCCCACTGGCTATCTCCGTTAGAAGTTATGAGTCTTAAGAAAGTTAATATGAGGGGGACCTGGATTACATTTAAGAATTGTTTATAAAGGAAGGAGGATAATGGAAAATGAAACCCTATGAAGAAGTGAAAGAGTATGTGTACGATTGGTTGCATTATTATCAGGTTAACGAAATGTTTAAAAGGACTTAAAAGAAAGAGGTTATGAGGAAAAAGAATCTAAATTTCAAATAGAAATAATAAACAATGAAAATAAAATTTTGTCCAAAATGTGTAAAATCTTGCTAGAATGGTATACAAAAGATGAGGAAGTTAAATCGGTTATGATACACTGGGCCAGAGATTTGGGTTATAATATACAGTTTAACGATTGGATAAAACTGTGGAATGAAAATATAAAATTTACGGCATGTACTGCGTTAAAGGAAAATGTTATGAAAATGATTTATAGATGGTACATCACACCTGTGAAACCGGCAAAAATGTATAAAACATGTAATAAGTGTTGGAAATGTAAAGAAAAAGAAGGAACGTTTTACCATATGTGGTGGGACTGGAAGAAGGTGAAGGGCTTCTGGGAAATGATATATAATGAGATGAAAAAGATGTTGAAATATACGTTTGTTAAGAAACCAGAGGCTTTTCTTCTAGGAATAGTAGGAAATGAAATAAATAGAATGGATTGTAAACTTTTCCAATATGCAGTAACAGCAGCGAGAATATTATTGGCCCAAAAATGGAAACAGGAACAACTGCCGACGCTCGAAGAATGGAGAATGAAACTGATGGACTATGCTGAACTAGACAAACTAACAGGAAAGATAAGATATATACGAGATTATAAGTTCATTGAAGACTGGGGAAAATTTTCAGACTATCTGAAATGTGTATGTGATGAGCAAATAACGCTAGTGGGATTTCAAGAATATATCACTGAAGACTACCGTAGTTTCAACTCAGAGGGAGCCAATCCTTCCACCCCGACATTTTTCAGCGCAGTTTTGGTGTGAAAGAGTTCTGCCATGGGAAAAAGGTTTCCCCTTATATTTAGGAAAAGCTTGTAACAAATTTAAACCAACATTCACTTTGGGTTACTACAGGACAGCAGAGTACACTGCTGCAATAACGTGTAAGAATACCTCCTAAATGAGATTATTTCCCTCTTAAAGACAGCAAATACAGTCTGAAGGGCAACATTACAAGTGCATGCACAAACCATGTTATTGGTGAGTTTGTGTGTGTGTGGAGTTTATTAACAATATTTCTTTCCACCCTTTGAGATCTTTGAGGACTGGAAGCAACAGATAATAACAAGCCCCACCCTTGAGACTCTGCAACTGACTTTCTCTTCTCCTCTGGCTTTGCTGTTTTCTGCCCTCCAGCTAACATGGAAGCAACATGCCTAGTTGTCCTGCTCAGGTTCTGCGTCCAGATATTAGCCTTCCCTACTTACTTGCTGTGGTATCTGGGCACCCCTTTGCAAGAAGTTATTCCCCTACTTCATGTAGTTTCACCCACTGAGATTTCCTTGACATCTTCCATCTCTGCTTACCAGTGAAACTGGCAAAGTCGGAGGCAAACTCAAAATCACCCTTGGCTAAGCTGTTAACTGACTCTAGTGACAGATCCCATACCCTCCAACATTTATTTGATGAAAATAGGGACATCCTATTAAACAACAACAGCAGCAATTGTATTATTGGTTGCCCCAAACACTCTGGGCTGCTTTCAACATACATTAAAACATAATAAAACATAAAACATTTTTAAAAAAACCCTATACAGGGCTGCCTTCAGTTGTCTTCTAAAGGTTGTATAGTTACTTATCTCCTTGGCTTGGGAGTCACATAACTCCATATCCTCCAATATTTCTCTGATGAAAATAGGGACTGAGGAAAAGCAGGACATTCCAGGATCAAATCAGAAACCGGGAAGTAAATCTAGGACTCTTAGCATAGGGACATGATCCAGACCAAACAGTTATTCTCTTTCTCCCTGCAACACCACCAATTTGGACAGCTGCCACAAAACATAAAATAAGGTAGCATTCAGTGCAGAGTAGACCTATTAAAATGAATGAACCTCTCTTAGTCACCGTGATTACCATAATTTCAATAGGTCTACTTAGTTAAACACCTGCCAGGGTACTAGGGTGAATGAAGTTCTTTAAACCTCTCCTTCAAGCCCAGTGGCCTGGTGGGGATGTAAATTGCCCTCACCAGGAAAAGGGATAGCTCCCCTTTTCAACTCTTACACCTGTATGGATCCATACTGAGTTTTGGTCTTTCTCAGCATTGGCATGCAGCTCTCAAAGGGTTTGCTAAGCATGACTGCAACCTTGGGCCCAAAAGGTTCGTTAGTTATCCCAGTTCACAATCCTAAAAGCACCCAACATAAATAAACTTCAGAATTTTGAACAGTTTACATGCCAGTTCACAGTGTACCGGTGAATTTACAGTTTTCACAATCAGTTATTTGAGAAACGACCCCTTAAACTCAACCTGTTAATCATTAACATGTCCAAGACTGAACTGGGGTCAAGTTTGACAACGATACCAAATTTTTCACATTGGTTAATGCAAAAAGGGGTTGTGAAAAGCTCAAAAAGGATTTCTCCAAACCATAGAACCAGCTCCTAGGGGCCGAGGTCTCATTGACCCCACGAATAAAATATTTGAGGGGGCCGGGAACCCCCAAAGGTGATGGGCAATATGATTGAAATGGAGTGTGTCTGTGTCCTACTTCTTGTGGTTGATGATATGGGGAGGGGCATACCTGGCCTTCCCCAATATTTTATTCAAGTTGCCACTCCTGCTCCAAACTGAGCGAATGGGCATTAAAATGGCCAATGAAGTTCAAAGTAATCAAGTGTAGAGTGATTTGGGGGTGATAAATAAAAATGAAATCACATATAACCTCAGGAATCTGAATTGGTGGTAAGTGACCAGGGATGAGACTTTGCAGCCATAGCAGATAGCTTGGTGAAGCGGTTGACCCAGCTTGTAGCAGCTGTGAGAAACGGCAAATGATGGAGATGTGTAATATTATGCTCGGAATGGAGAAAGCGGACAGAGAAACCATAAAACTGTAGAATTAGAAGGGAGCCTGAGAATCATCTAGTCCAACCCCCTACAAGGCAGGAATATGCAGCTGTCCCGTACAGGGATCGAACCTGCAACCTTGGCGTTCTCAGCACCACATTCTAACCAGCTGAGCAGTCTGTGTTCCTCTCATAAGACCAGAACCCCAAAGCCATCCAATGCAGCTGAATGTGGGAAGATTCAGGACAGAAAAGGAAGTCCTTCTTTACACAGTGCTGAGTTAAAAAATGGAATCTTCTCCCACAAGAGGGAGTGCAGGCCACTAATTTGGATGGTTTAAAAAGAAGATTAGACAAATTCAGGGAAGATTGGACTATCAACACCATTGTGGCTAATAGTCAAATCTTCTAATGCCACTGTCAGAGGCAGAATGCTAAGATCTGCAGGTGGAGACAGTATTCTTGCACTCAGGTTGTACTTGTGGGCTTCCCAGTTTTATTCTTTCCCTTCTCTGATATGAAGTGGGTAGATGTGTCTATTTTTTATATAACACCAAGCATGTGCTGGCGCTGCCCCACTTAACTTCATTGTTTTAAGCATTTTTCTCCTCATCTTACCCAATATCAGAGCTGGGTTGGCAGACAAGAAATCATACACTTTTGAGATGAGGTAGGAAAGGGGCAGGATTTTACTCTCCTCGCCCTTACGCTCCATTTCATGTGAAAAAAGGCACAGAGAGAGAGAGAGAGAATTTATATGCGAATTGTGCAGAAAGTAAAGACGGGGCTGGTTTGGTTGAACTTTTTAATATATAATAATTTTTATTAGTTTTCAATTGCAGTCCAATAATAGCCTCATTATAACAATACCAATTTATAATACGATTACTAATACCAATCGTTCAAATACAGAATTACATTATATATATATTTTAAATATTTTTTATTAACTGGCCAATCACATCAAATTAAATCATATCACATAAATTCCGAATTACAAAGCCGAATTTTAAATTTTGTTGGGGGGACCCATATTTCAAGATCCGAAGGGGGATTCTGATCATCTTCTTGCTGCTGCGTTAATGTCCCAATCAGTCCCAATCAGTCCAAAAAAGGTTCATAGTTCTATCCCATCTTATCTTGCTGTTTCCACATCACATCTTGTTCATATATTTTGTCTTTTTTCTTTATGATCTCTTCTGATAGTCTCAAGTCGATAAACACCAATAGTAATAATAGTCCTGTGTGAATTTTCCGTTCTTCCAATCCTCAAATCGAGATGGTTTCCATATATCGTCTCCTTCATAGATAACATCACTCTTTCCATCATAGTCTCGTAAAACTGTCACTCTTAAGTCCCACTGAGGAGTTTAACCCACAATATATAAACAGCTCTATTTCTCTCTTTCTCCTCCCAGACTCAAGGCCTCCGGCAGAGCTTCCCAATATGGTGACGGCATTTTTAACTGTGTCATTCCCAAGCTCTTACACATTCCATGCTCTTCTTAAAACGTGCTTTGGTTCGAAAGTTTATCTCCACACAGCCTTAAATCCACAGCTTAAGTCCTTAACACGACATTTCTGACTCATGAGGGGAGGGGATCCTTGTTTAATCACATAGGGAAAGAAGGGAGAGTTTTTCCCCCTCCCCCATCAGTCATTTGCCGTAACTTGTCTTGGCGTATCTTCTCATGTTTTATTCTTATCTTGTTTTGTCAGAGATCTCTTCTGTTAGCAGTCTTTACTCCCCCTTCCTTCTTGAAATATGTGCATTCCTTTCATCCAAATTGTTTCCTTTGAAGTTCTGCATCTAGTGGCGCGAATCAGGGACGGCGTTCAGGAGTGCCGAAATCCCACAGGAGGGCTTTGTGCCTAGTGCCCCCAGCCCCACAAATTCGGGGGTGGTATAGGGCACAGCAGGCAAGGGCCGTCCTCCCCACAATCCTGGGGGGGTTAAGGAGGCTAATTACCCCCATCATAGCCTCCAAATTACCTCGTGTGGGTCGGAGAGATGTTATTGTCAGCCATCGTCCAATGCGCCCCCTAGTGGCCCCCAGAATTACATTATATAATTTAGATAAGGTAGCCCTCCACATGCTAGAATTGATGGTTTGATTATTTTCTTTATTTCTGTGTTCCAAAATCTTATTAATTTCAATTTCGAATATTAATAACTTCTATTTGTGTTGCCACATTAAATGATTTATAAAGCTACAAGTGAGGCACTCAAACTACAGTGGTATCTCGGGTTACAGACGCTTCAGGTTACAGGTACTTCAGCTTACCGACTCCGCTAACCCAGAAATGGTACCTCGGGTTAAGAACTTTGCTTCAGGATGAGAACAGAAATTGCGTGGCGGCGGCAGTAGGAGGCCCCATTAGCTAAAGTGGTACCTCAGGTTAAGAACAGTTTCAGGTTAAGAACGGACCTCCAGAAGGAATTAAGTTCTTAACCCCAGGTACCACTGTATACCCTTGTTTTTCTGTTGTGCAGCAATTATTATTATTATTATTTTTAAATGATATTTATTAAAGTTTCAAAAAAGGTTACAAAAATAAGAAAAAGAGGGGGGGAAGCAAAAATACAAAATACAGGAAAATAAAAACACTTAATAACAAATCAGTCTTTCATTTACTTGTTTCCCTGACCTCCTCACACCTCCCTTTTTTGTATTCCAGTTCAGTTAATTAATTCAGCAGATCCTTTCCCTCTTTGTTTTTATCCTAATCCTTTAACTTAATATATTGTAAATTTAGATTCTCACCTGTTAACAAACCATTTTTCCATACTCCTTTATAACATTGCTGTTAAAACCACTTAACTTCATTCTGACATCATTCTAACATTCATTAATTTTGCAATATTTCTGTAAATAGTCTTTAAATTTCTTCCAATCTTCTTCCACCAACTCTTCTCCCTGGTCTCGGATTCTGCCAGTCATTTCCGCCAGTTCCATATAGTCCATCACCTTCATCTGCCATTCTTCCAGAGTGGGTAAATCTTGTGTCTTCCACTATTTTGCAATAAGTATTCTTGCTGCTGTTGTAGCATACATAAAGAAAGATCTATCCTTCTTTGGCACCAATTGGCCAACCATGCCCAGGAGAAAGGCCTCTGGTTTCTTCAGAAAGGTATATTTAAATACCTTTTTCATTTCATTATAGATCATCTTCCAGAAAGCCTTAATCCTTGGGCACGTCCACCAAAGGTGAAAGAATGTACCTTCAATTTCTTTACATTTCCAACATTTGTTATCGGGCAAATGATAGATTTTTGCAAGCTTGACTGGGGTCATGTACCACCTGTATATCATTTTCATAATATTCTCTCTTAAGGCATTACATGCTGTAAACTTCATACCTGTGGTCCATAACTGTTCCCAGTCAGCCATCATTATGTTATGTCCAACATCTTGTGCCCATTTAATCATAGCAGATTTCACCGTTTCATCCTGAGTATTCCATTTCAACAGCAAGCTATACATCTTTGACAGAATCTTGGTTTTGGGTTCTAACAGTTCTGTTTCCAATTTTGATTTTTCCACCTGGAAGCCCATTTTCTTGTCCAAATTATATGTCTCCATTATCTGATAATAATGAAGCCAATCTCGTACTTTATTTTTTAGTTTTTCAAAACTCTGCAATTTCAATCTGTCTCCCTCTTGTTCCAAAATTTCCCAATATTTCGGCCATTTGGCCTCCATACTGAGCTTTTTCTGCGCCTTCGCTTCCATCGGTGACAACCACCTTGGGGTTTTATTTTCAAGTAGGTCCTTGTATCTTATTCAGACATTAAACAATGCTTTCCTGACAATATGATTTTTAAACGCTTTATGTGCTTTGACCTTATCATACCATAAATATGCATGCCATCCAAATACATTATTAAAGCCTTCTAAATCCAAAATGTCTGTGTTTTCAAGAAGCAGCCATTCTTTCAGCCAGCAAAAAGCTGCTGATTCATAATAAAGTTTAAGGTGTGGCAGGGCAAATCCACCTCTTTCCTTTGCATCCGTTAGTATTTTAAATTTTATTCTAGGCTTCTTGCCCTGCCAGACAAATCTAAAAATATCTCTCTGCCACTTCTTGAAGCAATCCATTTTATCCAAAATTTGCAATGTTTGAAACAGAAATAACATTCTAGGCAATACATTCATTTTTATCGCAGCAATACGGCCTAGCAGTGAAAGCTTCAAATTTGACCAGATTTCTAGATCTTTTTTCACTTCAGTCCAGCATTTTTCATAATTGTCTTTAAATAAGTTCCCATTTTTAGTTGTCATGTTAATCCCCAGGTATTTCACTTCCTTAACCACTGTTAAACCTGTCTCATTCTGAAACCTCTCTCTCTCAATCTCTGTTAAATTTTTCTCTAAGGCCTTTGTTTTTAACTTATTTAGTTTAAATCCTGCAACCTGACCAAATTCTTGAATCAGTTCCAAAACTCTTTTAGTACTAGATTCTGGCTCCTGTAACGTCAATACTAAATCATCTGCAAATGCTCTCAATTCGTACTGTTTAGCTTCGACTTGTATACCTTTAACCAATTGGTCCCTTCTAATCATATTCAACAGGACCTCCAGGACCGATATAAAAAGTAATGGGGAGATTGGGCAACCTTGTCGTGTCCCTTTTTCTATCTTAAATTCCTCCGTCACCACGTTATTCACAATTAATTTAGCCTTTTGTTCTGAATAAATTGCACTTATACCATTTCCAAAGCCTCGACCTACCCCCATCCCCTGTAGATTCTTCTTCATAAAACTCCAAGAAATGTTGTCAAAAGCTTTCTCCGCGTCCACAAATATCAAAACTGCCTTGGTATTAATATTCACTTGTAATTTTTCTAAAATATTGATTATGTTTCTCATATTATCAGACAAGTGTCTACCCGGGAGAAAGCCTGCTTGATCTTTATGAATCTCTTCCATTAACACTTTTTTTAGTCTTTTAGCCAGAATGTCTGCAAAGATTTTATAATCCACATTAAGCAGTGATATGGGGCGGTAGTTCTTAAGCTGCGTCTTTTCAGTCTCTGTTTTCGGTATAAGTGTAATATATGCTTCTTTCCACGACTCTGGTGCCCTTTTCCCATCCATTATTTCATTACAGACTTCCTTTAAAGGTTGTACTAACCATTCTCTTAAAGATCTGTAGTATCTAGAAGTCAGTCCATCCGGTCCTGGAGATTTACCTAATTGCATATTCTGAATGGCACCTTCTACCTCCTGTTCAGTTATTTTATAGTTCAGCATTAATTTATTTTCTTGAGAGATTTTTTGTAATCCATTTATTTTCAAAAATCGGTCTATGTCAATTTCTTTCTGTGGCCCTTGTGTATATAGTTGTTTAAAATACCTCTGGAAACAGTTTCTAATCTCAACTGGGTTCTGTATGTTCTTTCCTTCCACTTCTAAATTTATAGTAGTATTTAATTTTTGTCTTTTTTTCATTTGCCAAGCCAACAATTTCCCACATTTATTAGCCGACTCAAATGTCTTTTGTCTCATTTGTTTAATTTTCCATTCTATCTCCTGATTCATCATTTTATTGTATCGTACTTGATATAACTTTATTTCTCTCAAGATCTCTTGCGACTTTGGTTTTGCTCTCAATTTCTTTTCACTTTCCTTTATTTTCTCCAATATTTTATCCTTCTTCTTATTTTAAATTCTCTTCTTTATTGCATTCTGTTGTATCAAGAACCCTCTCATAACAGCTTTGCTTGCGTCCCAGATTACTCTTTTTTCAACATTAGTGTTCATATTTGTCTCAAAATAGTCTCTCAAGGTTTTTTTGGCCTTCTTAGTCACTTCTTCATCTCTAAATAAGGTGTCATTCATCCTCCATCTGAAGGAGCTACTTGGTGTTAGTTTCATCTCCATCTTCACAGCATTATGGTTGGAGCAGGTTTTGGGGTAAATTTCCACTTTTCTTGTCTTTGGTGCCATTCCTCTAGTTACCCATACAGTGGTGCCCCGCAAGACGAATGCCTCGCAAGACGGAAAACTCGCTAGACGAAAGAGTTTTCCGTTTTGGAGGTGCTTCGCAAAACGAATCTCCTATGGGCTTGCTTCGCAAGACGACAATGTCTTGTGAGTTCCTGCTGGTTTTTTTCCCTCCCCCCTTTTTCTAAGCCGCTAAGCCGCTTATCAGCTGATCCGATCAGCAGATAAGCCACTAAAAGCCGCTAAAAGCCGCTAATAGCACTAATAGCGCTAATCCGCTAATCCTTCAATGGGCTTGCTTCGCAAGACGAAAAAACCGCTAGACGAAGAGAATCACAGAACAGATTCTTTTCGTCTTGCGAGGCACCACTGTATTTGGTCAATTCTTGTCCATGTCATTTTGGCTTCAGAGAAGAAGGTTCCCTCTCTAGCCAAGGGATTCTTTGTTCTCCAGATATCAACTAAGTCCAAGTTGTCTGTCATCTCAAAAAAGGTTTTCAGTAGTCTGCCATCCTTAGTGATTACCTGTCTTTGTGCCTTGTCCATATGTGTAGATACCACTCCATTCAGATCTCCCATCAAAATCACATTATAATCCAAATAGTCCATCAAGGTCTCATGCAACTTTTTAAAGAATTCAGATTTCCCCTCATTTGGTGCATAAACTCCTACTATTAAGAATTTCTCTCCTTGTATTTGAATTTCAATTGCCACAAATCTTCCTTGGTCATCTTTAAAGATAAATTTCGGTGATAGTCTCTCCTTTGCATAAATCACTACTCCTCTTTTTTTAACTTTATCCGATGAGATAAATTCCTGGCCCAGTCTTTTATTAATCAATACTTTTCTATGTAGCCTTATCACATGTGTTTCCTGTAGACAAATCAAGTCCAATTGTTCCTTTTTTAATAAATGAAACACACTTTTCCTTTTCTGGGGGGAGTTGACACCATTACAATTCCAGCTTAATAGTTGCAGAGCCATGATGTAGTTACTTTACTTTTCCTCCAACTGCACCAAGTGCCTGTTCCTGCTCTGTCGGTGGTATCACCTTCTCTGGGCAGTCTTTTAATCCAAAAGGTAGTTTTGCTATGTCTAATATTCCTCTTTCTAGTGCTCTTAACTGTTCTCCAGATTCTTTCTGCAGGTCTTCTCCGTGGTCTTTCAAAAATCTTTCTTTGTGGTCCACTGATCTTATTTTTATCTTTCTTCCTTTGAAGCTAAAAGCTAGGCCTTGGGGAAATTCCCACCTAAAGATGATTCTGTTGCTTCTCAACAGGGCAACCAAATCTCCCTAAGTGGACCTAAGGTCCAACAGGTATTTCGGAATGTCTTTAAATATCTCCACTTTTGACTGGTGTATTTCCAAAGTCTTCTGGAAGTGCAGACTCAAGATTTTGTCTCTCTCCTCTTTTGTTCGGAGGGTGATCAAACAATCTCTCACCCTGTTCTTCTTCCCTCCTCTTCGCAACCTAAAAGCACTCACTATCTTAAAATCTTCCTTCTCCAAATCTAGGTTCCAAAAGTCTGCAAATTCCTGCATAAGAAAATCAGTCAGATTGTCTTTCTCAAGTTCAGGTACAAACGATCCTCAAATTCGTTTGTTTCTCCTTCAATTCAATCATAGACAATATCGACCTGTGGTCTTCAAGTTGCTTATGAATCGGTGGTATCTTCTCTTCTACACAGACTGCTATTTCTTTTGCTTCTTCATCTGTCTTTCGGGTCAAAGTAGATTCCTGTAGCAGTTTCTCAATAGTTTCTGTATTAGTATTTACCTTCTGTCCCAAATTGTTGATACTTGTAGTATTTTGATCAATTTTAGTTGATGTTTCAGCTACTTGTTTACTTAGTTTTTCCAGAGATTCATTAATTTTGCCTAATGCTTGAGCTAAAACATCTTCGGCTGTCATTTCTTTACGTTTAGGTTGTACAAATGCAGCCCCTGATGATGCAGAGGGGCCAGATGTTGATGCTCTTCGCTGCAGCCCAGTGTCTGGGCGAAAAGATCTGCCAGACCTCGTTTTTTCTTGAGGCAACTCTAACTTTTCTTTTCCGTCTGCCATAACACTCTAATCAGAGCCCAAGGTCAGTCCCATAGCCTGGATTTGTTTTGAAGTGGAAAATTCCCCTGGCCCAGTTGTTAATGTAGCAATTTCAAACTTCCTCTAGGGGGACACAGTAGCAGTCAGAAGTTGTTACTTAAAAAAAAACAAACCTTTTTTAATCCCTCAATTCACAAAATGGACAACAGTTTCAATTTCAGTTATTTTCCAGTTACTTTAAAACCAGGAGAGGCCAGTCAGAAACTTTGTATCTCACTTGCAGAGTTAGCTGTCAAAAAGTACTCTATTCACTAACAGCGCTTTTCACAGTACGACATTCTTATTGTCCATTGGCAGCCCGTTCCCAGGTTTTAAGCAGTGGATTTTAGCTTCCTTTCCTCTCTTTTTGCAGGGAAATACGGTTCACACCTTTCCCCCCTCCTCTCCTGCAGCCAAGGGGGGAAATCACTTGTTTTGATGTTAGAATTATAGTCCTTTTCGTCTTTCAAGGTTTTAGCTTACAAGTTCGTTGCTTTACTCTATTTACAAAGAACGGAAGGCAGACTTCCTGTTTATGCCTCCCCGCTTCAGTACCAAATTAACGTCTTTGTTCTCCTTTATTTCCGAAATTAGCCTACTCACGGGTAGTTGTTTTTGTAGCCAGATTGTCACAGGAAAAAGGTAGCGCTCTCCGGCAACGGCTGTGCGGCTTCGCTCCACGGAAGAAGCAGTTGACTCTCAGCACCGCGCCACTTCCCCGCTTCACTCCGGAGCTCGTAATTGGGCTCCTTTGCAGATTGGGAGGGCGCAAAAGGTGCCCGCCGAGTCCCACGGTCACAGGCTTCACCCGCCTGTGATTTTTCCAAGGGTCCCCGCTTCGCCGTAGCGGAACAAACCCGATTCCCGTAGAACCAGTCCCTCCGGATCAGAGGGAGTCCACCATTACCGATGGCGCCACCCTGGAAGGTGCGTGGCAATTATTATGTCTGTGGTGTTTCTTCCTTGGTTTGCTTGAACTTTAAAGCAAGAGGAAAGAGTCAATATCTAGAATAACATTTTCCTCTGATTTTTCTGGTGGACTGTATTACAGTTTAAAGCTGCTGTAGAACCATGTGTGTTTATAATGTAGCTGCGCCCATATCATCATCCGAATCCATGACAGAATTCAGGGGGACAGGCTGAGATTAACAGGCTAGAGCGTGATGCTGAGAACGCCAAGGTTGCAGGTTCGATCCCTGTACGGGACAGCTGCATATTCCTGCCTTGTAGGATGATTCTCAGGCTCCCTTCTAATTCTACAGTTTTATGGTTTCTCTGTCCGCTTTCTCCATTCCGAGCATAATATTACACATCTCCATCATTTGCCGTTTCTCACAGCTGCTACAAGCTGGGTCAACCGCTTCACCAAGCTATCTGCTATGGCTGCAAAGTCTCATCCCTGGTCACTTACCACCAATTCAGATTCCTGAGGTTATATGTGATTTCATTTTTATTTATCACCCCCAAATCACTCTACACTTGATTACTTTGAACTTCATTGGCCATTTTAATGCCCATTCGCTCAGTTTGGAGCAGGAGTGGCAACTTGAATAAAATATTGGGGAAGGCCAGGTATGCCCCTCCCCATATCATCAACCACAAGAAGTAGTACACAGACACACTCCATTTCAATCGTATTGCCCATCACCTTTGGGGGTTCCTGGCCCCCTCAAATATTTTATTCGTGGGGTCAGTGGGACCTCGGCCCCTAGGAGTTGGTTCTATGGTTTGGAGAAATCCTTTTGGAACTTTTCACAACCACTTTTTGCCAATATGAAAAATTGTCAAACTTGACCCCAGTTCAGTCCTTGGACATGTTAATGATTAACAGGTTGAGTTTAAGGGCTCGTTTCTCAAATAACTGATTGTGAAAACTGTAAATTCATGTACCAGTACACTGTGAACTGGTATGTAAACTGTTCAAAATTCTGAAGTTTATTTATGTTGGGTGCTTTTAGGATTGTGAACTGTGATAACTAACGAACCTTTTGGGCCCAAGGTTGCAGTCATGCTTAGCAAACCCTTTGAGAGCTGAAAAGGGGAGCTATCCCTTTTCCTGGTGAGGGCAATTTACATCCCCACCAGGCCACTGGGCTTGAAGGAGAGGTTTAAAGAACTTCATTCACCCTAGTACCCTGGCAGGTGTTTAACTAAGTAAACCTATTGAAATTATGGTAATCACGGTGACTAAGAGAGGTTCATTCATTTTAATAGGTCTGCTCTGCACTGAATGCTACCTTATTTTATGTTTTGTGGCAGCCGTCCAAATTGGTGGTGTTGCAGGGAGAAAGATAATAACTGTTTGGTCTGGATCATGTCCCTATGCTAAGAGTCCTAGATTTACTTCCCGGTTTCTGATTTGATCCTGGAATGTCCTGCTTTTCCTCAGTCCCTATTTTCATCAGAGAAATATTGGAGGATATGGAGTTATGTGACTCCCAAGCCAAGGAGATTGTTAGGATATTTCCCTTCCACCTTAAAAGGGAGCAGGATGTTTGTGTCACAGCCTGCGTATTTCCTGTTCACAGGATGTTAAGTAACTATACAACCTTTAGAAGACAACTGAAGGCCGCCCTGTACAGGGTTTTTAAAAAAATGTTTTATGATGTTTTTATGTATGTTGAAAGCAGCCCAGAGTGGTTGGGGCAACCAATAATACAATTGCTGCTGTTGCTGTTTAATAGGATGTCCCTATTTTCATCAAATAAATGTTGGAGGGTATGGGATCTGTCACTAGAGTCAGTTAACAGCTTAGTCAAGGGTGATTTTGAGTTTGCCCCCGACTTTGCCAGTTTCATTGGTAAGCAGAGATGGAAGATGTCAAGGAAATCTCAGTGGGTGAAACTACATGAAGTAGGGGAATAACTTCTTGCAAAGGGGTTCCCAGATACCCAGATACCACAGCAAGTAAGCAGGGAATTCTAATATCTGGACGCATAACCTGAGCAGGACAACGAGGCATGTTGCTTCCATGTTAGCAGGAGGGCAGAAAACAGCAAAGCCAGAGGAGAAGAGAAAGTCAGTCGCAGAGTCTCGATGGTGGGGCTTGTTATTATCTGTTGCTTCCAGTCCTCAAAGATCTCAAAGGGTGGAAAGAAATGTTGTTAATAGATTCCACACACACACACACACAAACTTACCAATAACATGGTTTGTGCATGCACTTGTAATCTTGCCCGTCAGAGGAACTTAAAAACTGTATTTGCTGTCTTTAAGAGGGAAATAATCTCATTTAGGGGGTATTCTTACACTTTATTGCAGCAGTGTACTCCGCGGTCCTGTAGTAACCCAAAGTGAATGTTGGTTTAAATTTGTTACAAGCTTTTCCTAAATATAAGGTGAAAGCTTTTTCCCATGGCAGAACTCTTTCACACCAAAACTGCGGTGAAAAATGTTGGGATAGCTCCCCTTTTCAACTCTTACATCTGTATGGATCCATACTGAGTTTTGGTCTTTCTCAGCATTGGCATGCAGCTCTCAAAGGGTTTGCTAAGCATGACTGCAACCTTGGGCCCAAAAGGTTTGTTAGTTATCCCAGTTCACAATCCTAAAAGCACCCAACATAAATAAACTTCGGAATTTTGAACAGTTTACATACCAGTTCACAGTGTACCGGTGAATTTACAGTTTTCACAATGAGTTATTTGAGAAACGAGCCCTTAAACTCAACCTGTTAATCATTGACATGTCCAAGACTGAATAAAATATTTGAGGGGGCCGGGAACCCCCAAAGGTGATGGGCAATACGATTGAAATGGAGTGTGTCTGTGTACTACTTCTTGTGGTTGATTATATGGGGAGGGGCATACCTGGCCTTCCCCAATATTTTATGCAGCTGTCCCGTACAGGGATCGAACCTGCAACCTTGGCGTTCTCAGCACCATGCTCTAACCCACTGAGCTTTCCGTGTTCCTCTCATAAGACTAGAACCCCAAAGCCATCCAATGCAGCTGAACGTGGGAAGATTCAGGAGAGAATTCAGGGAGGCAGTGGCTGTTGCCATGAAAAATTAACAGCACTCTGATACCATTAGCGCTGATTATGCAAAGGAATATCTGAGGAAATCCAAAGGAGAATCGAAAGTAACTTATATGAATCCATTTCTGTTTCTCCAGGGTGGTGCTTTCTACCTCCTAGAACACGTTGCAGGTGCTCCTTCCAGCTGGACTCTCTTCTGGCAGCAGATCTGTGATCCAACTTGGATATGTCTGTCTGACGGGCGCCACTTGGCCAGAGAAACCTGGAACGACCTGGACAAAGCTGGCTTCTCAGAGCTGAAGCTGCAGCACATACATGCTCCTTTAAAATGGCACCCTACTAGGCCGCATATCATAGGTTATGCTGTAAAGTAGCTTGGAAATAAATTACTGAACAAAATCTCCATGCAGGTGTCTCTGGGTTGGGGTGTAGAACCTAACCGTAAGAATTATAGCACTGCCCATCACTATGTCACCTATGAGGAAATGTTCAGCAACCTGAAGTACTTTGCCAGTCCTACAGGGGACCTCACACTGCTGGAGATTGGCACAGGAACTGGCTCCAACTTTCAGTTCTACCCCGCGGGATGCAAAATCATATGCACTGATCCGAACCCCAACTTCCAGAAGTTTTACAACAAGAGCCTGGCTGAAAATCCACACGTGCAGGTGGAACGCTGTTTGGTGACTCCGGCTGAGGACCTGCACTAGTTACCAGCTGCGTCGGTGGATGTGGTGGTTTCAACGACGGTGCTATGCTCTGTGAAGAGCCCAGAGCAAGTTATGAAAAAGTCCTGTGGGTGCTGAGACCGGTAAGTAGCTCACGCCGCGGGAAGAACAAGCACAATTCAGTAACTGAAGGGGCATGCTGTATTCTCGGGTGTTAGTCAATTCTATATCCATTGAGGAATCACAAATGCAGGTAGATGGATTCGGATCCCTTGTTGTTTCTGCATAAACCAATTTGCTTCTGAGCTATTTACATTCTCATAAGTTGCAAATGTTGGAATCACTCCCTTGCTTTTCTCTCTTAACTACAGTTAGGAAGAAAAAATCCCACATTCTGTGTTACTGAGAGCACCTTAGATAGATCTAGACATGCGTGTTATTATTTTGTCCGTTGTTGTTGCGCACTTGTGAAAGACCAAACAAATTTTTAAACATGCTTGTCTCGGATGTGGAAACTGGTAAGAGCATACCTGAAGGAGCCTCTCCACTCCCGTCCTTCAGCCCGGACACTGAGATCCAGCTCCGAGGGCCTTCTGGCGGTTCGCTCACTTTGAGCAGTGAAGGGAACCAGACAGAGGGCCTTCTCGGTAGTGGCGCCCACCCTGTGGAACGCCCTGCCATCAGATGTCAAGGAAATAAACTTTTAGAAGACATCTCAAGGCAGCCCTGTTTAGGGACATTTTTTATGTTTGATCTTTTATCGTGTTTTTAATATTCTGTTGGGAGATATCTAGAGTGGCTGGGGAAACCTGTATGTATGTATGAATAAATAAATTATTATTAAAAAAAATTCCTTCCAGTAGCACCTTAAAGACCAACTAAGTTAGTTCTCGGTATGAGCTTTTGTGTGCATGCACAATTCTTCAGATACACTGAAACAGAAGTTGCCAGATCCTTCTATATAGTGAGAAGGTGGGGAGGGGTGTTACTCAGAAGGGTGGTGGGAATGGGAGATAGGCAGATAGCTGAGAGAGCCTGTTGACGACTTTTAACGACTGTAATAGGTCTTACAGGAAAAGGCAAGGGGTGAGAAGGTGAGAAATGGTTTAGTCATGTATAGTGATATAAGAATCCAATGTCTTTGTTCAGCCCAGGTCTTTCCATGGTTTTAAGTTTGGTAATGAGTTGTAATTCAGCAGCTTCTCTTTCCAGTCTATTTCTGAAATTCCTTTGTAGTAAAACAGCTACTTTGAGATCTTGTATAGAATGTCCTGGGAGATTGAAGTCTTCTCCTACTGGTTTCTCTGTTTTGTGATTCTTGATGTCAGATTTATGTCCGTTTATTCTTTGGCGTAAGGTTTGGCCTGTTTGTCCAATATAGAGAGCTGAAGGACACTGTTGGCATTTGATGGCATACACAATGTTAGACGATGAGCAATTAAATAGTCCCGAGATGGTATGTGTGATGTTGTTGGGGCCAGTAATGGTGTTGTCCGGGTGTATTTAAACCTTAAATTATTATTATTATTATTCATCCTTCTCACATTTCAGCCTCTCTGCATTTGTTTTGTGTCTATCCCCACCTGCCTTTAAAAAAAAAATAGAATGATTCATGTTTGGGAATGGCTTTTTAAACACATTATAGCCTCTCTTTCCTTTCGAAGTATAGTGAGCAAAATGTATCTGTTTCACCCACTGAGATTTCCTTGACATCTTCCATCTCTGCTTACCAATGAAACTGGCAAAGTCGGGGGCAAACTCAAAATCACCCTTGGCTAAGCTGTTAACTGACTCTAGTGACAGATCCCATACCCTCCAACATTTATTTGATGAAAATAGGGACATCCTATTAAACAGCAACAGCAGCAATTGTATTATTGGTTGCCCCAACCACTCTGGGCTGCTTTCAACATACATAAAAACATCATAAAACATAAAACATTTTTTTAAAAACCCTGTACAGGGCGGCCTTCAGTTGTCTTCTAAAGGTTGTATAGTTACTTAACATCCTGTGAACAGGAAATACGCAGGCTGTGACACAAACATCCTGCTCCCTTTTAAGGTGGAAGGGAAATATCCTAACAATCTCCTTGGCTTGGGAGTCACATAACTCCATATCCTCCAATATTTCTCTGATGAAAATAGGGACTGAGGAAAAGCAGGACATTCCAGGATCAAATCAGAAACCGGGAAGTAAATCTAGGACTCTTAGCATAGGGACATGATCCAGACCAAACAGTTATTATCTTTCTCCCTGCAACACCACCAATTTGGACAGCTGCCACAAAACATAAAATAAGGTAGCATTCAGTGCAGAGTAGACCTATTAAAATGAATGAACCTCTCTTAGTCACCGTGATTACCATAATTTCAATAGGTCTACTTAGTTAAACACCTGCCAGGGTACTAGGGTGAATGAAGTTCTTTAAACCTCTCCTTCAAGCCCAGTGGCCTGGTGGGGATGTAAATCGCCCTCACCAGGAAAAGGGATAGCTCCCCTTTTCAACTCTTACACCTGTATGGATCCATACTGAGTTTTGGTCTTTCTCAGCATTGGCATGCAGCTCTCAAAGGGTTTGCTAAGCATGACTGCAACCTTGGGCCCAAAAGGTTCGTTAGTTCTCCCAGTTCACAATCCTAAAAGCACCCAACATAAATAAACTTCGGAATTTTGAACAGTTTACATACCAGTTCACAGTGTACCGGTACATGAATTTACAGTTTTCACAATCGGTTATTTGAGAAACAAGCCCTTAAACTCAACCTGTTGATCATTAACATGTCCAAGGATTGACTGGGGTCAAGTTTGACAATGATACCAAATTTTTCACATTGGTTAACGAAAAAAGGGGTTGTGAAAAGCTCCAAAAGGATAGAACCAACTCCTAGGGGCCGAGGTCCCATTGACCCCACGAATAAAAAATTTGAGGGGGCCGGGAACCCCCAAAGGTGATGGGCAATACGATTGAAATGGAGTGTGTCTGTGTCCTGCTTCTTGTGGTTGATGATATGGGGAGGGGCATACCTGGCCTTCCCCAATATTTTATGCAGCTGTCCCGTACAGGGATCGAACCTGCAACCTTGGCGTTCTCAGCACCATGCTCTAACCCACTGAGCTTTCCATGTTCCTCTCATAAGACCAGAACCCCAAAGCCATCCAATGCAGCTGAACGTGGGAAGATTCAGGAGAGAATTCAGGGAGGCAGTGGCTGTTGCCATGAAAAATTAACAGCACTCTGATACCATTAGCGCTGATTGTGCAAAGGAATATCTGAGGAAATCCAAAGGAGAATCGAAAGTAACTTATATGCATCCCTTTCTGTTTCTCCAGGGTGGTGCTTTCTACTTCCTAGAACACGTTGCAGGTGCTCCTTCCAGCTGGACTCTCTTCTGGCAGCAGATCTGTGATCCAACTTGGAAATGTCTGTCTGACGGGCGCCACTTGGCCAGAGAAACCTGGAACGACCTGGACAAAGCTGGCTTCTCAGAGCTGAAGCTATGGCACATACATGCTCCTTTAAAATGGCACCCTACTAGGCCGCATATCATAGGTTATGCTGTAAAGTAGCTTGGAAATAAATTACTGAACAAAATCTCCATGCAGGTGTCTCTGGGTTGGGGTGTAGAACCTAACCGTAAGAATTATAGGACAACCCATCACTATGTCACCTATGAGGAAATGTTCAGCAACCTGAAGTACTTTGCCAGTCCTACGGGGGACCTCACACTGCTGGAGATTGGCACAGGAACTGGCTCCAACTTTCAGTTCTACCCCGTGGGATGCAAAATCATATGCACTGATCCGAACCCCAACTTCCAGAAGTTTTACAACAAGAGCCTGGCTGAAAATCCACACGTGCAGGTGGAACGCTGTTTGGTGACTCCGGCTGAGGACCTGCACCAGTTACCAGCTGCGTCGGTGGATGTGGTGGTTTCAACAACGGTGCTATGCTCTGTGAAGAGCCCAGAGCAAGTTATGAAAAAGTCCTGTGGGTGCTGAGACCGGTAAGTAGCTCACGCCGCGGGAAGAACAAGCACAATTCAGTAACTGCAGGGGCATGCTGTATTCTCGGGTGTTAGTCAATTCTATATCCATTGAGGAATCACAAATGCAGGTAGATGGATTCGGATCCCTTGTTGTTTCTGCGCAAACCAATGAGCTATTTACATTCTCATAAGTTGCAAACGTTGGAATCACTCCCTTGCTTTTCTCTCTTAACTACAGTTAGGAAGAAACAATCCCACACTCTGTGTTACTGAGAGCACCTTAGATAGATCTAGACATGCCTCTTATTATTTTGTCCGTTGTTGTTGCGCACTTGTGAAAGACCAAACAAATTTTTAAACATGCTTGTCTCTGATGTGGAAACTGGTAAGAGCATACCTGAAGGAGCCTCTCCACTCCCGTCCTTCAGCCCGGACACTGAGATCCAGCTCCGAGGGCCTTCTGGCGGTTCGCTCACTTTGAGCAGTGAAGGGAACCAGACAGAGGGCCTTCTCGGTAGTGGCCCCCACCCTGTGGAACGCCCTGCCATCAGATGTCAAGGAAATAAACTTTTAGAAGACATCTCAAGGCAGCCCTGTTTAGGGACATTTTTTATGTTTGATCTTTTATCGTGTTTTTAATATTCTGTTGGGAGATATCTAGAGTGGCTGGGGAAACCTGTAGGTATGTATGAATAAATAAATTATTATTATTATTATTATTCCTCCTTCTCACATTTCAGCCTCTCTGCATTTGTTTTGTGTCTATCCCCACCTGCCTTGAAAAAATAAAATAAAATAGAATGATTCATGTTTGGGAATGGCTTTTTAAACACATTATAGCCTCTCTTTCCTTTCGAAGTATAGTGAGTAAAATGTATCTGTTTCACCCACTGAGATTTCCTTGACATCTTCCATCTCTGCTTACCAATGAAACTGGCAAAGTCGGGGGCAAACTCAAAATCACCCTTGGCTAAGCTGTTAACTGACTCTAGTGACAGATCCCATACCCTCCAACATTTATTTGATGAAAAAAGGGACATCCTATTAAACAACAGCAGCAGCAATTGTATTATTGGTTGCCCCAACCACTCTGGGCTGCTTTCAACATACATAAAAACATAATAAAACATAAAACATTTTTTAAAAAACCCTGTACAGGGCTGCCTTCAGTTGTCTTCTAAAGGTTGTATAGTTACTTAACATCCTGTGAACAGGAAATACGCAGGCTGTGACACAAACATCCTGCTCCCTTTTAAGGTGGAACGGAAATATCCTAGCAATCTCCTTGGCTTGGGAGTCACATAACTCCATATCCTCCAATATTTCTCCGATGAAAATAGGGACTGAGGAAAAGCAGGACATTCCAGGATCAAATCAGAAACCGGGAAGTAAATCTAGGACTCTTAGCATAGGGACATGATCCAGACCAAACAGTTATTATCTTTCTCCCTGCAACACCACCAATTTGGACAGCTGCCACAAAACATAAAATAAGGTAGCATTCAGTGCAGAGTAGACCTATTAAAATGAATGAACCTCTCTTAGTCACCGTGATTACCATAATTTCAATAGGTCTACTTAGTTAAACACCTGCCAGGGTACTAGGGTGAATGAAGTTCTTTAAACCTCTCCTTCAAGCCCAGTGGCCTGGTGGGGATGTAAATCGCCCTCACGAGGAAAAGGGATAGCTCCCCTTTTCAACTCTTACATCTGTATGGATCCATACTGAGTTTTGGTCTTTCTCAGCATTGGCATGCAGCTCTCAAAGGGTTTGCTAAGCATGACTGCAACCTTGGGCCCAAAAGGTTCGTTAGTTATCCCAGTTCACAATCCTAAAAGCACCCAACATGAATAAACTTCGGAATTTTGAACAGTTTACATACCAGTTCACATGAATTTACTGTTTTCACAATCATTTATTTGAGAAACGAGCCCTTAAACTCAACCTGTTGATCATTAACATGTCCAAGGATTGACTGGGGTCAAGTTTGACAATGATACCAAATTTTTCACATTGGTTAATGCAAAAAGGGGCTGTGAAAAGCTCCAAAAGGATTTCTCCAAACCATAGAACCAACTCCTAGGGGCTGAGGTCCCATTGACCCCACGAATAAAATATTTGAGGGGGCCGGGAACCCCCAAAGGTGATGGGCAATACGATTGAAATGGAGTGTGTCTGTGTCCTACTTCTTGTGGTTGATGATATGGGGAGGGGCATACCTGGCCTTCCCCAATATTTTATGCAGCTGTCCCGTACAGGGATCGAACCTGCAACCTTGGCGTTCTCAGCACCATGCTCTAACCCACTGAGCTTTCCGTGTTCCTCTCATAAGACTAGAACCCCAAAGCCATCCAATGCAGCTGAACGTGGGAAGATTCAGTACAGAATTCAGGGGGACAGTGGCTGTTGCCATGAAAAATTAACAGCACTCTGATACCATTAGCGCTGATTGTGCAAAGGAATATCTGAGGAAATCCAAAGGAGAATCGAAAGTAACTTATATGAATCCATTTCTGTTTCTCCAGGGTGGCGGCTTCTACTTCCTAGAACACGTTGCAGGTGCTCCTTCCAGCTGGACTCTTTTCTGGCAGCAGATCTGTGATCCAACTTGGATATGTCTGTCTGACGGGTGCCACTTGGCCAGAGAAACCTGGAACGACCTGGAAAAAGCTGGCATCTCAGAGCTGAAGCTGCAACACATACATGTCCCTTTAAAATGACAACCTAATAAGCCACATATCGTAGGTTATGCTGTAAAGTAGCTTGGAAATAAATTACTGAACAAAATCTCCATGCAGGTGTCTCTGGGTTGGGGTGTAGAACCTCACCGTAAGAATTATAGGACAACCCATCACTATGTCACCTATGGCCTGTGAACATCTTGTGCAATCTGTAATTGGATGCACACACATGTATGTTATCGCGAATCCATTTTTTATTTTCACTTGACAGACTGTCCAGCTACCTTCACTTTCCACAATCCAGCTGCTCCCATGCAGATGTGAATATTGCCATAACACATAGCTTGGGCTTGCCTCATTCACTTCCATGTGAGCATGCATGAACTCCCATTACTATTCTCCCTGGAAGCATCTGATCCCCATGGAGGTTGGGATATCAGAAAAAGAAGAGTTTGGACTTGATATCCCGCCTTTCACTCCCCTTAAGGAGTCTCCAAGTGGCTAACAATCTCCTTTCCCTTCCTCCCCCACAACAAACACTCTGTGAGGTGAGTGGGGCTGAGAGACTTCAGAGAAGTGTGACTAGCCCAAGGTCACCCAGCAGCTGCATGTGGAAGAGCAGAGAAGCAAACCCAGTTCACCAGATTACGAGTCCACCGCTCTTAACCACTACACCACACCATTGTCCATTACCTTAAACAGAATTTCCATTTAATTTCGAAGATGACTGAGAGGTTCCTATCGCAGGTGCTGCCAGTGTGGTGCTTGCAGGCACACGCGTGCTAACAGAGGCCTTTCCTGAAACCCATGGAGTCCCTTCTCTGCACTTAAAGTCTACACATCACAAAACAGTGTTGGTGTATGTATGTTTTGTTTTATTTGTTTTTTATCTTATATTTTGGAAATGTACAAGTTTTGTTTCCTTCAAATTGGGGGGGGGGGCTCCAAGACAGTGGGGCCCTAAGCTATAACTTGTTTAGCTTATACGTAAATCCGGCATTTAGGACCACGGAGTACTTCTGCTATAAAGTGTTTTAATACCCCCTAAGTGAGATTATTTCCCTCTTAAAGACAGCAAATACAGTTTTTAAGTTCCTTCTGACAGGGAACTTAAATACAGCAAATACAGTTTTTAAGTTCCCTCTGACAGGGGCAAGGTTATTGATCAGTGAGTGTGTGTGTGTGTGTGTGTGTGTGTGTGTGTGTTTAGTTTATGAACAACATCCCTCTGCACCCTTTGAGATCTCACAGCCAGTGTGGTCACTGCCAAGGGTTCTGGCACAGCGTGTTCTCCCTAACAGAGAGCATGTGTTGCGGTTGGGGGATACAAGCCACCCTGTTGTTGCTGGGCAGATTTGGATAACCCAAGCCACAATTGCTTAAATTGGGTTGCTGGGCAGTTTTGATTGTGGCCAATTCGGAGGAGGGGTCGGAATCTTTAAATACAGGACCCCCAACGCTGGGCACTGGGCGTCCTCTTGGCTCACCCTCGAGACTCTGCGACTGACTTTCTCTTCTCCTCTGACTTTGCTGTTTTCTGCCCTCCTGCTGACATGGAAGCAACATGCCTCGTTGTCCTGCTCAGGTTCTGCGTCCAGATATTAGCCTTCCCTGTTTACTTGCTGTGGTATCTGGGTATCTGGGAACCCCTTTGCAAGAAGTTATTCCCCCACTTCATGTCTGTGGCGTCCATCTGTTATAACATGTACATGTCTGACAAGAAAAGGGAAATGTTCAGCAACCTGAAGGACTTTGCCAGTCCTAGTGGGGACCTCACACTGTTGGAGATTGGTGCGGGAACTGGCTCCAACTTTCAGTTCTACCCCGCGGGATGCAAAATCATATGCACTGATCCGAACCCCAACTTCCAGAAGTTTTACAACAAGAGCCTGGCTGAAAATCAACACGTGCAGGTGGAACGCTGTTTGGTGACTCCGGCTGAGGACCTGCACCAGTTACCAGCTGCGTCGGTGGATGTGGTGGTTTCAACAACGGTGCTATGCTCTGTGAAGAGCCCGGAGCAAGTTATGAAAGAAGTCCTGCGGGTGCTGAGACCGGTAAGTAGCTCACGCCACGGGAAGAACAAGCACAATTCAGTAACTGCAGGGGCATGCTGTATTCTCGGGTGTTAGTCAATTCTACA
This sequence comes from Podarcis vaucheri, assembly GCF_965113315.1. Taxonomy (NCBI): domain Eukaryota; kingdom Metazoa; phylum Chordata; class Lepidosauria; order Squamata; family Lacertidae; genus Podarcis; species Podarcis vaucheri. The sequence continues at coordinate 20,539,077 of NC_138760.1, read as the reverse complement.
GTGGTGCCTCGCAAGACGAAAAGAATCCGTTCTGTGATTCTCTTCGTCTAGCGGTTTTTTCGTCTTGCGAAGCAAGCCCATTGAAGGATTAGCGGATTAGCGCTATTAGCGGCTTATATGCTTCTCGGATCAGCTGATAAGCGGCTTAGTGGCTTAGAAAAAGGGGGGGAGGGAAAAAACCAGCAGGAACTCGCAAGACATTGTCGTCTTGCGAAGCAAGCCCATAGGAGATTCGTTTTGCGAAGCACCTCCAAAACGGAAAACTCTTTCATCTAGCGAGTTTTCCGTCTTGCGAGGCATTCGTCTTGCGGGGCACCACTGTATATCCATTGAGGAATCACAAATGCAGATAGATGGATTCGGATCCCTTGTTGTTTCTGCATAAACCAATTTGCTTCTGAGCTATTTACATTCTCATAAGTTGCAAACGTTGGAATCACCCCCTTGCTTTTCTCTCTTAACTACAGTTAGGAAGAAACAATCCCACATTCTGTGTTACTGAGAGCACCTTAGATAGATCTAGACATGCCTCTTATTATTTTGTCCGTTGTTGTTGCGCACTTGTGAAAGACCAAACAAATTTTTAAACATGCTTGTCTCTGATGTGGAAACTGGTAAGAGCATACCTGAAGGAGCCTCTCCACTCCCGTCCTTCAGCCCGGACACTGAGATCCAGCTCCGAGGGCCTTCTGGCGGTTCGCTCACTTTGAGCAGTGAAGGGAAACAGACAGAGGGCCTTCTCGGTAGTGGCGCCCACCCTGTGGACCGCCCTGCCATCAGATGTCAAGGAAATAAACTTTTAGAAGATATCTCAAGGCAGCCCTGTTTAGGGACGTTTTTAATGTTTGATCTTTTATCATGTTTTTAATATTCTGTTGGGAGATATCTAGAGTGGCTGGGGAAACCTGTACGTATGTATGAATAAATAAATTATTGTTATTATTATTCCTCCTTCTCACATTTCAGCCTCTCTGCATTTGTTTTGTGTCTATCCCCACCTGCCTTTAAAAAAAAAAATAGAATGATTCATGTTTGGGAATAGCTTTTTAAACACATTATAGCCTCTCTTTCCTTTCGAAGTATAGTGAGCAAAATGTATCTGTTTCACCCACTGAGATTTCCTTGACATCTTCCATCTCTGCTTACCAATGAAACTGGCAAAGTCGGGGGCAAACTCAAAATCACCCTTGGCTAAGCTGTTAACTGACTCTAGTGACAGATCCCATACCCTCCAACATTTATTTGATGAAAATAGGGGCATCCTATTAAACAACAATAGCAGCAATTGTATTATTGGTTGCCCCAACCACTCTGGGCTGCTTTCAACATCATTAACATGTCCAAGGACTGAACTGTGGTCAAGTTTGACAATTTTTCACATTGGCAAAAAGCGGTTGTGAAAAGCTCCAAAAGGATTTCTCCAATCCATAGAACCAACTCCTAGGGGCCGAGGTCCCATTGACCCCATGAATAAAATATTTGAGGGGGCCAGGAACCCCCAAAGGTGATGGGCAATATGATTAAAATGGAGTGTGTCTGTGTACTACTTCTTGTGGTTGATTATATGGGGAGGGGCATACCTGGCCTTCCCCAATATTTTATTCAAGTTGGCACTCCAGCTCCAAACTGAGCGAATGGGCATAAAAATGGCCAATGAAGTCCAAAGTAATCAAGTGTAGAGTGATTTGGGGGTGATAAATAAAAATAAAATCACGTATAACCTCAGGAATCCTATATTGGTGGTAAGTGACCAGGGATGAGACTTTGCAGCCATAGCAGATAGCTTGGTGAAGCGGTTGACCCAGCTTGTAGCAGCTGTGAGAAAAGGCCAATATGGAGATGTGTAATATTATGCACGGAATGGAGAAAGCGGACAGAGAAACCATAAAACTGTAGAATTAGAAGGGAGCCTGAGAATCATCTAGTCCAACCCCCTACAAGGCAGGAATATGCAGCTGTCCCCACTTCCGGGGTTGGCGCGATCTGGAAATGGCGGATTCCCTCCGAGCTCCGGAGGGAATCGGCTCAGCGGTGGATGGGTCTTTGCCGTGCCGGCGACACGGGGACCCTTAAAAACCGCAGGCGCGGATGCCTGCGGGCTGAAGACTTGGTGGGCACCTTAAGCGCCCCCCCTGATTCGCGAAGAGCCTTTTTAAAGGCTGCGGAGGGGATACGGGGGACGGCGCGGTGCTGAGAGTCGATCGCTACCGCCGCTGAGTGAAGCTGCGAGCCATGACTGGAGAGCGCTGACTTCCTTCCTTGAAATTTGGCTGAAAAGAAGAACCCGTGAGTAAATTAGAATTGGACTTTAAGAATTCTACCTTTTGAATTTGAGACGATCGGGGAGTGTGCTAAAAGGAAGTCCGCACCCCCACCTTGCAGACGATTCAGAGCAATGATATAAGAACTAAGCTGGAGTTCCTACCCTGTAAAGGGTGAGTTTAAAAAGACAGTAACTTCCAAGATTTGGAAAAAGTAATTTTGAGCAGGAGAGTGGAGTGTTGGAAGTCGTTTGTTTTGCTGTAAACAACCCCCCCTCCTGGGCCCGGGAGCGTCCTGTTCTGGAGCCTGTGTAAGAGGTACAGAGTTTGACAGCTGTCAAACGGACTGTAAATAGTGGAAAATTGCAACTTAAGATTCCTCTGGATTAAAAGGAGTTACATTTGAACTAAAATTGTTGGAAATAAAGAAACAATAACAAGATTCAGGATTGTTGGAGAAAAGAACACTAAGTAACCAGATTCCCTCTAGGGGGAATTCTGTGGAATTACAATGGCTGTGGATGGAAAGATACTGGGGGAAATCGAAAGGATGTTCTATTTGGTGGGAATCTTACAAGAGCAGACTACAGCTATGAGTGAACAATTGATGACCTTGACTTCTGAAACAAGTAGTTCTGCTGAATGTAACGAGGACCGGAAGGAGAAAGAATCCACAGCTGAACCAGAAATGATAACTAAAGAAGAGGAGAAGACAAAACAAGAAAGAGAAGAAGTGAAGTGGGAAAACATTAACCAGAAGCTGACACCTGCGGAATACAAGCAAGGAGACTATTGGATTAAACCTACTACAAATCTACGAAAGATGCAGAAGACGAAAGTGGAGGCCCTGGGAGTTTATGAAATTAAGGAATTTAAAATAAAGAAATATAATTGGGGCCTCCACATAGACTCTGATGATTATCTTCAAGATTTATGCCTTGTGGAAATTCTTCAGCAGCTGTTTTCAAATATGGGAAGAGACTATGGACTGATTGTGACAGAATTCTTTCGAGACTTGATGACCGACATAAAGGATTACCAACAAGACCGGCGGAGAGGGACTGAAATAGACTTGAAAGCCTCGGACGTGAGGAACCCAGGCTAAGAACTGTTACCTTGGACATGTTTTGGGAAGGGGCGCAAATCGGGGATGGGAGGGAGGGAAGGATTTAGTTTTAACAACACTCAAGACCAGGGGATTTAGTCAATAAGATTATCACTTAAGACAAAATGGGAAATCGATGGAAGGGAACTGAGGTCCAACTTAGAAAAAAATTAACTTTGTTTTTTTTTCTATAAAAAGATTAATATTAAGATGGATAAGGAAATGACAATTTGCTGATATAAATTTGGGAATAGGGATGCAAGGGAGGGGGTGGGGGGAGGTCAACGACCAGGGTTAAAAAATAAGTTTTTTGGAAATTATACATGTTTGTTGTTTTTTCTGTTTGTTTGTTTTTGTGTTCTGTTGTTGTTTATATAAAATGTGAAAACCCAATAAATTTTTTTTTTTAAAAAAAGGAATATGCAGCTGTCCCGTACAGAGATCGAACCTGCAACCTTGGCGTTCTCAGCACCATGCTCTAACCAACTGAGCTTTCCATGTTCCTCTCATAAGACTAGAACCCCAAAGCCATCCAATGCAGCTGAATGTTGGAAGATTCAGGAGAGAATTCAGGGGGACAGTGGCTGTTGCCATGAAAAATTAACAGCACTCTGATACCATTAGTGCTGATTATGCAAAGGAATATCTGAGGAACTCCAAAGGAGAATCGAAAGTAACTTATATGCATCCCTTTCTGTTTCTCCAGGGTGGCGGTTTCTACTTCCTAGAACACGTTGCAGGTGCTCCTTCAAGTTGGACTCTTTTCTGGCAGCAGATCTATGATCCAACTTGGACATGTCTGTTTGACGGGTGCCACATGACCAGAGAAACCTGGAACATCCTGGAAAAAGCTGGCTTTTCAGAGCTGAAGCTACGGCATATAGATGCTCCTTTAAAATGGCCCCCTATTAGACCGCATATCATAGGTTATGCTGTAAAGTAGCTTGGAAATAAATTTCTGAACAAGATCTCCATGCAGGTGTCTCTGGGTTGGGGTGTATAACCTAATCATAAGAATTATAGCACTGCCCATCACTATGTCACCTATGGCCTGTGAACTTCTTGTGCAATCTGTAATTGGATGCACACACATGTATGTTATTGTCAATCCATTTTTTATTTCCATTTGACGGACTGTCCAGCTACCTTCCCTTTTCACAATCCAGCTGCTCCCATGCAGATGTGAACGTTGCCATAACACATAGCTTGGGCTTGCCTCATTCACTTCCACGTGAGCATGCATGAACTCCCATTACTATTCTCCCTGGAAGCATCTGATCCCCATGGAGGTTGGGATATCAGCCATTGTTGATTACCTTAAACAGAATTTCTTTTTAATTTGGAAGATGATTGAGAGGTTCCTACTGCGGGTGCTGCCAGTGTGGTGCTTGCAGGCACACGTGTGCTAACAGAGGCCTCTCCTGAAACCCACAGAGTCCCTTCCCTGCACTTAAAGCAACATTTTACTGAAGGTTAACAACAGGAAGATTTAAAGGAACCATTAGAAACTCAAGGCAGCAGAGATATGAGATGATCAGAGCCCCCACCCCCCAAACTTGAAGCATGGGAAGTCCCAATAAAGATTTAAAATTTGGCAGAATATTCGGACTATATGATATTTAATTGTATAATTTGTTTTTTTTAAAAAAAAATTTTTTAATGATTTTCCAACTTTTTTGTAACAAACAAACATAAAAACAAAACATACAAAACATGCATTATTTCAAAACTTATTTTCATAGACTTCTTTTCTCGGACTTCCCCATACCTCCCCCTTCTGCATCCCTGTGTCCATAGTTTTTTAGCAACTTGTAACTATTTCTTTCCAACCTCTTTCATTTTAATCCTTTCTTTGACCTAACTTGTTTCACTGTAGCCCTTTCTTTCTAAAAACCTCAACCTTCTAACATTCATCAAGTTTATAATAGTCCTTAAGATAAATTTTAAATTTCTTCCATTCTTCTTCCGCAGTCTCTTTTCCCTGTTCACGGATTCTGCCAGTCATCTCAGCCAATGTCATATAGTCCATCACTTTCATCTGCCATTCTTCCAGGGTGGGTAAATCTTGTGTCTTCCAATACTTTGCGATGAGTATTCTTGCTGCTGTTGTTGCATACATAAAAAAAGTTCTATCTTTCTTTGGCACCAGTTGGCCGACAATACCCAAGAGAAAAGCCTCTGGTTTCTTAAGGAAAGTATACTTAAATACCTTTTTCATTTCATTATATATCATTTCCCAGAAAGCCTTAATCTTCGGGCATGTCCACCAAAGGTGGTAAAAAGTACCTTCAGTTTCTTTACATTTCCAGCATTTATTATCGGGCAAATGGTAAATTTTTGCTAGCTTGACTGGGGTCATGTACCACCTATAAATCATTTTCATAATATTTTCCTTTAAGGCATTACATGCCGTAAATTTAATACCGGTGTTCCACAACCTTTCCCAGTCAGCAAACATAATGTTATGACCAATATCTTGTGCCCACTTAATCATAGCTGATTTAACTGTTTCATCTTGTCTATTCCATTTCAACAGCAGATTGTACATTCTTGACAAATTCTTAGTATTGGGTTCTAACAGTTCAGTCTCTAATTTTGATTTTTCCACCTGAAAGCCAATTTTCCTGTCTTGTTTAAAAGTCTCCATTATTTGATAATAATGGAGCCAGTCTCGAACTTTAGATTTCAGTTTTTCATAACTCTATAATTTTAATTTGTCTCCGTCCTGTTCCAAAATCTCACAATATTTTGGCCATCCGACCTCCATATTAACTTTCTTATATGTCTTAGCCTCTAAAGGTGACAACCATCTAGGGGTTTTGTTTTCCAACAAGTCTTTATATCTCATCCAGACATTAAACAACGCTTTCCTAACAATATGATTTTTAAAGGCACTATGCACTTTGATTTTGTCATACCATAGATATGCATGCCAACCAAATGCGTTATTGAAACCTTCTAAATCCAAGATATCTGTATTCTCGAGGAGCATCCACTCTTTCAGCCAGCAGAACGCTGCTGCTTCATAGTACAGTTTTAAGTCCGGCAGGGCAAATCCCCCTCTTTCTTTTGCATCTGTAAGTATTTTAAATTTTATTCTGGGCTTTTTGCCCTGCCAGACAAATTTCGCAATATCTTTTTGCCACCTCTTGAAACAGTCCATCTTGTCAATAATCTGTAAGGTCTGAAACAAAAATAACATTCTAGGCAATACATTCATCTTAATAACTGCAATTCGGCCTAACATTGACAATTTCAAATTTGACCATATTTCTAAATCTTTCTTAATTTCTGACCAACATTTCTCATAGTTGTCCTTATACAAGTTCAAATTTTTAGATGTCAAATATACCCCTAGATATTTCACCTTCTTAACCAGTGTCAAACCTGTCTCTTCTTGAAACTTCTCCTTCTCCATATCTGTTAAGTTTTTCCCTAAGACTTTAGTTTTTTGTTTATTCAGTTTAAATCCAGCTACCTGGCCAAATTGTTGAATTATTTCTAACACCCTTTTCGTACTAGTGTTTGGCTCTTGCAAAGTCAATACTAGGTCATCTGCAAATGCCCTTAGCTTGTAATGTTTAGCTCCGACCTTTACACCTTTAACTTGCTGGTCATTTCTAATCATATTTAGCAACACCTCCAGAACCGAAATAAAAAGCAATGGGGAGATTGGGCACCCCTGTCGTGTTCCTTTTTCTATCTTAAGTTCTTCAGTTATTACGTTATTTACAATCAACTTAGCTTTTTGTTCAGAATATATCGCACTCATACCATTCTCAAATCCTTGGCCTACCCCCATCCCGTGAAGATTCTTTTTCATAAAACTCCAAGAAATATTGTCAAAGGCTTTCTCCGCGTCCACAAAAATTAGCACCGCCTTAGTGTTTATATTCACCTCTAACTTTTCTAAAATGTCTATTATGTTCCTTACATTATTTGAGAGGTGCCTTTTTGGGAGAAAGCCTGCTTGGTCCTTATGAATCTTCTCCATGAACACTTTTTTAAATCTTTTTGCCAAAATGTCTGTAAAAATTTTGTAATCCACATTAAGTAGTGATATTGGGCGGTAGTTCTTCAATTGAGTCTTTTCAGTCTCTGTTTTTGGTATAAGTGAAATATACGCTTCTTTCCACGATTCAGGTGCCCTTTTCCCCTCTAAAATCTCGTTACAGACTTCCTTTAACGGTTGTATCAACAAGTCCTTCAATGATTTGTAGTATCTGGAAGTCAATCCATCTGGCCCTGGAGATTTGCCCACTTGCATATTCTGAATGGCATCCTCTATTTCTTGTTCTGTTATCCTCTGGTTCAAGTCCACCTTATTCTGATGAGAGATTTTTTGTAGTCCATATTTACTAAGGAATTTATCCATGTCTTCTTCATTTTGTAATCCTTGGGCATAAAGCTTTTTAAAATAACTCACAAAGCAATTTCTAATTTCATTGGGCTTAGATACATTTTTTCCATCCACTTCTAGGCTTGTTACTGTATTTAATTTCTGCCTTTTCTTTATTTGCCATGCCAGAAGTTTACCACATTTGTCAGCCGATTCAAATGTCTTTTGTTTCATTTGCTTTATCTTCCATTCAATCTCTTGGTTCATCAATTCCAAATATTGTGTTTGGTATAACTTGATTTCTCTCAAAATCTCCTGGGACTTTGGTTTTACTCTTATTTTTTTCTCTCCTTCCTTTATCTTTTCCAGGATCTTTTCCTTTTTCTCATTCTGTTTTCTCTTCTTTATTGAGTTTTGTTGAATCAAAAAGCCCCTCATCACAGCTTTGCTTGCGTCCCAAATCATTCTTTTTTCCACATCAGCCTTTAAATTTATCTCAAAATAGTCTTTCAAAGTTGTATAATTTGGAATATTTAATGTGATTTGATTGGATTGTTAAAATGGAAAATTTAATAAAAAAATATTTTTTAAAAAAGAGCAACATTTTACTGCAGCCGGTATAACAGGTTGTGGAGTGTGCCCACAACAGCTTATGAGGTTTGCTAATGTGCCCTCAGGCTCAGTGGCAGAGCGTGGCGTGCCAGCGCCTGTGGCTGCGTGGAGGGGGTGGGTGGGATGAAGGGAAACAGGTGAGGTATATATGCCTCATGGCATCCATGTCACCCAGGAGATAAGAAGAGTCGTTTCGTTGTCTGAAGAGGTCACTTCCTGGTTCACATGGAGAAGTCGTCTTCAACAGAGTCCACTGATGAAAGCACACAGCTGTATTGAAGCAGCACTGGGTGTTAAAATTTTGCACCCAGGGAAACCACCCCGATCCACGCCACAGCTCAGCCTCAGAATGTTTGGTGACCTCTGTCCTGCAGCGCTTTGGTTTATTTTTGTACAGTGGTGCCCCGCAAGACGAATGCCTCGCAAGACGGAAAACTCGCTAGACGAAAGAGTTTTCCGTTTTGGAGGTGCTTCGCAAAACGAATCTCCTATGGGCTTGCTTCGCAAGACGACAATGTCTTGCGAGTTCCTGCTGTTTTTTTTCCTTCCCCCCCTTTTTCTAAGCCGCTAAGCCGCTTATCAGCTGATCCGATCAGCAGATAAGCCGCTAAAAGCCTCTAAAAGCTGCTAATAGCACTAATCCGCTAATCCTTCAATGGGCTTGCTTCGCAAGACGAAAAAACCGCTAGACGAAGAGAATCACAGAACGGATTCTGTTCGTCTTGTGAGGCACCACTGTACTCTGCTTCCTCTACCTGCTTTCCCTTGCCTTTTATTTCTAATAAAGCTTCACAGTTTGACCACTTAAGTGTGTGCAGTAACCACCCTCAGGATTCTGGAATCCCCATGTGCATGGAATTCATGCTAATTTGAATGTTGAGGATCAGCGTCGTAAGAAACCAGCACATTCTTCTTTGATCTTGGAAAGACGGGGAGCGTGGGCTGCTTTTACACTGTGAGCAATGTGTAAGCGAACGGTCTGGGAAATGGGGGGTGCATTGGTCCCAATGTTCCAGGACTTTAAGTTGTGGGTGGAGCTGCTTTGATCTTGGAGTGGAATAAGGCAGCTGGAAGTTAGCCCTCCTTTCCCCATTACATTGTGTGCAGGTGAGGAGTGCAGGGTGCAGTTGCTAGGAGTCTTTTTTTTTTCAAATAAAAAAATGAATTGCTTTGGTGCAGCCCCAGTCCCCCCCACTTCCACCTCTTGGGTTCTGGGACTGTGGGTGATGCCTAAAAATGAGGCTGGTGGTAAAAGGTAGAAAGGTAAAGGACCCCCAGACGGTTAAGTCCAGTCAAAGGCGACTATGGGGTTGTGGCGCTAATCTCGCTTTCAGGCTGAGGATGCCGGCGTTTGTCCACAGACAGCTTTCCAGGTCATGTGGCCAGCATGGCTAAACTGCTTCTGGTGCAATGGACACTGTGACGGAAACCAGAGCGCATGGAAATGCCATTTACCTTCCCGCCGCAGCAGTACCTATTTATCTACTTGTGTTGGTGTGCTTTCGAACTGCTAAGTTGGCAGGAGCTGGGACACGGCAATGGGAGCTCACCACCACTGAGCGGATTGGAACTGCCGACCTTCCGATCGGCAAGCCCAAGAGGCTCGGTGGTTTAGACCACAGCGCCACCTGCTCCCCTTATTGGGTGGCGGTGGCAGCAACTGGTGGAGACTTAAGACTCAACTGGCAGCACTGCAGGGCTGTTGTGCAGCAGCCAGGAAAGGAAGGGGGCATGAGATGCTCTCCCTTCTCCACACAGCCTTCTCTAACTGAACAAACTGGCAGATTTGCTGTTAAGGTTCCATTCCTCTTAAGAGTACAGTAACATATCTGCAGAACAGAAGGGTTGAGGAGCCATGGGAATGAGCATGGTGCAGGGGAGTTTGAAAAAATAGAGGAGGAAAGAGGGGTGAAAGTGAAAAGGAGGGAACAGGAGGCATGGGACTGGGGATGAAGCTTCAGGCAGTTACCATGAGTGTGGTCTGAGCATAAGTGGGGCTGCAGAAAAGGAGGCAGAAAAGAAGCTATGGACAGGAGGGTGAAGATGAAAACAGGTGCAAAATGGGGCTGCAGAACAGGAGGGATTATGTCTCGACAGAACAGACAATCCAGTAATTAAAGTGCCTTTTGGGGGGGGTGTTGGGCATTGAGTTGGCAAACAGTGGGGTTAAACTGAACTTTCCTTGAAAGGTCCTTTCATCCTGATGCTCCATTTGCCAAACTAGCTGGCTCATGGCAGCCCTTAGCCCCAAATGACCCGCCGTTGTAACTGCCGTCCTTTGCACAAAAGAACTCTCCATAAAACAGGAGCAGAGAAGGAAGGTCTTCAGATCCCTGCCTGAGGGGCAAAAGGTTGCAGTGACATCAAGGGAAAGCTATGGGGAGAAATCGCAAGGCTGCTTTGAGAGAGAGAACTGTACATACTTGAGCTGAACAACTTGGATGAGTTAGAGGAGGAACAAATTGTTCCAGTGTCCCTATTTCCCAGGGACATTCCCAGATTTACAGAAGCCGTCCCGGTTTCTGATATGATTCCGCTTTTCCTTAGCACATCCCTATTTCCATCGGAGAAATATTGCAGGGTATGGAGTTACGGGACCCTGGAGCCAAGGAGATAAGTAAATATACAACCTTTAGAAGGCATCTGAAGGCAGCCCTGTATAGGGAAGTTTTTAAAACGTTTAATTAGGTTTTTATATATATTGGAAGTGGCTGGGACAACCCAGCCAGATGAGCAGGGTATAAATGAGAAAATTTATTATTATTATTATTATTATTATTATTATTATTATTATTATTACTATTATTATTAAATAGGATGTCTGTATTTTCATCAGATAAATGTTTGATGGTATGTTGTTCTAAACACTTAAGATTTGGCTACATGTTAATCCGTTATGTGATTATATCCTCCACAGATTTTTTTCTTAACCCCTCCCCCCCCCAAATAAAATAAACCCTTGGGTTAAGCTGCCTCTGAATGGAAAATGCAGGTAATAATGATTTTATTATTATTATTTATACCCTGCCCATCTAGCTGGGTTTCCCCAGCCACTCTGGGAGGCTACCAACAGAATATTTAAAACATGATAAAACATCAAACATTAAAAACTTTCCTAAACAGGTGTGCCTTCATATCTCTCTGCCCCCCAGCTCCAGGTCCTTCCCAAGTTATTCCCCCTCACACAAATATGTACACACTCATGTGTACATGTGTGACGGGTAAGAGAAATCTGAGTAAGCTGTGGGTTAAGCAAAAAAACAAATAAACTGCTTTTGCGCTTCAGAACGTCAGAGGACAAAGAGTTACACAGTCACCCTCCTTCTCTTCCCTTCCGGCAGATTGCCAAAGACCGCTTTTGGCAGTTAAAACAAAAGGCTCAGGCTGAATGAGGAAGTCAGTGGGTAATGTGATCCTTAGGAAGTTCCTGAACCTAGCAAGAAGTTTGCAGCTTCCTCTCTCCTCGTCCACAACCCTGCTTTGAGATCTGCACTGGAACTAAGCGATGATAGAGGAAAGAGAGCCATCCGCGTCCTAACTTTTCCAAGACAGGCTATATCGACGTTTGCACAGAACTCAAAGCTATTTCCCCTGCTTCTGGACTTCCGAGGGGAAAAAGAGGGTGAAAGATCCGAGACTGGGCTGGAGGAGTTGAAATGGCAACAGCCCTGGTCTTCTGCCTCCGTCTCTGTCTCCAGCTGCTAGCCCTTCCCATATACGTCCTGTCGTACTTGGGCGTATGGCAGCCCTACTGCAAGAAGATCTTCCCGGCCTTCATGGAGAAGTTTGCACCCAGTTACAACAAGAAGATGTCAAGGCAGAAACAAGAGCTGTTCCGCAACTTGTTGGAGTTTGCAGGCCCCTCGGGGCAGCTGCGACTGCTGGAGATAGGAACCGGCACGGGCTCCAACTTCCAGTTCTTCCCGGCCAACTGCAGGGTCACCTGTACAGACCCCAACCCCCACTTTCAACGGAGTCTAGCCAAAAGCATGGCCCAGAACCAGCACCTTCAGTTTGACAGCTTCTTGGTGACCCCGGCGGAGAATCTGCAGGAGGTGGCCGATTCTTCCGTCGATGTCGTTGTTTCCACTTTGGTCCTCTGCTCCGTGCGGGACATGCAAAGTGTTCTGAGCGAAGTCTGCAGAGTCCTCAAGCCGGTGAGTATTTGAGGGGGAGAGGGCAGCAAAAGAGACATGGTGGGTTAGAGATGCAATTTCAGAGGGGTATAGTAGGCAGCAGGCTGATGCAAAGAAAGGGAGAAGCAGGGTTCACTTGCCCCAGACCTCGAAGATGGCATGGGGGCCCTCGCCAGGGTCTCCCAAACTTACGCTGTCATGCCAATAACAAGACTCCCACCCCAGACCTCAGACAAGCTCTGAACAGGCCTGGTAAGAAGCTGTGTGTTACAGTGCAATTGTAAGCATGCTTATCGGGAGGTAAGCTCCATTGAACTAAATGGGACTTTGCTTCTGAATAAACATGCCTAGGATTGCAGACCTTCCAAGTGTCCCTGTTTTCCAGGGACAGTCCCAGAGTTACAGAAGCCGTCCCGGTTTCTGATTCGATCCCAGAATGTCCCACGTTTCCTTAGGAGGTCCCTATTTTCATCGGATAAATGTCGGCGGGTATGAATTTATGTGATCCCTGAGCCAAGGAAATAAGTAACTATACAACCTTTAGAAGACATTTGTCTTACCAGACTGACTTTGGGTATGTTCCTTTTGACAAAGGCCTAAAGCTTCACTGAAGCCTGTGTCTATTTGGCACTCCTTTGGGGACCACTGACTACAGACCCCAACCTTGTACTAAATTTCCCTGTCAGACAGAAGGGAGATTGCTAGTGGCAGGTAATCAGCCCTTGGGCTTACATGTTTGTGAATGCCCCAAGTCTAATATTCATTCAGATGTATATTTTGCCTTTTGACTGAATGATCTTCAATGCAGCTTGCAACAGATTGTAATAACATACATATGTAGGAGCTCTTAGACTTTCGAGCTACTGGAATATTGACATTTTCGCGGGTATTTATGCAAGGAACAAGCAAAGCACAAGTAGGTCAGTCAGATTTTGGGGGAAATAAATACCTAGTGAACATGATTTTAAGGCACTGAAAGTGGTCTTATATCATGCACAAAACATCCTACACTCTTGGTTTCCCTGAAATACTTGTTGTTCAAATGGTCTCCTCCTTTCCTTTAGGGTGGAGCATTTTATTTCTTGGAACACGTGGCTGCAGACCATTCAAGCTGGTGCTACTTTTGGCAGCAAGTTCTCTTCCCAACATGGAAACTTCTCTTTGACGGATGCTGCTTAACAAGAGAGATCTGGAGTGATCTTGACAAAGCAAATTTCTCAGATGTAAAGCTGCAACATATATACGTCCCCTTACACTGGACACCGATTCAGCCACATATCATTGGTTATGCTGTAAAGTAATTCTCAATTCACCAGTGCAATCCAATCAGATGAATGTTTACTGAAAAATATGTTCCACTGAGTTCAGCTCCTGCGTCAGACTGCAATACAGTAGTATGCTCAGTTACTTGGAAGAAAGCTCCACTGAACTCAGGGAATTTTTATTTCTGAGTAAACATGCTAAGGCTTCTCCTTTTATATACACATTTCAAAGGAAGTTTCTTTCTCTGAAAGGCATTCAGTTCTACTTTCTAAAGTGCAGAGCAGACTGGGGAAATCTTAGAATATAGTCAACGACAGCTTGTTTAAATCAATTAACTGCAAATTAAAGCACTACTAATACACCATTTTAAAGTTCTCTGCATGCTTTTTTCTCCTAAAAAATATGTGTAAACACATAGCATTGCTAGCTGGCCAGAAAAAGAAATCAGCCTGGCCAACTTGTGCTGATTTGATCTGCAGAAATCAGCTGGTGAAGCTTTTACTGACAGGCACCTAAATATTATCTGAGTGGGGTGTAGAGATTGGGGGAATTCTCACCACTTGCTTCAAACAATTCCAGGACTGTGAGGGGCAGAGCCATGGCAGATGAACTGGTGGGGAAGGGACCCTCGCTCAGTGACAGAGTACAGTGGTGCCCCGCAAGACGAATGCCTCGCAAGACGGAAAACTCGCTAGACGAAAGAGTTTTCCGTTTTGGAGGTGCTTCGCAAAACGAATCTCCTATGGGCTTGCTTCGCAAGATGAAAATGTCTTGCGAGTTCCTGCGGGGTTTTTTCCTCCCCCCCTTTTCTAAGCCGCTAAGCCGCTTATCAGCTGATCCGATCAGCACAGCCGCTAAAAGCAGCTAATAGCGCTAAGCCACTTATCAGCTGATCCGATCAGCAGATAAGCCTCGATAAGCCTCTAAAAGCCTCTAATAGCGCTAATCCGCTAATCCTTCAATGGGCTTGCTTCGCAAGACGAAAAAATACGCTAGATGAAGAGAATCACAGAACAGATTCTTTTCGTCTTGCGAGGCACCACTGTACAAGGTGCAATCCTTGGGCTTCCTGTTAGGACCCAATTGCAGGTGACATGGAAAAAATATTGTCCAAGACCTCTGGCAGCGTAGTGAGCATGGGCAGAGTTGGACAAAAAGTCTGACCCTATATATGGTTACCTATATCAAGAAGTGAAGATGTGTTTGTAATGTAGCTATTACAATTTTTTGTTGATGAAACTGCTGGTAAAGGGGTTGGTACAGGAACCAGTTCAAAAGTTGCCTACTTCAGCAGTAGTTAATTGATGTCAGTATTTTACTTTATCATTTTTGCTTTATGGTTGTTTTATTGCTGCAACCCACTTTGATATATTTTTTATGACATAGCAATACATATTTTATACATAAAACTCTATCCCAAAGGTATTTTAACATGCCTTTAGGACTACCATATTCTACATGTTAAATATGCATTTATACCTGGGTTCTGGAAGTGGTTGATATTGACCCCCTACAGTTTAGGGGGTGAATAAAGAGCCAGGGGTTGAAAATGGTCTAGCAGTAGGAAATCTTAATGACGAATAGTGCAAAAGAATAATCATCATGAGCCTCAGAAATAAACAGTATGGACATGTATCTTCCTTGCCAATGTGGAACCTTATATTTAACAAGATTTCACAATCCAACAGTATGCCAGATTTATTTTTACATTTTTGCAATTCCTGGTAATGGTGGATGATTAATAAATGTTCATGATATTCTGGTATTTCTTGACTATATTTCATATACCTACCTAAGTACATGCAGTGGGGTTGATGCCAACTTCATAAGTTCATCAAAGGGTCAATGAACTCCTAAGCGTAGGAATTAAACATGAGAAGACATGAGCACTGAACCACTGTCATATTACAAGTGAACTCTTTATTTACTGTATTTGCTATTGTTTAAGATAAAACCAATTTGAGAAACTACTTTTGCCATTTTTATGGATGTTGTTTGCAGATAGTTGCCTTCGTGATATTGTGTCGACTGCAGTAGTCCTTGTATTACTTTCATTGCTTTATAGCAGTTAAGCTTAGCCAGCCATGTTGGGCAGAAGATTCCTGCATCGCAGGCGGTTAGACTAGATGCCCCTTGGGATCCCTTTCCAACTCTATGCTTCCATGCACGAAACGAAGACGTCTGTATACACACCTGCTACTGCTGACTTGTTGTTTATTGGAAATTTAATTTGTAACATTCTTTTTTTTAACCAGACTTTTGGTTGAACTGATTGACATCCTATGCCCTTTTAAAATGCGGCTCCTTTTTTTTGGGGGGGGGGGTTATTGGGTTGCTGTTTTCATTTAGATTTTTTATATATTATGGTTTTTATATTGATCTTTTCTGTGAACCTCCAGGTATAGGGTGGTATATAAATTCAATAAATAATACTAATACTAATAATAATGCAATTGCAGCAAATCAAACCAACTGGGTATAGGGCAGTATATAAATTCAATAAATAAATAATAATAATAATACTGCAATTGCTGCAGATCAAACCAACCGGTAAAGCAAGGAGGTGTGTGGGCGGTGCGGATGCAATGCAATTCTTTATCGAAAACGAAACAAAAAGAAGAAGGATCTGAGTCAAATCTTAACTTTAAATTTTACTTCCAAAAAAGGTTTCTTCGAAGGCTGGGGATGTATTCCCTCAGCGTTCTTGGAATGGGCTTTAAATCGCGCAGAAATCCCTCGCAACCGCGGCTCGATCGGCCTCGCTGTTATGTTTGCCCCAATACGGAGGGAGGTTTCGTCCCGCCAGAGTTTCGCGCGGACCTCGTTTCCGTCCCGCGCGCCCTTTCCAGGCAAATGCAAGAGCGGGAGGCCGCCGCGCGCAGCTTCCTCGCGGCCCCCGTCACGTGACGCTCCCGACGTCACTCCGGCCGAGGAGAGGGAAAGACGGCGAGAGCGGGGGAAAGTTGGCCGCCATTTTTTCCTCCCTCGACGGACGATGCGGCGGAGCCTTCGCCCCGCAGCCGGGCCCTCGCTGGCGCTCCTCGCGCTGCTGTACGGACCCCTGCCCGGCGCTCTGCCCTCCAAAGTCCCCGCACACGGTGAGCCCGGCGTCCCCCCTGGTTCCCGTGGGTGCGGCAGCGGGCGCTTGGGCAGGGCAAGTTCCCTCACGCGTTGAGGGCCTTGGGCGGGAGTGCGCCTGCGCGCGGAGTACCCTTCCGAACTACGACTCCCGGCAGCCTCCAGTGCGACGGACGCAGAGTGCGTAAGGAGCATGCCAAGGAGAGTCGCGCACGTGGAGGGATGCCGCCTGGCGTGGTGGAATCCTCAGCTGTTTCTTCCCGGACGGCTCTTCCTTCTACTCTCCCGATTACTGGGATCTCTTCCCAAGTTAGGCGGCCCTCGGTTTGCCGCTCTGCCTGGCTGCTGTTTTTCCTGGAGGTCGAAGCACGTGGATCTAATGTTAGGCAAAGAAGGCAGCGAAAACTCTACCCTTTTCCCTCCCTTCTGCTCCTGTCAAACGGCGCTTGCTGCTGTACGTGGTGGAGTTTAGGTCCCAAGGGGGGAAAGGCTCCGGGGCTCAAACCTGTTTGGAAGCACCCGCAAAAGTGGATTTAATTCGAGTAAGTCCCCCATTTAGTAATTTTCTGAATTTTTGTTGTTGTTTAGTCGTTTAGTCGTGTTCGACTCTTCGTGACCCCCTGGACCAGAGCACGCCAGGCACCCCTGTCTTCCACTGCCTCCCGCAGTTTGGTCAGGCTCATGCTGGTAGCTTCGAGAACACGATCCAACCATCTTGTCCTCTGTCGTCCCCTTCTCCTTGTGCCCTCCATCTTTCCCAACATCAGGGTCTTTTCCAGGGCGTCTTCTCTTCTCATGAGATGGCCAAAGTACTGGAGTCTCAGCTTCAGGATCTGTCCTTCCAGTGAACACTCAGGGCTGATTTCCTTCAGAATGGATAGGTTTGATCTTCTTGCAGTCCATGGGACTCTCAAGAGTCTCCTCCAGCACCATAATTCAAAAGCATCAATTCTTCGGCGATCAGCCTTCTTTATGGTCCAGCTCTCACTTCCATACATCACTACTGGGAAAACCATAGCTTTAATTATACGGACCTTTGTCAGCGAGGTGATGTCTCTATTTTCTGAATTACCGTGTAACAATGCCACAGGCGCACGGTCTGTGTCGATCTCTGCCCCTAAAGTTCATATGATTGCAACATTCCTTTTCTAAGCTCTGGAAGAAAGGAGGTTTTGTTAGGTTGTCAGTGCTGCTTTGGGGCGGAAACGGTGTAAGATGTCACTTTCAGTAATTTAAGAATACACATGAAGTGTACCAGTTCAAGCAGTATTGGCTTGAAATTTAATCAGCTTTGTAAGCATATCTGACCTGTTCAGTAAGGCTGTTGTGCCCTTTTAGAAGCAAGCCACATGGGCCATTAAATCGATTTCCATAATTCATAATAGTGGAAAAGTTTTAAGAAGAATTGCCTTTCCAAAAGCCTTTTATGTTCAGTTGTTTTAATTTAATGCTGTGTAATCATGTGAAGAAGAAGAAAAACACGTTCTAGTTATAATCTTGTAAACTAGATCTTGAGCATAGATGAGATTGTGATATTTCCAGGTGGGAATTCTGATTCAAGTTTTTCAGGGTGCTGCCGCACAGACAAATTGGGATGAGATCTGCCCCTTCACCTCTGTTTAGACTTTGTTTCTCCTTTGTCATTTTGTTGCAGCAATAGAGAAACAGGCCTGGATCTGCTCTGGGACTTTCCATACTGTATTTTTATTTTTATTTAATTCTTTTTGCAGGATTGTGAAACGCTTTATCAGATTTCAGTTTAGTCTGAGTTTTTTATCTAGACCAGTGGTTCCCACTTAGGGGTCTGGGGACTTCTGGGGGTCTGTGAAATGCCCCCATGGGGTCCACAGCCCATCCCCACTAAATTTTTGCATGGTAATATCACAGTTTTTATAGTCTGTGTTTTTTTGTATACCTTTGATTATTTTTAATATGCCTTTGCTTGTTAGGAGCTACCCTAAAAAATTGCTTTGCAGAGGTACCGGTAATTATCATAGAGTTATCAAAATTTTCAAAAGCAGGGGGTCTGTGGCTTGGCTTTTGAAAAATAAGAGATTCTCAGTAATTAGCTAATTGGGAACCACTGATTTAGACTTTATGCCACATTACAGTAATAATTTACATCAAGTGTTTTGTAATGAAAAGTACTCAACTTGTTGAATTGTACTGTTATCTTTTCCCTTTCCTGTGTCTTTTTTATGTGTGTGTGTGTGTGTCTTTTATGTACTGTTATAAGAATTCTAAGGTGTCATAAATAAAATGTGTGTTCGTAAGTGCACAAAGTAAACACTCATACATAAGTACCTAAGCTACATGTCTGAAATAGTACAGGAGAGCAATCCTGAAGCCATCTTGACTCTTAATGACCCCAGCTATTTCCTCTGCAGAAGAAAATACAGTTGTACCTCGGGTTACATACGCTTCAGGTTACATACGCTTCAGGTTACAGACTCCGCTAACCCAGAAATAGTGCTTCAGGATAGTGCTTCAGAGCTCGGGTTAAGAACTTTGCTTCAGGATGAGAGCAGAAGTCGTGCTCCAGCAGCATGGCAGCAGCAGGAGGCCCCATTAGCTAAAGTGGTGCTTCAGGTTAAGAACAATTTCAGGTTAAGTACGGACCTCTGGAACGAATTAAGTACTTAACCTGAGGTACCACTGTATCTTGGGAAAAACCTCTCCCAATAGTTCTTTTAACTTACAGGTCCTTCAAATCCAATCAAAAGAGCACATTTTGTGTATGAATATGGGAGGTCTGTGGCCATGATTTCAGAAACTAGGTTATTTACCATTTCAAGAGGATGGCTCAAACTAGCCAGAATAAGGCAGTCAGCACACATTAGGTATCTTGACAAACAGGAGACAAGCCACACCCTCAAATTTCTGCTGTAGACTGCCTCTTTCCGTGATGCTTGTGTGATGTTTTTGGGTGGTCTTTGAATAAGGGGTTGGGCAATTTCTAACTCTTCAAAAGCTGTTATGCACTGGTGTTGTGGGCCCTTCTCACCTCCTTGCAAGGGAGGGAGGACTCTGGTGCAACAGGAAAATAAAAATCTGCCTTGCTTTGACTGGTTCCTGCCTCCATCCATTCTTCTGTGACCGATAACTGTCTTAAGGGACACTGAATCCCTTGATGGAAAGTTGGGCTGCAAAAGCCAACCCCAATTTTTTCTATAACAATACCTTCCATAATATCTCTTAAAAATTGTAATGTTTGTACTCCTTTGTTTCTGTTCATAAATGTGTGCCTTTTGTAGTAAAAAAAAAAAGAGGAAGAAACATTTGTGCAAATGGAGCCTTTCCCTTAACTTGAATTGCCTTCTGGGTGAAATTTTCAGGGAACAGTGGCAGCTGAGGTGGGAAAACTTAACAATCCTCTCTTTCCCATGTGCTGCCACCCCCACCCCATTTAGAGAAAAAGGTCCCATACACAACAACTGGAACCTTTTCCTGAAGCTAAATTGCTGTGAGGAGCAGTTGGGAGGGAAATGTTAATCACCTCTGCCCCCCCCCCCAAAAAAAAAACATTGCCAGGAGTCTGAGCAGCAATTCAGCTTAGGAAATAAAACTCCTTTGTAAGGAAGAGCAGGATATAATTTTAATAAAATTGTATGTGTGTGTACACACACACACACTCCATTTGTGTGACTCGAACTTTTTCTCTAAACTTGAATGCATCCGGGGAAGGAAGAGGAAGGAGAGAAGTGGATGCATTTAAATTACTGGGTGGGTGAATGTGAATGAAATTTGTATGCTACTCTGGTCCCGGTCACATTGACCTCTTATGTTTTGGCTTCTGTTATATGTTTGGCCACCATCCTGGAGGCATGCACTCTGTTAACCTCAATCAAACAAGTTGGTGTGTTCTTTTAGGCCGGCATCTGACAATAAGATTATTTAATGATTCACAGAAGCCTTCATGCTTGCATAATCTCCAACAGAAAGCAATCTGATAACAGAACTGCTGTGTCAGATTGGACAGTTGAAACAATGGCTATATTGTATTGTTGCTGAATGCCTGCTGTGTTTTACACTGAAATACCAGTACAACTTTTTTATTTTTAGAATGTGGAAGAAGGCCCCTTGTGGATGAGACAGCAGAAGGATCTCGGATTATAGGTGGACATGATGCTCAGCTTGGGGCTTGGCCATGGCAAGTTAGTCTACAAGCTCAACCTGCTCCTGGAGAATATTTTTACCATATATGTGGTGGATCTTTAATTAATAGCAACTCAGTGCTGACAGCAGCACACTGCATTAAAGTAAATATGTATGTATTTTTTTTTTGTTCTGAATCTTTTTCTGTCAGTTTTGTGCTTGAGGGACATGTATTGGTCTTTACCCACAAGGGGGGATCTGGAAAAAAATGTTTTAGTACTGTATATTGCCAACCCTTAACAGGGGTGTTTTGGTTCATGTGTCTTCAACTAGCCTAATTGAACCATACCAGAGCAGGAGCCCTATAGCGTTGGCCATGGCTCAGGGGGAAAAGGAGGGAGAAAAGGAAGAGGGGAAGATTTCAGTTTTTCCTACCATTCTGAAACCTTTCCCCATTATGCCATATGATACTGTGGTTTTCAAGTTCAGGGCTGGTTGCCAGACATAAATCTGAACACTTAATTTAATCCAATCCGTGCAATACTTCTGTAGGACAGTCTTTACTGATGACAATTTCCATGTGGTTGCTATAGAATACATAGCTTGTCAAAAAAAAAAAAAAAAGTTGGGTAGATGGAACCTGCAGGCTGGCATATGTCCATGGAAACCTTCTTTCCAAAATAGCCACCAGCCATCCTCCTGAAGCACTTATTTCATGAACCATAACATCTACATAACAGTTAAGTACTTAAGTTTTGGTTGTTTCCTTAATAGCTCATATAGTATTGTATAATAATGCAGTCTTATTAAAGTAATATAATTATGCTAATAATACTCAAAATAGGTACACAAGAAGTGGAGATGTGTACCTCAAACTCTGAGTCCCCAAAAATGATATATCCACACTCCAGGAGAATCATCTGCAAGATGGACTGGAATGCCACTTTACTATAGTTATTTTTACACATTTACATGTTTTTAATTATATGATTAGGGACGCGGGTGGCGCTGTGGGCTAAAGCCTCAGCGCCTAGGGCTTGCCGATCGAAAGGTCGGCGGTTCGAATCCCCGCGGCGGGGTGCGCTCCCGCTGCTCGGTCCCAGCGCCTGCCCACCTAGCAGTTCGAAAGCACCCCCGGGGGCAAGTAGATAAATAGGTACCGCTTACCAGCGGGAAGGTAAACGGCGTTCCGTGTGCGGCTCTGGCTCGCCAGAGCAGCGTTGTCACGCTGGCCACGTGACCCGGAAGTGTCTGCGGACAGCGCTGGCCCCCGGCAAATAGATGTGAGATGGGCGCACAAACCCCAGAGTCTGTCAAGACTGGCCCGTTCGGGCAGGGGTACCTTTACCTTTACCTTTAATTATATGATTATGTTGTTACCCACTCTGGGGCTTTATGGTGAAGGGTAAGAAAACTGGGTGGGGAGGGCAGCACAGGAAAGGAGTGTTTGTTTGTTTGTTTGTAGCTCATGGTGCCTATCTCCCAACTCTAATGATCACTTACAGTATACTATTAAATGTTAGGGGCTTAAGCAGGCCATCTTGCCCTCTGAATTGACATCTTCACCATTCGACAGCTGAATTAGCCTCAACGATAGATCAGATTTCTAAACTCACACTATCTTTCTATAGCACTGTGATCCTATTTAAGCACTCTGATCCTACTTTCTATAGCACTCTGATCCTATTTTTATATAATCCTATAATTATATCACGACATACCTACACATTTCCATCATTGGTATTTGCATGCACAGTGAAGGCAGAAATCATTTAGCGTCACTTGAAGCTTGTCCCAAACCCATTTGGTCTTGAGCATGCCAATTCCTTCTTTTCCCCACCTCAGGTTTTCTTTTTTCTTTTCCTTCTCAGCTATGATGTTAAGATTGTGTTAGGCCCAAAAATTCAGATTCATGTCAGGCTTTTGCTTCTTTGTCTTTGTGTTTGTAAATATATTTTTTTCATTTAACTTAAATACTGCAGATCTAGGAAGTCCCCAAATATGCAGAAATAATCTCCTTTTTTTTTTTTTTTTTTTTGAGTGGCACCAATTCTCTTCCACACAGATGGGCCCTCAATTGCCCAAGTTCTAGAGAAAAAATAATGAATTGCTGTGTCAGCCCATATAGGATTGAATTGTTGTGTCAGCCCATATAGGAATAGTATCATACTGTGAGGGTATAGGCTAAATTTTTGATATGTGCCATTTTCACAGATCTGCGACACAGAAAGGCTGTCTAGGTGCAGTCTGTATGCTTCTGTGACATCAGAAGCCAGTGTCAGTCCTTTAAATAACATTCAAAGCAGGAAGGCATTTTCATTTCTGGGAGAAAGTTGAACAGTTTTGGGGGAGTGGTGCCTTACTAAAAACAGTTTTCTCCTACTACTTCAAGCAGAGCATAGCTGCTGTCTTTGGTTGTTTTGTGGGTCACCGTGACGCTCCAAAATGCCCTGACAGGAATGACATTCTGTTATGATCTTGTAGTGGTGTTTCAACTGCAGTATTGGGAAATATGGCTTATTTGGCTACTGATTGTAGCAGCTCTACACCACATGAAGCAGCTGCCCCCACCTAAACAAATTGCCCTCCTTTGGCCTACCTCCCCCACCCCACATTGGCCTCCAGATCAGAATCTAGCCCACCTTAATAAGCCACTGTTAACCTCATAGTTGGATACTTAATTGCTTTTCGATCACAGCTAGGCTCATTTAGGATTCAGTACCTAGAAGAGAGCTTTCCAAACTGTGTGCTGCGACAAATTAGTGTGCTGGCTGCAGTGTGTAGGTGTGTTGCAGGGGTGCGGGTGGCGCAGTGGTCTAAACCACTGAGCCCCTTGGGCTTGCCGATTGGAAGGGCGGTGGTTTGAATCCGCATGATGGGGTGAGGTCCCATCGCTCTGTCCCAGCTTCTGCCAGCCTAGCAGTTTGAAAGCACACCAGCGCAAGTAGATAATTATTGGAATTTTTCAACATAAATGTGCCATTTTAACCCTCAGCCATGCATGCTAAGGTAACGTGTAACAGCTGAGAATGGGGATGCTACGAAGGGCACTTTCTCTTTATTTAAAAGCATTTCGAAATTGCTTAATATTCTAAAAACCTAAGTGGCATGCAACACAAAAACAATATCTGTATCACCAACATACTTTGGTGACCAAGAGCAACGGAATTGCAGGGGCCGGAGAACCAGTAAAATGAAAAGTACATGCAGATGAGAGCCCATCAGTGGTGCACTTTGCATGTCAACCAGTTATATGAATAGGTCACACACACATCCCAATGAACGTTTTTTGAATGTATCATCAGTAGGCTTTGCAGGAGAGCAGCCATGTAAGCCTCTTGCAGGAGAAACAGTAAGCATTGAGGCACCTTAAAGACTTCACAAGTGTTACCGGCATAAGCTTTCATTGACTGGCTCATTTCTACAGGTACTGGAGCCGGTGGCGCTGTGGTCTAAACCACTGAGCCTCTTGGGCTTCCTGATTGGAAAGTTGGCAGTTCAAATCCACATGACACAGTGAGCACCCGTTACTCTGTCCCGCCTTCTGCCAACCTAGCAGTTCAAAAGCATGCCAGTGCAAGTAGATAAACAGAAACATTTTTTACCTTCCAGACACAGCAGTACCTATGTGCTCTGGCACTCATTATGGTCATCTGTATGCCAGTAGCAGTTTAGTCATGCTGGCCAAATGACCCAGAAAGCAGTCTGGACAAACACTGGCTCTCTCGGCCTGAAGCAAGATGAGCACCACAGCCCCATAGTTGCCTTTGACTGGGCTTAAGTAGGGGCTGGAACGGATTAGTTCAACCTCCAGTGTGCTAGTAAAACTGAATTACTTTGCCGTGAAATGATGCTTGTCCAAAAAGTGTGCCAGCAACTTGAAAAGTTTGAAAAGCGCTGACCTAGAAGTTCCAGTAGGATTTATCAGCAAAAGGATTTTCACCATAGGTTCAGGTTTTAAAACAGCCTCGTATCATGAAACTCGTACCATTGTAGATTACAAATGACACTTATCTTTTCTTTCTGTATGGCTTCCATGATTCGCTATGACATGTCCAAAGGGATTGTTTACTTTGAGCAACAGGTGTATATGCAGCTCTTCCCATTCAAAAGTGCTCTGGAATAGTTTCTACTCAAAAGTTCTAGTGTCAAATGCAAAATTATCTGTGCAGTTCTTTTGCATCGATGGACAATCTTTCCATTACCTCCTATTTTCTTGTCTTTATTCCACTTAACTTTATTTTTGATTCTGAATAGAATTTCCAAATAAATTTCCATAAAACTAATATACTATTTAAATCACAGAGATAGCAAAACTCCTAGGCTAGCTTTTATGAAGAGTGAGCCATGACAAGATTCCAAGTTCATGGTTTGAGTAGAGTTCCTGTAGGGGAATGATTGCATGTGTGTTGACCCGGGTTTGCTGTTGCTCTCAAATTTTAAAGTCTGAAATGGGAACTTCTGCACTAATTATTTACTCTAGAAGGGATTTTATTCTGTCCTAGGACTCCAGAATCTTGGAGGGCAGTGATTGGCTTGCATCATCTGTATAAACCCCACTCTCGCACTGTAATACAGAAGGTCAGCACTATCACAATCCATTCTGACTTTGAATGGGGCACCTTTGAAAATGATGTTGCCTTGTTTCGACTTGCCAAGTCTGTCAAGTACAATGACTATATTCAGCCCATCTGCTTACCTGACACTCCTCCTCTCCTGTCTCATGAGACCTCGTGTTACATAAGTGGATGGGGAAGCACATATGAACATGGTAAATCTTTTATTTTTCCTTTAAACTTTTGTTACTAGTGAGAATTAAGTTATCTCCAGCTGCATACTTAGCTGGAAAGTAAGTCCCATTGAAGCACTTCAACTTATTTCATACATGGGGAGAACATGGATCTTCAGATCAGTGGCACTGCCATGAGCACATACATAGCTCCACAGTATGGCAACCTTTTCCTGGCTGACTTAGAACACTTTCGGATTTCCCCAAAAGCTTTTCCTTTGCCTACGGGTGCTTCCGGATTGCTGTTATTGCAGGATCAGTGTTCTTCATGTCTGCAAGTATTTTGTAGGTTCCCCATGATGTCATTATCCCAATGGCAGCTTGTATTTTCCTCATTTAATCCAGATTTGCCATTTCCAGGGAAATAATAATAAATTTTAATTGTTTGTTTGTTTGTACGTACATACCTCACCCATCTGACTGGGTTGCCCTGGGCAGCTTCTGACATAATAAAAACAAAGCAAAACACTAAAAACTTCCTGATACAGGGCTTCTTTCAGATGTCTTTGGAAAGTTTTGTAGTTGTTTATCTCTTTGACATCTGGTGGAAGGGCGTTCCACAGGGTGGGTGTCACTACTAAGGCCCTCTGCCTGGTTCCCTGTAACTTCTCAGTGACAGAAGCTCTAGAAGGCCCTCGGAGATAGATCTCAGTGTCTGGGCTGAATAATGGAAGTGGAGATGCTCCTTCGGGTGTACAGGGCCGAGGCTGTTTATTGCCAGTGGCCCATTTGCAACATTAAGTGAATGTCTGAGATACACTGATGTACATTTATCATTTGGATTCTTGGGCAGGAGACTCTTGAGCAGTTCCACCAGGACTTCAGTAACTTTCACTCCAACATTAGCCTGGACCTGGACCACTGCATACAATAGGTTAACTGTCTGGACACTACTGTGCAACTTTATAATAGAAATAGAAGCATCACCTTATATCGGAAACTCGCTAACTGCTGCACATACTTACGTGCTTCCAGCTGCCACTTACACACTCTGGTGTGTCCTCAGCTAGAAGAGAGACTTTGAGGGACAGGACCTGAGGAAGGATTGTTGTAAGTCAGCCATGGAGATGTTTGCATCTTATGGAGCTTTGCGAACAGATGATCTGACAATGAATGTTCTCTCCAAAGCTGAAGTATTTGTGAGAAAGTACAAAGTAGCAGGGCTTGGTGGCTAGATGTTCTGTAGCCCCATCGGGGATGCTTCTGATGGCTTGCAGTCCATCTTTGTGGGAGCTGTTGGTATAAAGAGCTGCAGCATCCATAGTAGCTGGTATGGTGGTTTTGGGGACATTGTCAATGGACAGTAGTTTCATCGGAGTTAGTAGTATCCCATATGTAATTTGTATAGTAGTGCCACATCTTAACAGGTATATTCAAACCATTGGAGCCACTCCAACAAACCAAGCCATCATGCTGAGTGGGACTTACCTTGCAAGGTGAAGAGCTTAAAACCTTTTTGTACCATGTAACCCAAATGGACCTGCAGCAAAAATAGCTTTTAAGCGCTCTGCCTTGCTGGGGCAGCGGTAGTGGGTGGTAAATTCTGCTCAGTGCACTGGCTCTGAAAGGACAGTGGTGTTTATTTTGCCCTGCAAGATCTCATGAGAGCATCTCACAGCCAGCATGCTGAACGGGCCTTACCCAACAAGCAAGGCAGAGAGCTTTAAAGCTATTTTTATGCTGGGTAACCCCAAGCAGATCCAGCACAAAACAACTAAGCTCTCTGCCTTGCTTGGGACTTAACCTGCACAATTTCAACCAGCCCACCTTCAACTGCATATGCTTGAAATTGCACAAGCCAAATGCGTGTAGGATTAAGGATTACTCTGCTGGTGGCATTGAGTCTATATATCCAGGCACCCCCAACTGTGCAGGTACTAATGCCTGAAACAGTTCCCTATGGTTTCCTGGTTTGTGCATTTTGGGTAGTAGATTCAAGATGCCTGATCAGAGCTCCTGAGATGGGTATGTACAGGTTTGGTCTTGCACATCTGTAGGAAATTCCTCCATCAGGCTGTGTTGTTTCTTCTAAACAAAATAAAAAAATTCCTTCCAGTAGCACCTTAGAAACTTAAGTTTGTGATTGGTATGAGCTTTCGTGTGCATGCACACTTCTTAAGATGCACACGAAAGCTCATACCAATAACAAACTTAGTTGGTCTCTAAGGTGCTACTGGAAGGATTTTTTTTATTTTGTTTCGACTACGGCAGACCAACATGGCTACCTAACTGTAACTTGTTTCTTCTAGTATTTCTAAGTGGAATCTGAGGATAAAGGCACAATACATGATAGAACTCATGTCTCAATAATAAATGAGTCATTTTTGTGGGAAGGAGGAGTAGATGCTGGTCTATTCTACAAAAAAATATGCCAGTTATTCAGATACTCAATTACTCTGGCTTTTGCTCTGACTAAACCTGTGCAAATATCATAATTCTCATATTGTGCACCAGACTAACCTGGGTAATTTGTAAACCTGGCTAATTTGTAAACTGTTTGAACTACCATGCATAGTATAGTGATAGCCATAATAAAATCTTTATAATATGTATAGCAGTTCAAACAGTTTACAACTGGCCAAAGCAAATAATGTGACACTGAATCTACTGAATTTACATCTGTTTGCCAAGCCATAATGACATTTTATTGCACAGTAGACACTACTACTCTCAGTGGTGGGATCTAAATTCAATGTACTATATTTACACATAGCCACACTCATTAAACAATTGCACTACCGGAAAAATGAAAGAGAATTGAGTTCTGCATTAGTTTCTTAAAAATACATGCCATAACTCTTGAACCTTAGTTTATCAACTAATGTAGATTATGCATGGAGAATGGGGGTCTGGTGCAGCAGGCTTAAGAAAGATGTACTGACCCAAGAGCTACTAATATCCCTGTTGTCCTGTACATTCCAGATTATTAAACAACAAATTAGCATACTTCCACTTTTGTCTTGTGTTTTCATTATAGGCAAAGCTGTACGTATATTACAAGAAGCTCGAGTCAGCATTATTCCACAGCAAATCTGTAACAAATTTGATTGGTATGCTGGGGCAGTATCATTGAATATGCTTTGTGCTGGTACTGAAAACGGGAGTGTCGATAGCTGCCAGGTAAAATTCCATTTGAAAAACATATTGGCGAAACCTCCAGCCATGTGGTTGCTAAGTCAAACTTTACTACCTGGTAGTAACACAATTATATGTCAGTGTAACACCATAGTCAGTTCCAGAAACATAAAAATTTGTTCATTTATGTGCTAGAACATTTATTATTTACAATAGTGCATAAGTATCCCTTCTACACTGAACAAAAATAATAAAAAGTTCCCCCTTGCAAGTATACACTTGAAAAAACAAAAGGAGAATTGGAGAAAGGGTGTAACTAGGGTTGCCATATTTCAAAAAATAAAAGCGAGGACACCCTTAAAGTTGTTGAGGCTTTTTTAGGAAGACCCCCCCCCAAAATGAGCTTTTTAAAAGGAAAACCCAGAAATTGTTGCGCTTTTTTAAAGACAAACCCCAAAGTTGTTTTGTTGAGCTTTTTGTGTGTGACAAAAACACCAAAAGAATCATATGGCAGCCCTAGTGGAACTAGATTTCTAATACAGATTTCAGGGAATGTGCAAATCTGGGCATACTTCCAGCTGAAGTAGAAAAGCCTTCACCATGATTTTTAATAACTTGTTTACCTCAGTAAAGACTGCTAAGAGGTGGGGTAAGGGATAAAAGCGGAGGAATAGTCAGAGTATGTTTATTTTCTTCCATTCAGAACACTTGGACCACATTATTTGCATTCAAAATAGAGGGTGAGGAATGTTCTTCTCAACACCTGTGTACATAATGCCTAGTTACGAGAGCAAAGACTGGATGGCACGCCATGCGCACTTCAATGTGTAGACTAAATTTCTCATCAGGCTTACTGAGCTTGTAGCTGGAATTCCCAGAATAGGCATTACCAATTTTTTGTAAGTGACATAGTTATGTTTAGTGCTGTTCCACAAAGTCCAGCTTTCCCACATCCATCTTTTCTAGCAATCTGTATTTTTCTTTTGATAACTATTGTTTATAGTTACTTATTAATAGCATTTAATCTGTCGCTCAACAATGCCCAAGCTCTCTGGGAGGCTTACCAATAACATGGAAGGCATAGCTCAGACTTACTGAATTCTATCCAGTGCTGTGTGAGTAGAGTTCCACTCACAAACAGGACTTCCACTTCCTCTCCTCCCCTGCAATGCCCAAAATCGGTTTGGTTTTTCAACCCTCCAGAACTGTTTCTGAGGGTGCACACGGAAGAGAGAGGAAGTTCCACTGTGTGCATGGAAGCCTATTGCACCCATAAAGATCCAGCATTAGATACAGCCCCTACTATCATAATTTCTATGCACGCTACATCTCCAGAATACCTTCAGCAGCACTCAAGTTATCTTCTTTATTTTTTATCCTCCAGGGAGACAGTGGTGGTCCTCTGATGTGTTCTTTCCTAGATGACAAGTATTATCTGGTAGGAATCACCAGCAGTGGTGTTGGTTGTGGCCGACCACAATTACCGGGAATCTATATCCGTGCAGCAAATTACAGAAGTTGGATTGATTCACATGTATCTGACAACAAAACCACCACTGTGAGCATTCAGTTTGTCCTGATCTTTTCAACTGCTGGATGGGTAACTTTCCACCTCATTTTCTAAAAGAGGCAAACTTCTACTCCACTGAACTAGAATAATCTCAAATTGTTTTCTGAATTTACTTCCTCCTCTTGGCAAATGTGTTTTAGCCAAATTCAGTGATCTGGATTCAGGCATTAAGATCCCGTTGAAATCAAAGTGTAGTTTGTCCCATGGATTTAATTGGGAATGAAAAGTGACACACAGAGCAACCCAAACTGGGCTTGGAAACAGCAGTGGAGTGACAAATATGTTGCCACATCAAAAGTCCTGCTGACTCATGCTGACCAAGGCAGATGTTGGGGAGGGGAGGGATATTTTTTGCTGTGCCAGCTCCAGTCTGCTATAGCTGAGAGGCCTTGAATATCAAACATCTCAGGGAATCTGTGGGATTTTGGGTCCAACAGACCCAAAGCTGCCAGTACCCTGACTCTACCCTGCAATGCCTGCTTTGTGGCTGCTAGCTACCACTGGCAGTAACTTTTTGAATGAATGATTCTGGGGCATCTGCAAAGCAACCCCCACCCCATGGCAGAGAGGTGATTACATTTCATCAAGTCCCCATCAACGTGTGTTTATGTAAGGGATTGTGTTATTAGTTTGCATCCAGTCCTTTATTTTTAAACAACCTATATGCTTTGAATTTTTATTATTATTTATTGAATTTATATACTGCCCTATACCCAGACACCTCAGTGTGGCTCACAGAACAAAATAGATTCAAATATATTATTTCACCCTTAATCTAAAAACATGAACCCGAAAGGCACTTTTCAGTTAACATGTGTGATTTACATTGCAACCATCACACTCTTCAAAATGGGCTAACAGGCATGCTCTGAAAACAGTCACTGAGCATATGATACAAACATATTTTTATTAATGTTTAAGCACAGGACTCATAATTTGTGGAATTCAAATCTTACCCATATTTTTATTATTCTAGAAAAAATGTACATGACAGTTGCCTAACAAACAATGCCATACAATTATACTGTGTTTGATAATAAATTTTGCAGTTGAATGTCAACCTATTTGAAACCCAAGTGTAGTATTTATGGGAATCCTTAACTTTCCACTGCTGGTGCCCAACGTACGGGGCGTGGGGGTGCAGTGAATATTATTCACCTGGGCGTGGGGGGTGAGGTGAATATTATTCACTCTGGGCGGCTTCCAGCAGAATATAAAAATGTAATAAAACGTCAAACCTTAAAAACTTCCCGATGCACTTGTGTCCCTGGCAAGAGATAAGAAAA
Organism: Podarcis vaucheri; assembly: GCF_965113315.1. NCBI lineage: Eukaryota > Metazoa > Chordata > Lepidosauria > Squamata > Lacertidae > Podarcis > Podarcis vaucheri. The sequence continues at coordinate 20,507,468 of NC_138760.1, read as the reverse complement.
CAGCCACGTGTGTTGAACCCTGAGTCAGTCCGTTTTACAGGAACATAGCATTTTGAATACAGGCTTGCTCTTTTGATACAAAGGAGGACGAAAAGTGCTGTGGCATAGTAGAATTATTCTGTTTTGTTACCATCTCTATACAGCTGCCTAAAGTACAGTGTGTGCTTCTGAACATGACGAGCTTAAACGAGTGCATTCCCATGCTTGGTCCAGTAATGAATGTTAAATAAAACAAACACCTATATGCCAGAATACTGTTTCTGGAGTGGAAAGGCGGCAAAAAGGAAAGCTCAATCTGTTGTGTTCCTGCCTCTCAGCTTGTTAATGGCACAGTAAACCTGCCAGAAAATGAAACAGGAAACCGAAGTTCAAACTCCTGCTAAGTTACGAATCTCCATTATAGATACCTTGGATCACCATGTACAAATCTCTTTCCTACCTCACATGACTGGCGGGGGGGGGGGAAATACATACAGTTGGTATTGTGAAGATCTATAAATAAGAGTTAAGTCCCCCCCCCAAAAAAAAGCTGCTTCAGAAGTATTGGGAGGGGGTGAACAGGCGGTTTCCGTCCTCCAGTACAGCATGCGAGGTGACCCCGAAGGTTGTGATCAGGGAAATGAATGGAAATAGCCTTCCCTCCCTCCAGCAAGGCGCTGCCATCGGCTCCCGACACCTCCGCCGACGGGAGGGGAGACCCATTTTGCAGAGGGACGAGTCGCGACACCCGCCGCCTGGGAGCGAAGGCTGAGGCGCCAACGCGCAGGCGCCGCCGTCGGAAAAACGTAGCGCGCGGCCGTCACGTGACGCTCAGCAGGGAAGGGCGGGAAAAAAAGCGGGAGAAGACTCGCTGCCCGCCATTTTGTGTCCTTGACAGACGATGCGGCGTCTTCGTGCGCCGGCTGCTGGCTGGCTGGCGCTGCTCCTGCTGCTGGGCGAGGCCGCCGGCGAGAACCCCGGGATCTCTCTAGAGAGTGAGCCCGGCTTCGCTTGACGTTGGGCGGCGGAACCCGCGGGCACATTCTCACGTGTCAGGTTCTCACGTGTCAGGCACGCCCTTCGAGGCTGGGGCTGGAGGGAGGCTGCTAGTGGCCTCCGGTGTCACGGGCTTCCCCTCCCGTGAGAACCGCCCATAAGGAAGGAGGTTGGGGGTGAGGGCTGCACAATGAGACCCTTGGCCGCCATCCGAAAAATAAGGGGATTCGGTTTCTATCTTATTGGAGCAAGCAAAATTATCTGCAGTGTTTTAGGGGTGGGGTGGGGAAATAATTATTTAGAGCCAACCCTTGAATTAATTGACTGGAAGGTAAAGTTAAAGGCCCCCTAGACGGTTAAGTCCAGTCAAAGGCAACTATGGAGTCCATTGACTATGGGACTATTGACTGGAGGGACACAGGTGGTGCTGTGGTCTAAGCCTCTTGGGCTTGCTGATCAGAAGGTCAGCAGTTCAAATCCGCGTGACGGGATGAGCTCCCGTTGCTCTGTCCCAGCTCCTGCCAACCTAGGAGTTCGGAAGCACGCCAGTGCAAGTAGATAAATAGGTACCGCTGCAGCGGAAGGTAAACAGCGTTTCCGTGCGCTTTGGTTTCCGTCACGGTGTCCCATTGCACCAAAAGCAGTTTAGTCATGCTGGTCACATGGAAAGCTGGCTGTGGACAAACACTGGCTCCCTCGGCCTGAAAGCCCGATGAGCACTTCACCCCATAGTTGCTTTTGGTTGGACTTATCTGTCCAGGGGTCCTTTACCTTTACCTTTTTTTACCTAATTGACTGGAAACAAGGCTAGATCCTTTTATGGAGAGCACCTTCAAGAGAAGGAATGAGCTGCCCACATACAAAACAGGAACAGTCTTAGATTTCTTGATGCCCCATGTCCGTCCACCCTCAGAAAGGGGGAGAGGAAAATCATGAACTCTGGATCTTTCCTTGGAACTGGGATCTTACTGAATTTAGAACATGTGATTTTTACCCATCTTCTTGCAGGTTTAGGTGCCCTGTTGGGGTAAAAAAAGAGCATCTTACAATAGTCGTATAATGTAGTCTTCTGTTAACATAGGTTAAAATCAGTGATATTGCAGAGGCTGGCTTTAGTTTGCAACCCAACAATACAGTATAACCAGGGTTATTTTCCCCCACACTCTGAATGTTTCAGGTTTGCATAATGTCTCCATCAGGTGTTCTGGGTATCCCCAACAATTCAAGGAATGTACTAGTGCACAAACACAAGTCCTTGCATAAATGGAAAGATGCAACCCAATTGCTGGATTGCATCTCACCAATATAAATTTTGATATTTAGAATGTGGAACCAGGCCACTTGTAGATGAGACCACAGAGGAAGAACGGATTGTAGGTGGACATGACGCTGAACTTGGAAGATGGCCTTGGCAAGTTAGTCTTCAAGTTCACCATACTAATGGAAGATACCTTCATGTATGTGCTGGATCTTTAATTGATTATGACTCTGTGCTAACAGCAGCACACTGCATTCAAAACAGGTATATATTCAGATCTTTATATATTCAATCTTTTTTCTGTGTCTGGTGTGAGAAAAGTATATGGATCAAATATAAGTATATGGACTTACTGAATTTTTTTTGTATGTGTATCCATATATGTGGCTCTTTTATCTTATTTCAGCTTTTTGCAAGGACAGGTGATTTGTAGTGTTATAGCTATATTATGGATATCTGTCGGAGAAAACCCTCTCAAACACACGGAAGAGGCAAAAACGAAGCAAAAGAGAAACCACAAAGACAGTGGTATATAGAATAAGGACCCCCCCCCTTTACCCATAGAAAAAAGGAATCTGCCAACCTGACTAGAGGCAGGGCAGAACTGGAGGGTAGAATGGTTCCTAATAAGACTTGAAATGCTTTGCCTATCTGTTCCAGAGGGAGGATCCATCCTATTCACTGAATGTCCCCCAGTCCACTCCAGCAAATTTCTGAATGTAATTCCCCCCTGGGATAATGAGCATCATAAAATCAAGTCTGCAAAAAAGGCACAGATAGGAAAGGAAATAACATTGCTCTATTTACAGACACAATTGTCATTGTGGCATTCCAAGCAATGCCATAGCTACGGAGGGGCTAGCCCCCAGAGGGGTGCTACTGAAACTCCCAGCATGGGTGTGTGTGTGCCAAACTCTGTCTTTGACCAGGGTAAAATAAAGCCTAGTTTTGCCCAATTCCAAGTTAGTTGAAGTGAATTGAAACTCTTGTTGAGCATGTTTTGAGTTTGCTCTGACTAGTGTTACCTATCTGTATATCTGTTTGGAATGTAAACGATTTGCTGGATATGTTGCTTTTATTATCTGCAGCAATCTCTTTCATTTTGGTGTTTGACGAGTCTAGCTTCATGTTTATTTTTGAACAGATGGTGAAGCAAGACACAAAATTCATTGCTCTGAAGTTGCAATCATAGCTTAATGATTGACTCTGCAAGGGCTTTCATTTTGTCCTAGGACAACACCAGAGCTTTGGAGGGCTGTGTTTGGCTTGCGTCGACTTTATGGAGACAAGATTCATTCTGTAAACAGCCAGGTGATGAAAATCATGCCCCACTGTCGTTATGATGCAAGAGGTCACGTAAATGATATTGCCTTGTTTAAATTAAGCCAGGTTATCACATACAATGACTATATTCAGCCCATCTGTTTACCTAGCACCCCTCTTCTCCTGAGTGACAGGAACCCATGTTATATAAGTGGATGGGGATTGACAAAAGAGAATGGTAAATATTTCCTTTTATTTTTTATTTTTTATTTTTTATTTACTGACTTCATATACTGCCCTATACCTGAAGATCTCAGGGCGGTTCACAGAACAAAATCAGAATATAAAACCCATATATATATATATATATATATATATATATATATATATATATACACACACACACACACACACCGTATTTTTCACCCTATAGGGCGCACTGGCCCATAGGACGCACCTCGGGGTTTTTTGGGGGGGATAAATAAATAAATATCCCCCCCGAGCTTCCCCCGACCCCAGAACAAGCTGCTATCCGCAAACCTTGTGCGCCCGGCAGGAACTCCAGCCGGGCGCGCAAGGCTTGCGGATATCTGCCCGAAGCACGGGGCGAGCTCCGAAGCGCGCCCTGTGCTTCGGGTTTAAGCCTGCTGCCCGCAAGCCTTGCAAGCCCGGCGGGAACTCCCGCCGGGCGCGCAGGGCTTGCGGACAGCTTCCTGAAGCCTGGAGACTGAGAGGGGTCGGTGCGCACCGACCCCTCTCGCTCTCCAGGCTTCAGCGAAAGCCTGCATTCGCCCCATAGGACGCACACACATTTCCCCTTCATTTTTGGAGGCGGAAAAGTGCGTCCTATAGGGCGAAAAATACGTTGTGTGTGTGTGTGTGTGTATGGTTTTCAACTAATCTATTACTGAGAGTGAGAATTAGTTTGGTGATCTTAGAATACCTCCTTGCTGTGAATACATTGGGACTATTTCACATTACTCGGAAGGAAACCCAGGTTTCCCAACAAGTATACACTCAGTAGGTGTTCATGGCCAAAACAAATAAACTGACAATGAGCAGAATAAACTTAGGACCACAACATATGCACATTTCACATACAGTGGTACCTTGGTTCTCAAACTTAATCCATTCCAGGAGTCTGTTCCAAAGCCAAGGCACGCTTTCCCATAGAAAACAGTGCAAAATGAATTAATCCATTCCAGACTTTTAAAAACAACCCCTAAAACAGCAATTTAATATGAATTTTAGTATCTAACAAGACCATTGATCCATAAAATATAAGCAATAATCAATGTACTGTACTATAAAATAAATAAGACAGTATTGTAGATGATAAAAAGGAAAATTTAATTTTTTTCTTCCCTGCACTGATGATAGTCAGGATGGGGGGCTTTTATCAATTTCCGCAGTCATACAAACAATCAATCAACAGCTGAATTGGGTTCCACATAGTCACAAAAAGAAATTAACTGAAAAAGCCTCAAAAACAAAAACACAAAATAAATAGCAAAAACAAAAGCACCAAACTTAATCCGTTCTGGAAGTTTGACTTCTGAAATGTTCGAAAACTAAGGCGCAGCTTCTGATTGGTACAGGTGCCCTGGAAACAATAGCCGACAGCCGCATCAGACGTTCAGCTTCCAAAAATAGTTTGAAAACTGAAACAGTTACTTACCGGTTTTTGGAGTTTGAGAACCAAGATGTTTGAGAACCAAGTTACCACTGTAGTTGATCTCAGCTTTACACACTGTGACCAGGCGGACTAGACAGGGGGGTGGGGCAGCCTTGCTTATCAGTGTCCTGGAGACTTGTGAGAACCTCCAGAACCCTTGTGTGACTCAGAGAAAGGTGGAGGACTTAAAAGCTCTTTCCACAAAGGGTTTTCCCGCCACAGAAATAGTTTTTAAGCCCTCTGCCTTGCATTCTGGGCTCTGGGAAGGTTGATTGACAACCCACATAACTTGTGGTCCTATTGTAATTAATTTTATTACAACTTAGTACGCTGCTGCCATGACTTCTAACCCTACCCATGGTGATGCCTAAACTCATTGCACCATCGTTAAGCCCAGCCATTCAGATTGCTCATTTAAAGGTTGCACCACTAGAAAATTTAAAGGAGAATGCAGCACACTCAAAGATAAATGGGGTTGCATCTACAGCTGAGAGTATACATTGAAAGTAGATGAATAAATGATTAATTTAATTTGGAATATGCAGAAAATATAAAATAAAAATTTAAGGGGGGAAGGAAGTCTAGTTTTGAAATGTTTAAATGATTGTAAAATTATTGAAATGTATAAGATTGAAAATCATAAATAAAAAATATTTTTTTTAAAAAAAGGGATTGTATCTACAGCTCTGCATTCACCTAGGGTCAGTGTACCAAAATTCATCACGTCTCCAAGATGGTGGAATGACTTTTGAGATCCGTTTTAGCAATTGACATAGGTTCTCTGTACTTTAATGGGGATGTGGCTGCGGTGCATGAGGCTTAAGAAAGTTACTTTGGACCAAAAGACGTCAACAGCCAGCATTTTTGCATATTGTTCAATATGTTACAGAATGTTAAACAGAGGCATACTACCAGCTGTATTTTATGTATTCATTATAGGTACACCAAGTTATATATTACAAGAAGCTGAAATAAAAGTTTTTCCACACGAACTCTGTAATAGTTACGATTGGTATAATGGACAACTATCAAGGAATCAGCTTTGTGCTGGCTCTGAAAGTGGACATGTTGACGCTTGCCTGGTAAAATGAAGATAATTCTGTTTCAAAACAAATTGAAGAAACATGTTGTCTTGTTGTTGGTAGCTCAAATATCATTACTGGATGAGGGTAACACCGGTCACAGTACTACCAAAGCAGTTGGAAAATTAATAGAAATAAGTTGCTGTTTCTTCATTTGATGAAATGGTCTCATTGACACATCACAGTAAAATTCAAGCAATACCATAATTTCATGTGCCTTATATTGATTTGAGATTGCATGCGGCATAATTCCAGTTAAGATATAGAACTTGTTACTACTATTTTCTTTTTGGGTCCTTTTTTGGCTCACTGAAATATACTAGTAGCTGAGTGAGGACTTTTGAGTTTATTTTAGAAAGAAAAGTGGAGCATACATTTCAAAACATAAAATAAATGAAAGAAGAGCTATGCATAAAAATTCAGGGTATTCACTTATTTCCACTTTGCTTCCCTCCAAAACAGAATTTGGCAACAGAGGGTGAGGCAAGAATTGTAATAAAAACATGGCTCTTGTTATGGTAGCTAACATTAAATGGAATACAGTGGTACCGCGCAAGACGAAAGAGTTTTCCGTTTTTTGAGTTGTTCTGCAAGACGAATTTCCCTATGGGCTTGCTTTGCAAGACGAAACGTCTTGCGAGTTTGTTTCCTTTTTCTTAAAGCCGCTAATAGCCGTGCTTCGCAAGACGAAAAAACCGCAAGACGAGACTCGCAGAACGGATTAATTTCGTCTTGCGAGGCACCACTGTATCGTGTACAGTACTATTATTGTATGACTAGCTTGATGTCTAGAATTCCTCTCCCCACCTGCCCCAAATGATCACATTTTTAAAGTGGCCTACCTGTTGGTACTCAAGAGTGGGTGGCGCTGTGGTCTAAACCACAGAGCCTAGGGCTTGCCGATCAGAAGGTCAGCGGTTCGAATCCCCATGATGGGGTGAGCTCCCGTTGCTCGGTCCCTGCTCCTGCCAACCTAGCAGTTCGAAAGCACATCAAAGTGCAAGTAGATAAATAGGTACCCCTCCGGTGGGAAGGTAAACGGCATTTCCATGCGCTTCTCTGGTTTGCCAGAAGCGGCTTAGTCATGCTGGCCACATGACCTCCCGGCTCCCTGGGCCAGTAAAGCAAGATGAGTGACGCAACCCTAGAGTCGTCCACGACTGGACCTAACGGTCAGGGGTCCCTTTACCTTACCTGTTGGTAGTGCTGTTGAGCCACAAAGGAAGATTACCCAATTCATTATTTCCAGACTCATCCTTATTTCCTAGCAATGAGTATTTTCTCTTGATGATTTCTGAGAGGTAAAACTCAAAACGATTGTATCTCAATCCCTCTGCATGTGAAACCTTCCGAATACTGTCAACAACACTTAGATTGTCTTCTTTATTTTTCATTTTCCAGGGAGACAGTGGTGGTCCTCTGATGTGTTATTTGCCAGATGATGACAAGTTTTATCTGGTAGGAATCACCAGCTTTGGTATTGGCTGTGGTCGACCAAAATTACCAGGAATCTATATACATGCAGCTAATTACAGAAGTTGGATAGATTCACGCCTACTTGGCAAAACCTCCATTGTGAGCATTCCATGTGTTCTGATTTTTTCAACTGTGGTGTGGGTAACCATTCATCTTGTTCTGTGAACAGGCAAACTCTGCTTCCATTGCACTTTTAAACTCAATTATTTCCTCCTGCAAATATTTACCAAAATGCAATATTTAACAGTTACTATGCTTTATAATCTACTTTGAATTGACAAATTCAAAAACAAGTTTTATCTGCAAAGATATAAACCCAGAAGCACTGTTCATTTATTTTTCTTTATGAATCACTTCTCATAAAGCTTCCCAAAGCGATTTCACAATAAAAAATATGTATATACAGACTGGTTTATCCATGCCTCCCCTTGTTATGCTGCTTCCATCATCCTCCTGGAAAACCCCCCCTGCTCTTTAGTGTTCAATTGGAGCGAACAGGAATCTGGGTTTCCCCCAGATTGCCATTTGTTCTGATATATCACTAAAGAGCGGGTTTTCCCTTGGAAAGGGGAAAACTCCAGTCAAGCGGGAAACTGCCAGGACTTGTGCTTTCTAGGCACAGCACATGCGGAATTTACATATATGTATATTTCACATTCTTTGATGGGTGGGGTAGAAATAATAAAATCATTATTATTATGTACAATTTTAAAAGCTACGGTAGTAAGATCAGTGGTAGCTAATAATTAAGTTGTCTGTGTTTAGGACCAAACTTTATCAGTACAAGGTAGACTGGTTTGTTGAGTGATAGATTATTGTTTCAGTGTTTTATCACACACCGTTGTAATTTATTGTTTAATACTGATGTGAACTGTTCACAAGTGCTTTATCAGCTGCAGAAAAGTGGCATATAAATCTTGAAACAAATAGCTCTCATTCTACCATAAGTCCTTCTTCCTAGTGTGCTCTAGTAGTTAAGAGACATGGGTTGAAATCCCCACTTGGTTATGAAGCTCATGGGGTAACCTTGGGCCAGTCACGAACTCTCATCCTAAACTGTTTCATAGGGTTATTGTGATAATATGGGGGGGGGGGACAATGTACAATGCCCACCATGGGAAAAGTTACACAAAGAGTGCTGTAGAATAACAATACTGTACTGTGCTTCAGTTGGCCAGATGCAAAGCCAACCTTGCGTGAGTTTTACACACACCCCAAACACTGAGTTGATTCAGAACTAAATCCTTTAAGATACACTTTCCCCCGCCCTCACTGCATAATGGTCGCCCATAAGAGGCAATCGTAGGAGGGCACTTGTGTTGCTCTTACACAAGCATTGTCCAGTCCTGACACTAAGGTCTAACTCTGAGGGCCTTCTAACGGTTCCCTCACTGCGAGAAGGGAGGTTACAGGGAACCAGGCAAGAAGAGGGCCTTCTCAGTTGTGGCACCTACCCTGTGGAACACCCTCCCATCAGATGTCAAGGAAATAAACAACTACTGGTACCTGACCTTTAGAAGACATCTGAAGGCAAATTTTTAATGCCTAATATTTTACCATTTTTATATCAGGGACACAGATGGTGCTGTGCTCTAAACCACTGAGCCTCTTAGGCTTGCCAATCAGAAGGTTGGTGGTTCGAATCCCTGCGATGGGGTGAGCTCCCGTTGCTGTGCCAACCTAGCAGTTTGAAAACACGCCAAGGCAAGTAGATAAATAGGTACTGCTGCAGTGGGAAGATAAACAGCGTTTCCGTGTGCTCTGGTTTCCATCACTGTGTCCCGTTGTGGCAGAAGCGGTTTAGTCATGCTGGCCACATGACCCGGAAAGCTGTCTGTAAACAAACCCGGCTCCCTCAGCCTGAAAGCCAGTTGAGCACTGCACCCCATAGTCGCCTTTGAGTGGACTTAACTGTCCAGGGGTCCTTTACCTTACCTTTACAATTTTTTAAGCTGCCCAGAGTGGCTGGGGAAACCCTGCCAGATGGGTGGAGTATAAATAATAAAATCATCAACATCATTATTATTAGGCATATCAATCCTTATTTATAAAAATCCCTGCTAAAAGAACCCATGCCCCCGCCCGTTGCCCCTCTTAGCCCCGATTACTTTCGTAAAATGCGATTTATTGTAACGGGCAAAGCCGATATCAGCTGCCGTCGCTGTGACATTTCACCAGGCGGTTTTTTGCTTTCCTTACGTCGGGTTAAATAATAGGAAGCTTCGCTTTCGTAGGGCTTGGGGAGAGGTCGTCCCCATCCTCCCTCGTTGCCGGCTCTCGGGATTCCCTTATCGATCCCCGACAGGAGACTCCCGCCCCGAGGAGCAAGCGATCCAACCGACGGGCGTAAAGAAGGCGCGGAAGCTCCCGCTGCGCGCTTCGCCCCCCCCCTTCCCCTCCCCCGCGCTAACGTCACTTTGGCCGGAGGAGAAAGTTTCCTCGACGGACGATGCGGCTAAGCCGCCTCAGGGCAGGCGCTGCGCCTCTGCTGGCGCTGCTGCTGGGTCAAGCCGTGACCCTGAACATAACGTCTCTGCTTCCCTCGGAGGGTGAGCCGGGCTTTCCTCGTCCCCCTTGAGCGATGCGCGGCCCGTCGGAAGCGTTTAGGATCACTCAGCGTTTAGGATCGCAGGGGCGGAGCTGCGCGTGGAGCGCGCTTCCCCCAAGGAAGGCGGGGAGCGGCAGGGAAGCCGCTTCAAAACCTCCGGTGGGACGTGCGCGGAGCGCGCAACAGGCGGCGCAGCTTCGCCATCGGGGTCGCCGCTGGGGAGGGAAGGATGCGAAGGCATTGGATCCCTCAAATCAAGCGGGCGGTTTCTTTCCTGCAGGTCGAGGCCCATGGATCCGCCCTGAGGATCCCTCCCCGTCTCCCGGCAAGCGGCTCGTGGGGTTGCATTTGGGTCCTGGAAACGACCACTGTTTATACTTTTAGATCCGTGTGCATTTATGAATATTTATTCTATATTTGAGACCTTAAAATACTTACAGCACTATACACAGACCCTTGAAGGTTTATGCCCCCCAAAACTAGTCAGTCTGGAAAGTTGCTGCCTCGTTTCAGGAAGACCTACCACCCAGCCAACTTCTTTGTTGCTACCCTTTCTGCTCTGCTGTAAAATCTATTATCTCTGGCTGACACAGAGTTCACAAGGTGTTGTACAAGATTTAAACACTCTGTTACACATACTGGGAAACAAGTTCCCATAAATATCCTAGTTTTGACCTTTTTAGTAATACAAAAACAAAAAACCAACTTGCAGACCTAACAATCTACAGTACTCTGGCATTCCTCACACAATAGTTTTGGCCATTTTATAACAGAAAAACAAAAACCCAACTTGCAGTTCTAACTAGCCACTCTGGAGTTCCTCACAGGGCCTTGCAGAGCCAGGCAGAGACCCGGGCCACGTAGATAATGTGCCCCCCCCTTTTTTTACCCTGGGGATAAGTGAAGTCTTATAAATAAGTTAGTATATAAATAATTTTCACAAAAGTTATGCTGACAAATAATTTTATTTCAAGGCTTGAACCGTATCTGCATATAAAGACAAAATGGAAAATATAGATAAATATGCTGATCAAGGGCCCATTTGGAATCGGAGGCCCGGGCCAAGTAGCCCATATGCCCCCCCCCCCCCCCGTCTGGGCCTGGTTCCTCATACAATAAAGTTTACACGCAAACACACCCCTCTGTTTGGGGTAGGTAGCATAGTTTGGAATAGCTGAAGTATTCCAATTATTGTAGAAATAGTGTATTCCTTCCTTTTAATTAGATTGGATCACATCTTGTGTTATTTTATGTTTTTAAAGGGTATATATATATATATATATATATATATATATATATATAACCCCTCCATCTTGAGCCGCCCAGCGACACTTGCTGGAAAGAAAACATTGGGGGGGACAGACAGCATGCCTCATACGGCCGTGATGGGTCCTTCCACGGGGACCCAAATGCCACCCCCAGAGCCCTTCCAGGAGATGGAGGGGTGCAAATGCGGAAGGCAAGCTCTGCAGGGTTCCTACATGTGGGTTTCTGCTTCGTGCTCTCATTCCCGCATTTTTTGCAGTTCAGATGGGAAGCGAATCGGGAGCAGAGCAGTCACATGTGAAAGCTTTTCCAGGGGCGTCTTGCTGCCTCCAAATGGGTGCCGCTCACATGGCCGCTGCAATTTATGCAGAAGAGCCTCCGTTGTAGCAGAAATTTGGGCGTGTGGAGGTGCTGGTTCTCACAAATGATGTCTCCGGTTAAGTGGTACCGTGTAGTCCAGAACCTGTGCATGGTAATGGGTGCATTTTGCCAAGTTCATACCTCGGGCTTTATATCCATTGGCACGAGAGAGAAACAGGATTTTAAGGAAGTTGTGGAACACCATGACCAAACAATAAGTGGCAGTGAATACAATAAGGCAGCCCTGTTTAGGGAAGCTTTTAATGTTTGAATCATTATGGTATTTTAATATTTTGTTGGAAGCTGCCCAGAGTGGCTGAGGAAGCCCAGCCAGATGGGCAGGGTATAAATAAATTATTATTATTACTATTAATATTATTGTTATGATTGTAATAATAATAATAATAATAATAATAATAATATTCTGACGTTCATTTCATGTGGAAAATAGGCTTTTTAAAATAAACTTTTCTAAAGCAGACTTTAATTGTTTGTTGGGTTTTGGGGCAGGGTAGGCATGCTGTTGTGTCATGACTGATGGTTTGGATTTTCTGCGATCAGTTCTCAAAGTCAAAGTGGTGGTAGGGAGAAAATAGCACCTCATTGAAGCATGGAGTTTTCAATCGATTGTGTAAACTTAAAACCATAAGCAAAGCTTCCTGGATCAGGCCAGTGGCCTATGTAAGCACAGCAACTTCTCCTCTGTGGCCAATCAGATGCCATTGGAAGCAGTCATCAGGAGTTTTGGGGCACAGCGTCAGTCAGTGTAATGTGCTGTATGCGGGGTTTGCAGCTAGTGCAGAGCAGACCACAGCTTGGGTGGCGAGTGGGCACATACCATGCCAGCATTGAGGGATCTTGCAGTGGCTGCCTAATAGCCACCAAGCTAGTTTTAAGTTTCTGCTTTCCTACATACAAAACCCTATACAGTCATACCTTGGATCCCGAACGCCTTGGTACTCGGACGTTTTGGCTCCCAAATGCTGCAAACCCGGAAGTGAGTGTTCCAGTTTGCAAACGTTGTTTGGAACCCGAACGTCCAACAGGAGCTTCCTGCAGCCAATCAGAAGCCATGCTTTGGTTTCTGAACGTTTTGGAAGTTGAACGGACTTCTGGAACCGATTCCATTCAAGTTCCAAGGTACGAAGGTATAATTGCACCAAATTACCTATATATTTTTAAAAAAGCCCCCTGCACTATGATCAGCTAATGAAGCCTGGTTAGTTTTCTTAAGCTAAAGTTTTGGAGGAAATGAGTGAGACTGAATGGTGGCAGAAGCTTAAGTTTAAGTGGCCAGCAGGAGTGGGAGTTGGGTTTTGTTGTCCAATAAGTAAATAAATACTTCCCTCCACAATGCCCAACAGAAATTCATCTGGTCACGGAATTGTTGTGCCATACCGATCCATTCAAAACAACGGTTCTAAGGATCTGCTTTAAATGTATTTGTTGCTGAACGCCTGCTGTATTTTGAGGGACGTATCTCACCAGTAGCATAACTGTGTTTTCATTTCTAGATTGCGGGACAAGGCCTCTGATGGGTGAGATGACAGTATGGAATCGGATTGTGGGTGGACGTGATGCTGAGCCCGGGGCATGGCCATGGCAAGTTAGTCTTCAAGTTTACCGCTTTGGTACAGGATATCACCATGTATGTGGTGGATCCGTGATTAATAACTACTCAGTGCTGACGGCAGCACACTGCATTAAAAAATGGACGTAGGTATATTTCTGTTCTAAATCTTTTTCTTCTTTAGGTGTGAGAAAAGTGTATTCGTTAAAATGACATTAGCTTATTTTTGAAATCTGTATCTACCGCTAGAGAGAGACCTGGAACAAAACGTTTCAATATATCAATAACAAGAGCAACCCACTTAAGGCAATAGGCCTGTAACATCAATCCAGAGATTAAAGGCAGGGGGATAGTTCAGAAATTGGGGGCCCTTTTTCCTTTCACCCCCCTCCATCCCCACCTGAAACCATTCCCTGCTATGCTTTATAATAAGGGTGGGGAACCTTTCACAGCCTATGGGCAACCAGAGGCAAAAAGTGGATTGAACAATCAATGTAATTCATACATTTCTGGAGTTTACAGGTTTCTACACACACACACACAAATGCTCACAGCCCTCCAACCACCAGGCAGTGAATTCCAGCGCAGACATCCAAACGCTTTGCAAAGATCAATCCATGGCATGGAAAACCAGATCTCTGCAGCGGAGTTCATTACCCCCCCCAAAAAGGCCATCTGGACCCTGCAGTTAAAAGAACTACCACCCAGTCATAAATACCCCCTTCTTGGGCAAGGTGGTGGACAGAAATCTGCTAGAATGTTGTAGTTTTTCAGATCTGAAATGGGAGGAGGGGGCAAGGAAAGAGCAAGGACTCTGCTTTCTGCGTACAAAATGAGTTCACACCTGTTTGCAGGAAAATGCCAAGCATTTATTTATGTAGAGCATTTGTACTCTGCTCTTCAGCCAAGAAGCCTCACAGAGCGGCTTACATGAAATCAAATCAAGACACTCCCTACCTGTAGGCTTACAAACAAAAAAACAAACACACAAGGGGAAAGGGAGGAGGAGGGAAGAGGAAAACAAAACTCAAGCACCGATTTCTAGACAGTTTCTATATTTCTGTATTGACCAGCCAGCATAGTTCAGAGGCTGGAGGTGCCTGGTGGGACTGGGCCGCCAGCAAAGCAGATGCAATGAAACCAGCTTCCTGAATGATTCATTTATGGATCCAATTGGAAACATTTTATACTGCAAAAGAATAACTTCAGTAGTTACTTCCTTTATCTCTTATGTACAGCATATTTTAAAAGCACATTAAAAGGGGACCTCTGACCGTTAGGTCCAGACGTGGACGATTCTGGGGTTGCGGCGCTCATCTCGCTTTATGGGCCTAGGGAGCCAGGATACAGCTTCCGGGTTTTGTGGCCAGCATGACTAAGCTGCCTCTGGCAAACCAGAGCAGTGCACGGAAACGCCGTTTACCTTCCCGCCGGAGCAGTACCTATTTATCTACTTGCACTTTGACGTGCTTTCGAACTGCTAGGTTGGCAGGAGCAGGGACCGAGCAACAGGAGCTCACCCCACTGTGGGGATTCGAACCGCCAACCTTCTGATCAGCAAGCCCTAGGCTCTGGTTTAGACCACAGCGCCACCCGCATCCCATTACTTCTTCCCAAAATCATGGGAACCATAGTTTGCCTCCTCACTGCCCCAGTACCCTAAACAAATTACAGTCCCCAGGATTATTGGGGGGGGAGAGAATCGTGTGCTTTAAGAGTGCAATGAATGTTACTTAAATGTGGTGTGGCTCTGTTTACTGCAGATAATCATACTTTTCAACTCAGTTTCTTGCAGGTGTCTCTGGTGCAACTGTTTAGTGCATTTGACTGTTAACCAAAAGTGTATTTGACTTTTCAACTCCAAACAGGGATAGTTTGAAGGTCGGCAGTTTGAATCCGCACGACGGGGTGAGCTCCTGCCCCAGCTCCTGCCAACCTAATAGTTCAAAAGCACGCCAGTGCAAGTAGATAAATAGGTACCACTGTGGCAGGAAGGTACGGTAAATTGCATTTTTGTGCGTTCTGGCTTCCGTCATGGTGTTCTGTTACGCCAAAAGCGGTTTAGTCATGCTGGCCACATGAACTGGAAAGCTGTCTGCAGACAAAGGCCGGCTCCCTTGGCCTGAAGCAAGATGAGCGCCACAACCCAATAGTCGCCTTTGATGGGACTTGACAGTCCAGGGGTCATTTACCTTTACCTTTATGTTAGATCAATAAAACTATGATTTAGCCAGAAGTATTTATAATTACATCTGGAGATAAAATAATCAGCATCGAAGAGCAGTAAGTGTAGTTGCACTGTGATAAAGAAGTCACATTAAGAGGTGGTAATTATATTGAGAAGACATGCCCACATTCATGATGGAGACGCAGACAAATATTTTTGCACAAGATCTCCATTATTAAGGTATAAAACAAACAAATTGAAATAGATGTTGTTCACACACAAATCACAAGCCTGTTGTGAAGGTGGTAGTGTTTGCATTTGCAGCCTTCCACACTTCTGAACGTTTTTTTACAAGGCAATGGAGTAAAAATGTAGTGGAGGACAGAGAAAGAGTGGTTGGGGTGAGGAACAATATAAAATCCAGAATATTTTTCATTAGGATCTGCCCCAGAATATTTTTCATCAGGATCTGCCTACTGATGTGGACAGTAAGCAGTGGAATAGCAACAAATATGGTGACTGAAAAAGGTATGTGGGTGTCTTATGAACCAATCACATGTGCAGAAAAATCATTTCTGAACCACCTGTTTGTAAGAAAATTCCTGTATGTGGACATGATAAAGGGATTTTATTCTCTCTTAGGGATCCAGCATTTTGGAGGGTTGTATTTGGCTTGCACCATCTTTATAACTATGAATCTTCTACTGTAAAGCGCCACGTCAGAGCTATCGTGATGCATGCTGGTTTCAAGAGAAGCACGTACGAAAATGATGTTGCCTTGTTTAAACTAAAAACGCCTATCAGCTACAGTGATTATATTCAGCCTATCTGCTTACCTAACAGCACTACTCAACTAGTGGCAGATGAAAACCCATGTTTCATAAGTGGATGGGGAAACACAGAGGAGAAGGGTAAATATATTATGTGTCCTTTAATCTGTGTTAAAAATCAGTTTGGTGATCTAATTGAGATTGGTGATCTCAGGAAGAATCTTTGCAGTGAGTTGTATTCAATGCTAGCCCTTTCTCAGAGTAGCATTGGATTCACTCCAGTGAGGACATTCAGGATTGTTTCACACAGTGCACAGAAAGAAAACTGATTTTGCTGTAGAATGTACGGAGGATTCCTTGTACCTGTCAAAGTGCACTCTGTGTGTGTGTGTGTGTGTGTGTGTGTGTGTGTTTGTTGCATTCACACTGTGTGTTTTTAAATGTACTCTTAAAATGCTTTTTAAAAAGTATTAATCTTCTGTGGAATACTGGAAATAGATTTCACAGAGGATGTGTGGCAGAGTTAATGAGTTTTATCATTGTCCTGTCCCAATAGCTGCAATAGTTAGCAATTTTATATTACACAGCGCTAAAGAAACACAAGCATACTTCTAACAGTGTTTTGTGTTCATTACAGGTAGAGGAAAATTTATATTACAAGAAGCTCAAGTTGACGTTATTCCACTATATATCTGCAATAGATATGACTGGTATGCAGGCGTAGTATCGTGGAATATGCTTTGTGCTGGTTCTGAAACTGGAGATGTGGATAGCTGCCAGGTAAAAAGGAAATAATTCTATTTAAAAACATACTGCCAAAAATATATATTGTTTCCTGCTTGGCAGGGGTTTGGACTCGATGGCCCTTGTGGTCTATTCCAACTCTATGATTCTATGATATATTCACGTGTCATTTTTTACCAGGCTTCCCATCTCCCTATCTGAGTACACAAACTAGCTTGTACTCACAGAAATGTGGTTTTGGGAATCTTTAATCTGGAGATCATTGCACACCTCAAAGTTATTGAACTATACCATTGCCAAGTTGTTTTTCTTACTTGGGAGAGTTAGCAAAAGACTCATAGATTGCAAGATAAATAGTATTTATTTTAACAAAATGGCAGAGAAAGTGGCTTTGTAGCTAGAAGCGTCAGTTGCAATGGTACAGAATAAAACAGGTAAGTTACTACACAAACGCGCATTGCCTAGACCAAAAGCCTACACTTAAGTAACAAGACTGCAAGTGGCAGCACAGTGGTAATGCTCAGGTGCTGATGACTGATGTTTGTGAAAATGGGGAGGGCAGAAAGACAGCAAGGTTTAGGAAATGAAGAAGGCAGAAATCAATGGAACGAATAAAATGTTGGTGTTTGGAGTTAAAAAGCTGACCGAAGGTGAACTGAATACTGAATCCCTGCTAGAGGTGATTATCCTGGATATGATCACATTAAGACTCAGGGTTTTTGGAAAAACACGAAAGCTGTGTTCATTGTAGGAAATACATATGTGATAGGAAATATCCTAGTTCTATCCCGAATAGCTAACTCTTCCCCCACTATGAGGTATGGAGAAAGAGTGGAATTCAGGCCAGCAACCCTAAGAGTATTGGTCTAACACAATAGGTCAGTAGAAGGACAACAAGCTTGGGAGGTTCCTCACTAATCTACCCTTTCCTCATACAGATACATCAGCCTACAGGGCAAGCCGAGTTGCCCCTGACATTATTAAACACTAATAGTTACCTGTCCTGAGGAAAGGATTGGCGGAGATGGTTCCCTGAGTTTTACTATGATCTGATGGTGTGAGGTCGTGTCTGTGATAGGTGTTAGGAGCACATACAGTGGTACCCTGGTTCTCAAACGCTTTGGTTCTCAAACGCCAAAAAACCCAGAAGTAAGTGTTCCAGTTTTTAAAAGTTTTTCAGAAGCTGAACGTCCGATGTGGTTGCCAGCTATTGTTTCTGGGGCATCTGTACCAATCAGAAGCTGCACCTTGATTTTCGAACATTTCGGACGTCAAACAGACTTCTGGAACAGATTAAGTTTGGTGTTTTTGTTTTTGCTATTTATTTTGCATTTTTGTTTTTGAGGCTTTTTACGGTTGATTTGTTTTTGTGACTGTGTGGAACCCAGTTCAGCTACTGATTGATTGATTGTGTGACTGCGGAAATGGATAAAAGCCCCCTCCCCCCCCCATAACAATGACTAACATCAGTGCAGGTAAGAAAAAATAATAATTTTAATTTTTATCATCTACAATACTGCCTTATTTATTGTATAGTACAGTACATTATTGGTTTTCATTTTATGGATCAATGGTCTTGTTAGATGGTAAAATTCATGTTAAATTGCTGTTTTAGGGGTTGTTTTTAAAAGTCTGGAACGGATTAATCCATTTTGCACTACTTTCTATGGGAAAGTGCTCCTTGGTTTTGGAACGCTTTGGTTTTGGAATGGACTTCCTGAACGGTTTAAGTTTGAGAACCAAAGTACCACTGTATTTTGTTGGCCATTCTACCATTCTACCTATGTGTCAAGAAACATCCAGGGAAAAGGCTCAATCAGTGATATATCTATCTATCTATCTATCTATCTATCTATCTATCTATCTATCTATCTATCATCTATCTATCTATCTATCTATCTATCTATCTATCTATCTATCAATCATCTATCTATCATCTATCTATCTATCTAGATCTAGATCTAGATAATGGTCCCAGATGAGCCAGCCTTTGTAGTTTACTCTTGAGCTAGGCCCATACACGAACCCTGGGTTCCTTGCCTAATGCGGTTCAAAACACATTTTTAAAAGCTTCCTTAAGGGAGAACACTAAGATTCCTTTAAGAGGCCCTGACTAACCCAAATAAAATAGCAAACTTGGAGAGGGTCAAGGAGGACAATCTAACTAAATTTAATGAGGTTTTCTTCCATGGGAATTCACAAGGTCAGGCACCCTGGGGAAGAACTAAAAAAAGCTGGGCAGTTTTGGGGTCTCGGGTAGTCCAGTTAAAGGAAAAAGATAACCTGATGGATGGTGCTTTATAACCAAGGCATGATCATCTTAAGGTCCAAGATGGATGGATGGAAGGACTGCAACGTGACAAAGGACACAGGTAACGAGTTGTCAGCAGGCACAACATGATCTCCTGTTACAAGGGGCCCCTGAGACAATTGAAATACCTTTCTAGGTGACCAAGATTTCCCACTTGGGAAGAGACAGCGGCACTTTCCCAGAGAATGGAAAATGCAACTTAACCAAATTACCAGTGGGAAATGTTATTGCCATTTTATTTTCGAATATCCAATATACTTTGTATATTCCCCCCCCCCCCAATGTTAATAAAACCTATTAAAAAAAAAAGCTACTGCCGTGACATGCCTTTTGGGGGGAGGGTGTCATGTGACCCCCCTCTCCGATGATAGCATGCTGCTGCAGTCCAATAGGATGAGGTTTTGAAACCCTCAACCAATCAGGAGGGTGGGGGAATTTGGGCTTGAGGCAGGAGAGCTTAGTTGCATACCCAGACATGTTCTGAGGATGAACATGGCAGCATCAAAGCCGGCCATGGCACCTGTGGTCTTTACCTACCTACTAGGCACTTTGAAGAAGAGCACTAGGAGAGTACAGTAGGTCAAGAAGGCAGATACTGTGAGTTTATCATACTCCATGGCAGCCATCAGTGTTAAACCTGAAAAGGGAAAGTCAGGGATGTTAGGGGGGGAAAATACCTGTTCAACCCAAAGCTTACATGTAACCAGACCCAGAACCTGAAGCTGCAATCCTTGTAAATGCTGTGATTCTGACCCAGAAGGCTATTGTGGTGTGTGTACCCATTTCCTGAAGGACGAGGACAAGGAGCCCACATCAACACGCTTACCTGCAACGATGTTTACAGCAGGACAGGATCCAGACCCTGAAACTATGTTCCCTGGCAAATTCCAGCGATTCTGGTCTAGAGTGGGATTGTAGATATATGTGTATATAATATTGATGCTCAACGGATGAAGCCACATCCATTTCCCTACCTGTAGAGGCTGTGGGTGGCAGTGTAACTTTTGAAATCGCAGAAGAGAATAGAGCATGAAGAAAAGGAAGCTTTAACTGAAGAGTTGGAGGAGAAGATTCTGCAGGTGAGAGTTTTGTATCTGAATGATGTGCACGTTTGATTAGTATGTTGGTTTGCCTTGTTACTAAAGAGCTTCTCTGTTTTCTACAGGGTGCTATATAACTAGTGGTAATTTTGATAAAGCATCAATTGATGGAAGAGTACTTTAGAAACTGCAGGAGAAAATGGAGTATGAAGAAAAGGAAGATTTAACTGAATAGATGGATGAAAACAGCTTGTCGGTTGTTAATATCTGTCCTATGTCTGAGCCCTGAAAGCTGAAGGGTGCATGCATGTGTGTATTTCTGATGTGTGTAAATAAAAATGGTTTGCTTTAAACATCTGTGTGCATACCTGTATCAGAAAGCAACATGGCAAAGCAACATAGCAGAGCATGATTACCGATTCAGGCTTTCCCAACTGATCCATATTTCCTAGAAAACTGTATTTTGTTTTGCCTGTTCATGAGATGCAAATTAAAACTTACTGTTTTTCATGTTCCAGGGGGACAGTGGAGGACCTCTGATGTGTTACTTTCCAGATTACACCAAGTTTTATCTGATAGGAATCACCAGTTTTGGTATTGGCTGTGGCCGACCCAAACTTCCTGGAATCTATATACGTGCAAAAGATTATCGACCATGGATAGATAGAGCAGTCAAAATATTCAGCAGAACTTCTACTATGAGCTTTCAACACATTCTCATGTTTTTGACCGTTGGATTGGTAACCTTCCATCTTGTTCTATGAAAAGTCCTGTTCTTTTGGAACTTTATACTTTTCCTTTTAAAACGTATTCATTCCTCTTGCAAACAAGTATATGGAGCCATTTGTTTTCATAATAACGAATGCTTTGTACTCAGTTGTTTAACCTTGTCCAAAATGAATGGAAAAATCCTTCATTAAAAACATCAATCCAAAAGGCATTGTTCAGTTACATTTATATGTTTTGGGGGCTGTAAGTTATATTGTGACTATTGTACTGACAGGCTGCAATATGAAAAAAGAGCATGGTTTCAAAAACATGCAGAAAATTATAATTTAATATGTGAAAGAAATGCTTCAATTCTTCATAGAGGCTTAATTTACAAAATTCAAATGATCCTCTCCCAAATATATATTTCCATATTCTATAAGAAATGTACATGATAGATACCTACCATTGCCATGCTTTTCTGTATCATTTAAAAAATAAAACATAATTTACAGTTGAATACAGGCATATTTGAAATTCTAGTGTAATATTTTTAGTCCTTATCTCCCAAAGGAGAATCTACAAATGAGAATTTTGCCTATAAGTAGTTCCATGTTTATTGTTATTAATTGCTTTCTGCAACTTCTACAGCAAAGCAAAATATTTAATGATTTGGTGTTAAATTAAATGGGTTTGGAGGTCCTCTGCAATACTGTAATTTCATAGTAGTAAGATTGGATTCTGCAGAGGCTATTACTAAAATGGTCAAGCCAGTTTCTTCATTAAGGAAATTTACACTTGGGCCAAGATGTTGCAGTCGGAACTACTGCTCCTGGAAAGTGAGCTGTAGTGGGAAGACCTCTACTGTAGTTGCAGATTAACTCAGCAAGGGCTGAGTGCGAAAAGCAATATGATAGTCTTATCTGTGCTTTGGATGGAAGTATTAAAACCTGAGACATGAAAGCTAGGAGCTAAAGGGCACCTTCAACCTAGGTTATGGGAGCAACAACGGAATGTCTAGGCGCACTTTTTTAATCACAAGAATACAAAGCTGAAAATTAATGAACTGCAGCTACAACATTATGTTCATTTTTCACATGGTCTAGTCCTTCTCCTGCCCACCCCCACATATTCTTAAGAGGGTCTCTTCTCTGGTCTTCAGAGAGTGGCTGAAAGTGGGGAGGCTGAAACAGCTCCTCCTTTCCTTCCACTCTGCAGTTTTAATCGCGCTAATGAGATTCCCTGCTGCAAAATGCTCCCAGGAAAATTGGGTGTGTGTGTGGAAAATGGCCCCTAGGAGTTGGCTCCTGTGAGAGCTGGATTTAGTTTTGATGAGGCCCTAAGCTACTGAAGGTAATGGGGCCCTTTATATGTCCAGCTGTCCTTTGTCAACAACAAATTGTTGCTTTTTTGTGTTGAATATATGCTATGTGGTAATTTATGGACCTAGGTGAAGGTAAAGGGACCCCTGACCATTAGGTCCAGTCATGACCGACTCTGGGGTTGCAGCGCTCATCTCGCTTTATTGGCCAAGGGAGCTGGTGTTTGTCCGCAGACAGCTTCCGGGTCATGTGGCCAGCATGACTAAGCCGCTTCTGGCGAACCAGAGCAGTGCACGGAAACACTGTTTACCTTCCCGCTGGAGTGGTACCCATTTATCTACTTGCACTTTGTGCTTTCGAACTGCTAGGTTGGCAGGAGCTAGGACCGAACAATGGGAGCTCACCCCGTCGCAGGGATTTGAACCGCCGACCTTCTGATCGGCAAGTCCTAGGCTCACCCGCGTCCTTCCATTTATGGACCTAATAGGTATCTAAAGCCATTTTTCACATAACAAAATACGTATTTTATCAAAGTAATTGTTGAACAGAAATACAATTAAGTATACATTCAGCTGTACTACACTGCAGTGCCACCATGCAACCAGTCCATGCAGAATGTAGCCACCCTATATACAGAAATGAGCAAACCAGTGATACTTTAGGGAGCAGGCGGGGCCCATTACATACATCACAGGAGCCTACACAACACAAAACGCTGTTACTGTATGTAGGTTTTATTTTATTTGTTTTTTATCTTATATTTTGGAAATGTACATCCAGGGTTTTTTTCCTTTAAATTTTTAGGGGACCCCAAAAGAGTGGGGCCCTAAGCTATAGCATGTTTCGTTTATACGTAAATCTGGCACTGCTGCTATGGCCTTAACCTATATTAATAGGTATGTCTCGGGTCAGCCTCTTGAGGAACCGTAATCTGGCTCCCTCCAGCCGCGTTCTTTCTTGAGAGAACCATCTCGGCTCCTTTAATGATCTCCCCTCGAGAACCAGAACCCTGCGAGACGTGTGTGTAGGTGTTCGGTGTTTGTGCGGGGGGGGGAAGCGGCAAAAGGTTCTGTCAGAACGAGCGAAGGAACTCCGCGCCATCTTCGCTCCACTTCCCTCCCTCGCGCCGCCGCAACGTTATTCCCGCCAAGAGAGCGGCGGGACGGGGGGGGGCGCCCGGCCGCCATTTTGTTTCGCCGACGGACAATGCTGCGAAAGCTCCGCCGGGCAGCCACGGCCTCTCTGCTGGCGCTCCTGGGGCTGCTCAACACGCCCAGAAACGTCACGACGTCTCTCTTGTCCATGAAGGGTGAGCCCGGCTTTCTCTCCCTCCGGCCGCCCTATCCACGTTCTCCGCGCGCTGCGCTCGAGCCGCCAAAAAAAGACAGGGGTGGAACTGCGCGTGCGCGTGGGAGGCAGCGAAGGAAGGAGGGGCGGGGATTTCCTCGGAAAGTCCCTGAGAGGACTGGGATTTGCTCCCAAATCGAGCGGGCGGGCGGGCGAGGCCTGTGGATCTGCTGTGAGGAGGATCTGGCGGCGGCATTGGGGGTCCCCGTGGAAGGACCCATCGCGGCCTCAGGAACCAGAGAAATGTGATTGTTATCCCCAACCCCAACAAATGTTCTCTTTCCAGCAAGCTGTCGCTGGGCGGCTCGAAACGGAGGGGTGTTTTTTATATTATTATTATTATTATTATTATTATTATTATTATTATTATTATTATTATTATTGTTTTTATATTATTATTTTATCATCATCATCATCATCATCTTAAAAACCATAAAATAATACATCTTGGGCTCCCATCTCATTAAAAGGAAGGGATACAACAACTGGAAAGGCTAAAATGTGTATACTTCAAGCATTCCAAAATATGTTACCCACCCCAAACACAGGAAGGTGCTTGGTGTAAACTTTATTGCGTGAGGAACTCCAGAGTGGCTAGTGAGGTCTGCAAGTTGGGTTTCTGCTTCGGTTTTTGTAGCATAAAAAGGCCAAAAGTATTGTGTAAGGAACGCCAGAGTGGCTAGTTAGGTCTGCAAGTTGGTTTTTTATTTTTGTATTATAAGTAGGCCAGAACTATTGTGTGAAGAACTCCAGAGTGGATTGTTAGGTCTGTAAGTTGATTTGTTTTTGTTTGTTTTTGTATTATTAAAAAGATCCAAACTAGGATATTTATGGTAACTTGCTTCCCAGTATGTGTAACAGAGTGTTTAAATCCTGTTCAACACCTTGTGAAATCTGTGTCCGCATGAGATAGATTTCACAGCAGAGTAGAAAGGGTAGCAACAAAGAGGTTGGCTGGGTGGTAGAAGGTCTGCCTGAAACTAGGCAGCAACCTTCGAGGCTGATTTGTTTTGGACATAAACCTTCAATGGTCAGTGTGTAGTTCAATCAGATTTGGGAAAGCAGGGTATAAATAATAAATAATTATTATTACTTGGAAATTGAAGTCCCCTCCTTCCTAAAGTGCTTCCATGGAGGATGCTATTGCTTAATAGACACAGTGACGCAAGTAGGCAGTGGAGCATTTGCTTCCGAGTTAAAATAGTGCTCTAGATTTGGCAGCTCATGAGTGGCATTCATTCTTTAGGCTTCATCCCTCTGCAACGTTAGCTTGGAGTAAGCCCTACTGAAGCATGGAACATTGGCCTCTTGTGAACCATGTCCCAGAGAGTAGTTGTGTTAGTCTCTTCCAGCAGAAAGGACAATGGATCTTGTGGCAGCTTAAAAAAAATAACACCTTTATTGTGGCAGAAGCTTTCACGGACTAAAAATCACTTCAATGGATGCATTGAGTGTTATGAAGGGCAGAAGGAGGGGTAGAATTTTAATACTACTACTACTACTACTACTAATAATAATAATAGCATTTAAAGATTATTTAGAAAGTCTGGAAGAAGGGGCAGTAGTTATGGTTAAGATTAGGCATCCCCAAACTCAGTCCTTCAGATGTTTTGGGACTACAACTCCCATCACCTCGTACCTACGGGACCGCCTCTCCTGGTATGCCCCACGGAGAGCCTCAAGGTCCATAAATAACAACATCCTAGTGGTCCCAGGCCCTAAGGAAGTTAGATTGGCTTCAACCAGAGCCAGGGCCTTTTCAACTCTGGCTCCGGCCTGGTGGAACACTATGCCTCATGAGACCAGGGCCTTGCAGGATCTGATTTCTTTCCGCAGGGCCTGTAAGACAGAGTTGTTCCGCCTGGCCTTTGGCTTGGAGCCAATTTGATTCCCTCCCTCTCTTTTTTCTTTTCCTTCTCCTCCTGCGATGAGGCTACATTTTAATGTTCAATTATTTTAATGTTGTATTTTATTTTTGTTTTTAAGTTGTAATCATTCATCTTGTTTTTATTATTGCTTGTAAGCCGCTCTGAGCCCGGCCTTGGCTAGGGAGAGCGGGGTATTAAAAATTATTATTATTATTATTATTATTATTATTATTATTATTATTATTATCATCCCTAGCTAACAGGACCAATGGTCAGGGATGATGGGAATTGTAGTCCCAAAACATCTGGAGGGCCGAGTTTGAGGATGCCTGTAAGACCATCATCCTTTGTGGACTAACCTCCAATCTTCAGAGTTTGGGTGAACATGTTGGCAACCCCTTTGCTGTAGTAGTGATGTTAATTGATGCCAGATCAGTCCAAATGAGTCATCTGTTTTCCATGGGGGTGCCCAAGCTGGCATGTATTACTGAGACCCAGGTGGGTTAGCTGAGCAGACCATATTTATCCTAGCTTTGTCCCCCAAGGTTCTTGGTGCAGAACCAGGCCAGGTCAGACGGGAGGGGAGAGATGCTGCTGACCATTAAAATTCCATTGTCCTCACCAGGAAGCCAGTGTGCTCTGTAACTGATAAGAGGGTTTGTTCCTGGATTTGGGCCCTTGAGATAGAATAAGATACTATTGATGTACTGCCCATCCCGCTGCCCTGCAGTCTTTCTAGCTGAGGTGGTCTCAGAGGTCATGTTGGAGAACATTTCACTGTTGCGTTGGAAGACTTCAGTGTCCATGCCGAAGCTGCATTTACTGGGCCCACGGAGGATTTCATGACCTCCATGACAACCATGGGGTTTCTCAGTACATCAAGGTTCAACTCATGTTGTGGGGCATAGCCCAGATCTGATTTTTGCGACAGAAGGTATTGTGGATTTGTGGTGAACTGTTTATCATGGATGAATACTTTTTGGACTGGTAGCAGCAAGATCGCCGTGTAAGGGTGGGGGGTTAAGATGGTCCACCCCTGGAGACTTATGGAATCCAAAGGATTCCTGAATGCTTCAGGGGATTTTCTGACTCACATGGTTAGTGCTGCTGTTGAAGCCCTGGTTGGCCACAGGTTTTCATAGTCTGGTTATTTCCAAGTAGGGCTATTGTAATACATGCCTTTGAAAATGGTCTGGAAGTTGCAACTGGTGCAGAATGCTGATGCCAGAGTTCTAGCTGAATGCCCCAGGGTATCCTCTAACATAAATTATGAAACAATTGCACTGCTTGTCTATTGTCTTTCAGGCCTAATTTAAGCTGTACAAATTTAAAAGTTAACCTGAATGCCCTAGGCTCCAAGTATCTGAAAGTGTGCCTCCTCCCATACTGACCTGCATGAATTTTAAAATCTACGTGGGAAGCCCTGAGGCTTATGGAATAGGGGTCTGTGGACCATCTTTCTCTGCAGTGGCTGCTCTTCTTTGGAACAGTCTCTCCTTTAGTAGTGCTATGGAACCTTTGAAATTATATTGTTGCTGATGGTTTCATTTGTTACTGAGTTCCGTATATTGTTTTAGAGTGTTTCAATTTAAATTTTTAACTTTTGGTTTGGATTGTGTATATTTCCAACCTAGGACCTTTGGGTAATAACATAAAAATTTACGACACAGTCCAGTCATTGTTCATAGTGTTTCATCATCTGAAGCATGTGTCAAAATTCTGGTGGGCTCCACAATGTCGGAGTGGGCATTTAAGGATAATCACGTTGATGGCCCTAGACTCCTTGCCATTCCTCAGTGAGACCAGGACCTCAACAGGGGTGTCAGACATGCCAATCAGAAAATCCCATACAGCAGGGGACCCCAGACTGTGGCCAATGGACCATGAATGATAGGAGCACTGTCTGTGAACAGTGGGTGCAAAGACTGTGTCATCATTCTTAGAACCCAGGGATCCAGTCTGGCCACAAGGTGAGCTGGAAGTGGACCAGAAGTAATGGGAGGAAGACACTTGGAAAGGGTTCTAAGGAATACAAATTGGAATACAATACAATGAAGTACAGTATATGAGAAAAGAAGCAAGGAAAGTGCAGTTAAAAATCAGACAGCATTTAGCAAATTGCATCACATTTACAACAACAGGCAGAAAAAATAAGTGGTCCACTAAGACCTTCAGCAACTTTCAGGTGGTCTGAGGTGAGAGGTTTGGGAACCAATGCCCTAAATAATTCCTTATCATCTGTAAATTTCTTAACCTGCTCCTCACCTTTACAGGGGGGAACCATCACTGCCAGACCTAACTCACCAAGAAATGGTGTCTATCTTTATTATTTATTTAAGACATTTATATACCACTTAATTATTTGCATTTCTAAATGGTATATATAAAGACCAGCCACAGAAAATGGGTCCAGAGGGTGGGTGCATAACAAAAGTGCTAACACCTCCAACCACAGAGACAAAACCAGTCCACTCTGTGGCAAAAACCAGATTGTGATCCACAACGTGTGTCAAAGGGGTAAGTGATTCAAAAGTTTGCAGTCTTGCATAAACTCTCCAGAGACATAAGCGCTACGGCAAACTGGTCGGTTTATAACAATGATCCTTTAGATCTACTTTTAAGTTTGTTTTGGTCAATGGATTGGTGTGTATTAACAGAACATTTACATTCATGGCATCTCATCAGTATATCTGTGTTTTGATTTCTAGACTGCGGAACAAGGCCTCTTATGGATGAGAAAAAAACAGAGTCTCGGATTATAGGTGGACATGATGCCATGGTTGGATCTTGGCCATGGCAAGTTAGCCTTCAGCATTATACCATTGGCCTAGGATATTTCCATCTGTGTGGTGGAAGTTTAATTACAAACAACACGGTGTTGACAGCAGCACACTGCGTTAAAAAAAATAGGCATGTATCTATTCTAAAGTGTGAGAAAGGTGTACTGATTTTTTTTAAGCACTTGGTGAATATTCAGAATTCATGGGAGTGGGGACATATTTCAAGGAGGAGTGGGAGAGGAAATGAGACACTGGGACTTCAGGAATACATTTCTCCTCTCATCCTCCCCAAATCTTTTCCCACCCAACAACACAGCAGTAAAAGACTGGATGTTTCCTTTTTTAATACTATACAGTTTGGTAGTTAAAACAGTGTGACAAAGTAGATTTTTCATCTCCTGGTGCTCTTCCCCTCTGCTCCCCTTGGCAGTTATCAGAAGCCTCTCAGGTCTGAAAGGTGAAGAGGGAAATGAAAGCAGGGGAAGAATTAGGAGATTATTTCAGTTGTGTGCAGTTCTCCTTTATTACAGTAGGGTTACAGTTTCGAGCATATGTTTCAAGAAACTCATTGCACAGAATACAATCTAATCTATTTTAGGGTACGCAAGTACGGAGGGCACTAATGTCCTCCCATTTCCAAATTATGGTATGCCGAGGTGTTTTTCCCCCTACTTTGGCAGCAGGCATACATGCTGATTCCGCAAAGTGTTGATGCAACTGCACTCAAGCTTCAAAATATGCTTGTCATGCAGCATGGGTTATCAGCTACTCTTTTGTAGCTGACACATGCCCAAAATCTTGGTGTAGAATTATTTTTTGCAGTTCTTCGGCTTCTAACCTTAGTATTTGTAACTCTGTGGGGAGTCATCCTCATTATTCTTACTCTGGTTTTCAGGGGTGGAGATTTTATTTAATTCTAAATACATAGGTTAGAATTCAACATCACAGAGATTTGACTGTTCTGTTAGTACAGGTATTTCTGCACGCTGGAGGGAACAATATCCTCCTCCCACATGCTGTTCTGGAGATTTTTCTGAACTTCCAGACTGCGGAGAGTTCCCTTACACTTACATTTTTGCACTGGCTTCCACTAGTGCTCCGAGTTACTTGAATCCAACTTGTAGCTTCCATTTTTATTTTATTTATATACTGTCTTCTATTTAGATAATTTCATTATGGTTCACAGTAGAGTTATTAAGACCAGTACATTAAAGCAATAAATAACAGCAGCGCCCAAAAAGCCAAACAAAAACAGAGCTAGCTACTACAAATGATCTGAGAGAACCATTTTTCAACAAGCCCCATGAGCACATCTCTATTGGTGCTTGTCTTATTTCAGAGCTGTGGTGAGTCCATAGGGTCAATGGCACAACAGGGGGGGAAATCCCATACTTAAAGCAAGATGGACCTTAGCAGATGACAGTTTGGCTTGGAAGGTCTTGCCTGCAGATCTCGGTGACCTGGAGATTCACATTGGAGAAGGGATAATTGTTATCATAAGACCACTCCAGAGGCAGAGACAGGCAGACAACTTATAAAGTTGCTGTGCTTATTGATAAGTCCATCACAATAAGATTTTGGGGGAGTTGTGTTCAAATGGAATTATTGGGGCATGTTTCAAGGTTGCTTTGATCAATGTGAGGCCCATCAGTTTAGATGATTTTAAAAGTGCATGAGACATTTATGGAGGATATGTCTGTCAATTGTGAATAGTCATACTGAGCAGGGCTCATGCTGCTTCCAGATGCAGAGGCACTATACCTGAGTACCAATTGCTGAGCAGCAACTGTAGGTTCTGCTTGTGAGCTTCCTACAGGCAACCATCTGATTGGCTGTTATAGGACATGATTTGGTTTGATCTAGCAGGATTCCTCTTATGCATATATGCTTTTACTGGTTATATTACTATTACTGCAGAAACCTTTGTCATTCCCTCACCATTTGACTCTGGCTCCGTGCTTGATAGTTTTACACCAGGCTTGAAGTAACTATTCTAAAATAACTATTCTAAAATAGTTACTGACTCTGTTTTTTATTTTATTCTGTCCTAGGAACGCAGCCTTTTGGAGGGCTGTCATCGCCGTGCATCATCTTCATGCACACAACTATTATACTCGAAAGCGCCGGGTCAGTACAATCACGGTCCATTCTGATTATGATTCAGAAAGCTATGAAAATGATATTGCCTTGTTTACGCTAATAAAACATGTAAAATATAATAATTATATTCAGCCCGTCTGCATACCTGAAAATGATACTATTGACATGTACCCATGTTACATAGCTGGCTGGGGAAACACAAAGGAGAAAGGTAAATCTTCTACTTTTCCTTTAAACTAAACTATTGTTAAGAGTGAGAATTAGTTATTTCAAAAAGTTTCTTTGCCATTTGATGGTGTATTGCACAGAGGTAAACCTAGGTTTGGTTTGCCCGTTAGTGTACACAAGGAATTTCTGATAGTCGTGATGATTAATTTGGTTTTCGTATCCTTTCATTATATTTTTTAATGTACAATTAAAGTTTCTTAATATTTAATGTAATTGTGAAATGTTTCTCGCTCATCACCTTTTCTGGACACTGAACTGTAAAACAGGTGTTCAGGAAGTGTTATCAATATTAGCAGCCCTAACCCTGAGTCAGTTTTTCTGTCTGCAGTAATGATGTAAAATTTTAATCTTGTGTGCAGAATATTTACTGGCTAACCATGAGCAAACTGGACAGATTTCTTCAGAAGTATTTGCTCTTTTAATCCAGAAAAGGGAGTGTCATTTGTTGGGTCTATAAATTCTTTAGCTGTATTTATGTTTTTAAACTCTATACAGTGGTACCTCGGGTTAAGTACTTAATTCGTTGCGGAGGTCCGTTCTTAACCTGAAACTGTTCTTAACCTGAAGCACCACTTTAGCTAATGGGGCCTCCTGCTGCTGCCGCACTGCCGGAGCACAATTTCTGTTCTCATCCTGAAGCAAAGTTCTTAACCCGAGGTACTATTTCTGGGATAGCGGAGTCTGTAACCTGAAGCGTATGTAACCCGAGGTACCACTGTATTAATCAAGATAAAAATATTTAACAGCTTATAACCAAGGTCAGAAAACACAAAATAAAATTTACTCTGCGAGCATCAAATTTCTGCACTAAGAAAAGCTGGATTCTGCAAGGTCTGCAGACACACCCTCCAGATTTTGCTGAACTGCAACTCCCATTGGCCCTAGCCAGGATGGCCAGTGGCAGGGGAGGATGGGAGTTGTAGTTCATCATCTGGCTGGCCAAAGGTTCTTTGTATATGATCTGTTGCTTAGACAAAATATTTGTCATGCTTTCTGCACTTATCGTATGAGGGCAGTATATGTACTTGTGCCTTGAACCTGCCGTGTATTCGTCTCTATCATACTTTTCAGAAATATGGTAAGCACTCAGAAAGTCACTTCTCTGCTTTTTCAAAACCTGCCTGAGATTTGTGCACTTGAGAAAACTATACTTTAATTTTTAAGGTATTTGATCTAGTCTACAAAGCATATATCTTTTGTTATGACTCATAGCCGATGCAGGCATACCGAATTGGGTAAGCCACTGGGCTATATTTAAATGTATTAACCATACCCGGCAGACGCCTATGTACTGATAACCTAATGCACTTTCTTTTAATTCAACCTTGCTGGATAGGGAACACTGAAGGGCTGGTTTTAATTAATTAATACCTCAAACCTTGAACCAATAACAAACAAGTTCAATAACACCTGAAATCATAGATTAAGAAGAAAACAAAATACTGTAATTAAAACACAGACACCCAAATCTCAATGTTGAGCATACACAGCTCCATATATACCTGGGGCCTGCGATGGCTGGCAAACAGAATTCATTACAAGTTCAGTAAGGATTTGTGAGCCTTATTCTGAAAATGAAGGTAGGTTTCATAGACCTACTTGGGAAATACAAACTCTTATTAAGTTTAAGAGTTAGACTAGCTTAAGCGGTTACTCAGCCAGGTTGCATACTTGACAACCTTGTTTCAGAATGTTAAATACATTCTTCCAGCAGTTTTTTGTGCTTTCCTTTCAGGTGTTGGCAAATTAATATTACAAGAAGCTCAGGTAGACGTTTTTCCGCTGAGATTATGCAATAGATATGACTCGTATGCAGGGAGATTAACAGAAAACATGGTTTGTGCTGGCTCTCTGACTGGACGTGTTGATAGCTGCCAGGTAAAATGGAGAATATACAATAAGTAGTCAAAACATTCTGTCATGTAGTTGCTTGACTAATATATCAAAGCAATATATCAAAGTCGCTGGTAAATGAGGGGGGAAATGAATAATTTTTATTTTAAGACATATTGCCAAAACATGCTGTCATACAATTATTTGTCCAGGCTTACTCACCGCTGTGTCAAAGTAGCACCAAAGTAGTTAATACATTTTGGAGGGAAATTAGTTGCTGTGAGAAAAATTGGGACATGAGAAACATCACAATAAAATTCTAGCAGCAACATAACTTCACCTTGTAAATCAGCAAGATCAGTTCTTTCTAAAAGCACATACCGTATTTTTTGCCCTATAAGACGCACTTTTTCCCCTCCAAAAATGAAGGGGAAATGTGGGTGCGTGTTATGGGGCGAATGCAGGCTTTCGCTGAAGCCTGGAGAGCGAGAGCGGTAGGTGCGCACCGACCCCTCTCGCTCTCCAGGCTTCGCGGATCTCTCCCCAAGCAGCGGGAACGTTCCCGCTGCTTGGGGAGAGTTGCCGGCATCCCGAAGCCTGCGTGCGCTGATCTCAGCGCGTCCAGGCTTCGCGGATCTCTCCCCAAGCAGCGGGAACGTTCCCGCTGCTTGGGGAGAGTTGCCGGCATCCCGAAGCCTGCGCGCGCTGACCTCAGCGCGTCCAGGCTTCGCGGATCTCTCCCCAAGCAGCGGGAACGTTCCCGCTGCTTCGGGAGAGTTGCCGGCATCCCGAAGCCTGCGCGCGCTGACCTCAGCGCGCCCAGGCTTCGCGGATCTCTCCGCAAGCAGCGGGAACGTTCCCGCTGCTTGGGGAGAGTTGCCGGCATCCCGAAGCCTGCGCGCGCTGACCTCAGCGCGTCCAGGCTTCGCGGATCTCTCCCCAAGCAGCGGGAACGTTCCCGCTGCTTCGGGAGAGTTGCCGGCATCCCGAAGCCTGCGCGCGCTGATCTCAGCGCGTCCAGGCTTCGCGGATCTCTCCTCAAGCAGTGGGAACCACCGCTGGGCTCCCACGGCTTGCAGAGAGCTGCCTGTTTGGGGGCTGGGGTCGGGGGAAGCTCGGGCTGCCCCAGCCCCGCGCCTGGGGGGAAAATAATTTTTTCCTTTTATTTCCCCCCCAAAAAACTAGGTGCGTCTTATGGGACGGTGCGTCCTATAGGGCAAAAAATACGGTAATATGCATGAGGCACAGTACAAAAACACAGCACATGAGTTCCTGACTGCAAATTCACAACTGAAGAAAGAAAAATAAATACAAAAGCAGAGGGGAATTGGAGGAAAAAGGGAATGTTCTTTCCTAACATGGATTCGAAGGATTATATAAATAAAGAAACCATCATCCTTGTTGAGGTTTAAAACATATCACGTTGTGAATACTAATATTAAAATAATGATGATGCAGTAATAATGTCATTTCTTTTATGAATATCTTCCCATGAAACATCCCAAAATTATTTAATGTCAACAATTGAAAAACTTCAACTTTAAAAGCATATTTAAACATATATAAAAACAGATCCAGACTGGGATAAAAATCTCCACTTAGAAAGCTTAAAAAGATGATAGAGACAGTGCTTGTTTGCTTTGTAATAGCAGCGAGATTCAAAGGGTAGGTTCCTACATCATATGAATGGGTCACCTGATGAAGTGGCATGTGCAAGAAACACTCCTTCAGAACGCAGCAATCATTTGGGTATATAAGGGGGTTAGGATTGTTGGTGTTCTGATTACCAAAGTTTAGGGTTATTGATAAAAGTACAGGAGCTTTGCAGAAAAGGTAAGGTGTTCATTTCCTTCCATTCAGAACACATTGGACCACTTTGCTTCCATCCGAAACAGACAACATGGAAGCAGGATGGTGCTGTCCTTCCACCTGTGTCATGTCTTGCTCTGATAGCTAAGATTAAATAGCCCTTTTGAGTCTTGAGTTGATTTTCAGGGTCAGCTTATTACTTCCTTATATTATTACATGTATCTCTCATCTTTCCTCCAAGGGGTGGTGCACATGATTCTCCTATTCCTTTTCTCCCCACAACAACCCTGTGAGATAGGTTACACTGAGAGAATGACTCAAGGTCACCTCATGAGCTTCATGACTGATTTGAGATTTAAACCCTGGTTTCCCAGGTCCTTCTCAACACACTAATCACTACACCACACTGTCTTATTGAAACTGTTGCTGGAATTCCTAAAGCATCCATGATCAAATTGTGTCAGCAAGGAAACCAAGGTAAGATACCAAAGTCAGGCTTTCTGGAGGTACTGTTTCTAGAAAAACGCGTTTTCTTTTGATAGTTCATGAGAGACATAACTCAAGATTGATTGGATCCCAATCCTGTTTCCTAAAACTTCAGAGTACCATATTTTTTCATGTTCCAGGGAGACAGCGGTGGACCTTTGATGTGTTATTTTCGAAATGTTAGCAGGTATTATCTGATAGGAATCACCAGTTTTGGGCTTGGTTGTGGCCGACCAAGATATCCAGGAATCTATGTTCGTACAGTTAATTACAAAAATTGGATAGATGCGCATTTAATTGATAAGACCACCAATGTGAGCATTCGATGGATTCTGATCTATTGGATTGTTGCATGGACAGTCTTTTATATTCTATGAAGAGGCAAACTCTCTCCATTGTACTAGAGTGAACTTGGATTGCAAAATTGGAAGCAAAATTATTCACTTTTATCAACAAATTTACCATATTCCCCCTTATAAATTAAATATACGTATATATCAGATGTTATTTAAAATATATGTGTTTAATGGTCTGTAAATCACATTATGAAATCATACTCTTCAAAATAAAACATGAAAATTAAGTTGAAAAAATAAGAACTGAATATGATCATTCAGTACACAATAAAAATGTTTTTGTCTTGATAGAAGAATTTTCAGAATTAAACCAATACTATCACAATATTTACATCTTATTTCTATGCTAGAATATCAAAGTTTGTGATAGATGGCAGTTGTCATATATACATAGCACTTTAAAATAAAACTTATGTTATACTTGTATACACATACTCCAGTGGAACACTTCCTCACTCAAATGAAGAACGGTTAAATATAAGAATCACATTTTCAAGGCTCTATCCTGCAAACAAAATTCATTGTGTTGCATTCTTAAAGTAAATCCACAGTGTTTTGAAGAAGTAGGGCCTAAAGTATTGGACAGTTTTATCTTAATCATTGCTCCCTCTGCTGATTTGTTTATTGCAATGTAATCACACCATATTTCTTCTAAGCAGCTTTGTGTTAATCTTTTAAAAACGAAACACCAGCATCTGTTGTAGGGTGCAGTCTGAGTAAAAGTGCAGTGCCTTGTACTGAAAAAGTTTGGTAAGCTAGTATTTTTTAAAGTTGAACAAAGGCCTGTATCACTTTAAAACTTCAGAACTCTCCATATATTGAATTTGGATTCCTTATTACTTGAAAAAAGAGAGGAGCAGTCACCCATTTGTTTTAAAAATATACACAAATCATTGAACTAAGCAGTTGTGTGAAGATTGTTACCTATGTGCAGGGCCCAGTAGATTTAATTTCTGTGACAGAATGGTAGATGTAACATTGGACTTGCCATGAAGCTTCATTTTCTGCCTGGGATGGACAGGATCCTCAGATGGTCTGTCCCTTGTACTAAGCAGCACTACACAAATTATACCTCATGTTCAAGAGCAACCAAGCTGAATATGCCAAAGACGTAACAGCAAACCTCTAGAAACAGGAGAACATGGCCAAGCAAAAATAATTGTATTGTCCTGCCTAGTGGAGTGAGTGGAAGGGACAAACCATCCAAGGATTCCCTCCTCCATTGCAAGAAAATATATTCTGTTAAA
Organism: Podarcis vaucheri; assembly: GCF_965113315.1. NCBI lineage: Eukaryota > Metazoa > Chordata > Lepidosauria > Squamata > Lacertidae > Podarcis > Podarcis vaucheri. The sequence continues at coordinate 20,470,879 of NC_138760.1, read as the reverse complement.
TTATTATTTTAAAAGATACTGATGACCATAATAATCTGTGACCATCCACACAGCTGTTTTTATTTTTCCAATACTGCTACACATCAACATGATATCAACTAGATCAATGTGCTACAACAGAACTAAAAAAAGTTCCTGCCCATCTTCCCTCCTCCTCCATTGTGGACCTCCTGCCCCATCCAAACAATGCAAGACGGGTAATAGGCAACTCATTAAGTAGCTTTATGAAAAGAAGAAGGCTGAGCCAGAAACATGCCAGAATTTGCATGCATCCTTCCTCCTGGTCAGCCTCATCCCAGTCCCCTGGCATGTGCTGGTCAATGTCCCTCCAACAAAAGAGAAAGCAGAGGGACAACTCAGCTATTTGTTTCTTTGATGGGACAATCCCATTAAGCTTTTGCCGTGCAGTTGCGTCCATACTGGCACTGCATATAGTGCTGGATGAAGCTTGACCCGAAGTTCAGCCTTCTGTGGTTCCTACACAGAAAACCCACCTCCTATAGCTCTCTGCAGTGTGGTGGGCATGCCACTGGTACTGAAGGAGCTTCGGCTGGGCAGTTTTCTTCATTCATAAATGAAATAAAAAATAAAATGGGGGAGGAACTGTGCCTGGCAGCTGCTTGGGAAAGGAGGAACAGGAAGTGATTACTGTAAATCAAATCGCTGGTAATGCTGTATCTTGGTGCTTGACTCCACGCTTTGCATTGTGACAGGGGCCAGCTTCGATCCCAGGCACCTCCAACAATGGTCTGTCTCAGTTTAAGTGTTCCCTATAAGACAGCCAAACCAGTACTTCCCATCCCTGTTGCCTTAAGCTCCCTGAGGTCCAGCTCCGAGGGCCTTCTGGAGTTTCCCTCACTGCAATAAGTGAGGTTACAGGGAACCAGGCAGAGGGCCTTCTTGGTAGTGGCGTCCGCCCTGTGGAACGCCCTCCCATCAGATGTCAAGGAAATAAACAACTAACTTTAAGAAGACATCTGAAGGCAGCCCTGTTTAGGGAGGTTTTTAATGTTTGGTGTTTGTGCTTTTAATATTCTGTTGGGAGCTGCCCAGAGTGGCTGGGGAAAGCTAGCCAGATGGGCAGGGTATAAATAATTTATTTTTTATTGAATTTATATACCACCCTATACCCAGAGGTCTCAGGATGGTTTACAGAAAATATCACAATATATAAAATCAAAATAAGAATAACACAATACCCCCCCCCCAAAGAGCCACATTTTAAATGTGTATAGGATTCCGATCAGGTCAACCAAAGGCCTGGTTAAAAAGAAATGTTTTTGCCTGGCACCTAAAGGTGTATAATGTAGATGTCAGGTGAACTTCCCTGCATTTCACAGACTTAATTATCAGCAAAACCACACCCATCAAGAAAATGTGTAAGGGCCATCAGCCTGATATGATGATGACGGTTTTATTTATCTATTTGTTATATATATATTTACAAAGTACACCACCTTTCCTCCTGGTAGCTACTCTGAACGTTGCAAAAGCCAGCTTTCCCCAACTCGTTGTTAATACGCAAGTCCTGCACCTGAACCCTGTCAGCTAGTTATTATAAGAACTGCTGAAGGATTGGGGTCGGTATTGAAAATATTTTGTTCTTCCCTTGGCGCCCCCTTTTCCCTGCGCAGGCTTCCCTCTGTCCCACAAAGACAAAACTGCGAAAACGCTCGAGCGCGAGGCCTCCGCGCGCCCCGTCACGTGACGCGCCCAGCGTCGCTCCGGCCGAGGAGCGGGAAAGGCGGAGGGTTGGCCGCCATTTTTTTCTCCCTCGACGGACGATGCGCCATAGGCTTCGCCCCGCGCTCTCACTGGCTCTGCTCGTGCTGCTGTATGGACCACCGCCCGGAGCCCGGCCTTCCGGGGTCCCTACACACGGTGAGCCCCCGTTCCCGCGAAGTGCGGCGCCGACGTCGAAGCCGCTTGTGGGCCGGGCAGGTTCCCTCACATTTGAGCGCTCGGGCGCCGTCACGGCCGAAGCTAGTAACTGCGCCTGCGCATGGAGTACGCTTCACCCTCTCTGAACTACAACTCCCGGCAGCCTCCAGTACAAAGCAGGTGGCGTTTCGGGTGTCAGATGTGAAGGCGTGATCCTTCACGTGGGAATCGGACAACGGATTTGCACGCGTTGTTTTGCGTAGAGTTTGAGGCACGTGGAGCTGCTTGTGAGAGTCCATTTCTAGGCAGAGGGACGGGGAATTGCCGTAGTTAAGGTTTAAGTCGCAGCGGAAAGATGTTTCTGAAGCGCGTCTCTGCATGGACACGCTTTTTGCAAAGGACACCATTAAGCCGTGTTACGTCCAACGTTGCCCTCTGTCGGCATTTGTCCTAATTTGCCCAAGTTCGGAGAGAAGCGCACGTCAGCGGCAGCACCCACTTTGAGGTGCTGTTTCAAGGGTGCTGCCTCCACAGCCTCTGGGCTTTTGTGCAAGGACAGTGTGATGATCTTACGATATGATCATAACCCGGTTTATCTTGACGTTACATTGATAGCAGGCATTTTTTGTGAAGGGGGGGGGATGAAGTGTATGCCAATCAATATGATGTAGCCTGTTAGCGTTGAACTGTGGCTATGGAGGGGATGCGGGTGGCACTGTGGGTTAAGCCACAGAGCCTAGGGCTTGCCGATCAGAAGGTGGGCGGTTCGAATCCCCGCGACGGGGTGAGCTTCCGTTGCTCGGTCCCTGCTCCTGCCAACCTAGCAGTTCGAAAGCATGTCAAAGTGCAAGTAGGTAAATAGGTACCGTTCCTGCGGGAAGGTAAAACAGTGTTTCCATGCACTGCTCTGGTTCGCCAGAAGTGGCTTAGTCATGCTGGCCACATGACCTGGAAGCTGTACGCCGGCTCCCTTGGCCAATAAAGTGAGATGAGCGCCGCAACCCCAGAGTAGGTCACGACTGGACCTAATGTTCAGGGGTCCCTTTACTTTTATGACTGGGGAGACCTGAGTTCAAATAGACACCAAGAGAGTAATCTTAAGGAGTTAATGGAATTGGACTGACCAAGCTGAGTGAAGCTCCAAGTTCAGCCCTAAAAATGGACAGCCTATGTTGAACATGGAGCTTCACTCAGCTTGGTCAGTCAAGTACCATTAACTCCTTATACTTAAGATATATAGTCCAACTCCTCCATGAATTGACCAGCTGACCTGGAGATCCACTGGATTTTAATTTGCACATCCCTGTGGATCTTGGGTTTGGATTGTCCCCTAAGCCACCAAGCTCCCTGAGCATGACAATGCTGTTATGTGGATAACATAAGGAGGGAAGACTATGAATACTGCCCTGATACTGAATAAATTGTATTACCGTATTTTTCGCTCTATAACACGCACCCGACCATAACACGCACGTAGTTTTTAGAGGAGGAAAATCCGTAGGCATGCCACCCGTAGGCATTTCCTCCATAACACGCACAGACATTTCCCCTTACTTTCTAGGAGGAAAAAAGTGAGTGTTATGGTGCAAAAAAATATGGTATATAAACAAAGCACATGGATTATGCTGTCTTTTGAACATTGGGATATCATCCTGTGAGTATGTGTCCTTTTATTCTGAGAATCAAAGAAGCTGTGAAATTATTTTGGATTCACTTCTGATAACAAGGGATGGTGAGTCAAAATGGGTTTGCTTCAGCTCTCCAACAGGTGGCCTGTTTAGGGAATTGCTGTACTGAAACAAACAGTTTAAAGCAGTGGCTCTAAGCATTTTGTTGGATGCAGATTGTATTTTATGGAACACTTACATACATTGCATCTCACCAGTATAACTGTGTGGTTTTTTTTAGGTTGTGGAACAAGGCCTCTTATAGATGAGAAAAAAACTGGGACTCAGATAGTAGGTGAACATGAGGCTCAGCTCGGGGCATGGCCATGGCTTGTTAGTCTTCAAATTTACCGTGTTTTTCAAGGCGGGTATCGTCATAGATGTTGTGGATCTTTAATTAGTAACAACTTAGTATTGACAGCAGCACACTGCATTAAAGAATGGGTGTATGTATCTTTATATTTTATCTTGTCCATTTTAGGTATAATGGGGAAAATGTGTGGGTTCTTTTTTCTCTCTTTTTTCTTGGTTGCTTGGCTGTAGCCTGTCTTGATGTCAGTATTCTGTGCACATCATTTTGGTAGGCTTCTCACAAATCTTAAATAATATCATTTTATGAATACAGTTTCCGAAAACATACTCAGAGTAAGCTATGTTTAAATCATGGGTCCAGTGCTTTAGAATTACTGCATACTGTATAAGAATGTATTTTACACTATTTGAGATTTTTGTGTATTTTACAAGTCACTAACGCTGCTGCCAGGGGTGTTGAGGCACCTTCAATTGTCCATGTTGTCCAAGTGATGTGTCATCTCATGAAGACCTGTGTAATTGATCCAGTGCCATCAGTTCAACGCTATCTCAAATAATACTCAATCTTTCTTACATTTTCCAAAAGGAATAAGAATGGCGGGTTGCACTGGATCTGAAGCGTGTGATTTAGAACTTAAAGATGCACAAGTTCTGAATGGTGATTCATACAACCATCTTAAAGAATTTCCATTGGGGGGGGGCGTTTATTGATTTCACTGGACCTTAAGAAGGTGTAGCTACACATGGTGATTCAACAACTTCATCACCAGTATGTGAGGTTACTAAGCAGCTTAGCTTATTCATGGCGCTCTCAGCACTTACCCCATCCTGCCAGGTTCTTATACTGTTTTTCAAGGGTGATTCTGGACTTTGAGCAGCAGTTTCCCATACCAAATAACTGTTTATGAAGCTTCACTCACTCAATTTCAAAAAAAAAACCTTACCATGCAGCATGAGACAACTGCTGCTCAATAAACGCAAGGTTAAATTACCTGTTGAGCACATAGAACTTGCTCTGATTCTGATTATAGTTTCCATGAGGAATTACAGTGGTACCTCGGTTCTCAAATGTAATCCGTTCTGTAAGACCATTTGACTTCTGAAACATTTGATAACTGAGGTGCAAAGGGCTGGCTGCAAGCTCAAAGAAGAAAATTGAATTGAAAAACATGCAGCAGAAGCTGTTTGACTTCCAAGGCACGTTTGAAAACGGAAGCATTTACTTCTGGGTTTTCGGTGTTTGGGTTCTGAAAGGTTTGTCAACGGAGATGTTTGAGAACCGAGGTACCACTTTATTGCAGTCATAAAATCAATCCCCTGCTGAATGAAAAGCCAGTTATAACATTGCTATTTGTATGGAATAGTTTGCCAAAATAATTTCAATAATTTCAAGTGGAATTATTACTGCATGTTTTGAGCTTTCTTATGGTGTTGCTCAAAGTTAAAATTCTCTTAAGGAGCAATTTTGTATTAACCATACAAGGGGTTTTTTGTCCTAGGAACCCAGAGTACTGGAGAGTTGTGATTGGCTTGCGTCAGCTTTATAAACGTCATTCTCATACTATAAATCGCCGGGTGAGAGACATTGTGGTCCATTCTCATTTCAAAGTGAACAACTATGACAATGACATTGCCTTATTTGAATTAATAAAGTTTGTCGAATACGATGACTATATTCAGCCCATCTGCTTACCTGACATTCCTCTTCTAGTGACAGACAAGAACCCATGTTATATAAGTGGATGGGGGAAAAAAGAGGAGAAAGGTAAATCTTTTGTTTCTGTCCCTTCTGAATAATCTAATATTAGTTTAGTGCAATGTTTCCCAAACTTGGGTCTCCAGCTGTTTTCGGACTTTAATTCCCATCATCCCTGACCACTGGTCTTGCTACCTAGGGGTGATAGGAGTTGTAGTCCAAAAACAGCTGGAGATCCAAGTTTGGGAAACACTGTTTTAGTGAACACAGAAAGCTTTGTTGACATCAATACATTAAGATTTATATCACCTGAGGAAAACCTGGGTTTCGCTTGCTGCTGGCTGTCAGGATGATACATAAATTTATTGAAGTTCAGTTTTGTTCCTAGTCTCATTATTGACTGGGCAATGTTTTTTTGGGGGGGAGGTGGAACCCCAAATCCTTAAAAAAGCCAAACAATTAAAAACTGGGAGCAGGGATTGAACATGTGGGCTCTGTGGCCCCACCTAAACTCAACCACCATCAGTCTCTGCAGTGTTGTCACTTTTTACATCCTGTACTCTTTCTGCCCTGAAGTGCATCCATTTGGAACTTAGTTTTGAAAGGAAGCATTCTCAGCATACCTGCAGCCCAGCAGAGAACTTTGAAGTCTGGTTTCTATCTGGATTTTCACTGTGTCCATTTGTTAGTAGGTATCTTTTGCAGGTGCCAGAGGGTGCTTGCAGGTGCAATGGTGTCCCCCACAGATGTAGCCCACGGCCAGCAATTATACCACAAATTGTACTTGCTTACAACTTCACCTCCTCACACGCACACTTTTACATGATCTTTCATCCCAAATCCAGGTGGGGTGGGTGGAGTGCCCAGGAACAGATGCCCAAAATTGTCCTGGTCCTGTATTGCCTTATGAAACATCTCAGCCTTATTATACTGCTAGAAGTCTCCTCCTGTGGTTGACCCATGTCTGTTGCTTATATCAGTAGCTGGCAGAATGTGTTAAAGTGGGAAATTGTGGACTCCTGATTCAGTAGGGGCAAGAATGATTCCGTTGCTAATGACTTTGGAGGTGTAGCCCTGTTTCCTAGCACCATTTGTTGTTGTTGTTAATCGTTTAGTCGTGTCCGACTCTTCGTGACCCCATGGACCAGAGCACGCCAGACACTCCTGTCTTCCACTGCCTCCCGCAGTTTGGTCAGACTCATGTTTGTATCTTCGAGAACAAACATGCACCATTACAAATGATTATTTTCTCTGATGTCTGAGAGGTATACCCAACCTTTCCTACAGCCTCTAGAATATCCTCAAAGGTACCATAGAATTGCACTGTATTTATGTATGAATTGTTATCCATATGCATGATGTGGTCTCGACTTATTGCACCATCTTTACCCCCAGGCACACAGGCTGCTCACTTAAAGATTGCATCATTGGAAAGATATAAAAGGAAAGTACCAGAGTAAAGAAAAAGAAAAATACAGCAGCCTGCCAATCTCATGTACTGTTAACAAAATAAAAAATAAGAACCCCCACAGGTCACACGGTATGACAGTCACGCAAGGATAAATGAGATCACATCTACAGTTTCATGTTTTAGCTGACAAAATTTTCTGTTTCTCCAAAATGTTAGAAGGAATTCTAAGCCTTGTTTGATAACACATGTAGATTCTGCACAAGGGGATGAAGGTCTGCTGCATCAGGCTTATAACATTTGTACTGGACCCAGAGGGTTGAACACAAACATACTTCCAGTAATACTTTGTGTTTTCTTTACAGGTGATTTGAAATATATATTACAAGAATCTCAGGTAGACATTATACCACTGTACATCTGTGCCAGACATCCCTGGTATTCAGGGCATGCAATATCAAGAGATGTAATTTGTGCTGACTCTGCAAGCGGACATGAAAACACCTGTCAGGTAAAACAGAGATATTTCCATTGTAAACCACGTTGCCAACAGATGCTGTCATGTGGCTTGCTTAGACAAATTATATTGCCCAGTAGGATGTCAAAGTAAGGTAAAGGTAAAGGTAAAGGTACCCCTGCCCGAACGGGCCAGTCTTGACAGACTCTGGGGTTTGTGCGCCCATCTCACTCAAGAGGCCGGGGGCCAGCGCTGTCCGGAGACACTTCCGGGTCACGTGGCCAGCGTGACAAAGCTGCATCTGGCGAGCCAGCACAGCACACGGAACGCCGTTTACCTTCCCGCTGGTAAGCGGTACCTATTTATCTACTTGCACCCGGGGGTGCTTTCGAACTGCTAGGTTGGCAGGCGCTGGGACCGAGCAGCGGGAGCGCACCCCGCCGCGGGGATTCGAACCGCCGACCTTTCGATCGGCAAGTCCTAGGCGCTGAGGCTTTTACCCACAGCGCCAAAGTAGCACTAAGTAAATTTACAAAATAAAAATTAAGATTACATTGTGTGATAAAATAGACAATAGAGACATCCATGTAAAATTCAAGTGAGATAATATTGTTTGTGAACGTGCTCTCAGCACTGTAAAAATCTAGAACACACACAAGTTCTTGTCTGCAGATTCATAGACTTAAAAAGGGTGGGGAGGAGAGGGGACGTGAAGGGGAAAAGGGCAACTACTTTTTGTACTATAGATATGGAAAGAAACTGATTCCAGTTGTGGTTGAAAACGTGTTACCATTAATACCAATTTTTCATCAAATATAACTATAGTAAGCTCACAACTTGTGCACATTCAGTTTTATGTATGTGGCAAAAAATAAAAAAGGGGATGGGGTTCCAGGGAAAATGATTTTGGCCGCCCCACCTGCCAATGAACCCAGCAGGTTTTGACTGTACGCAATTGTCAGAGCTGCCACCCGGTCCCAGCTCACACAGGACCACGCTCGCCAACGTTCACTTTATAAGAGTCTTTATTGTGTTGCAAGTTTCATTTCCGAACTGCAGCGTGCAGCTCTACACCTTCCATTCTAGGTCGACGAAGTCTCGTCTGACTCTCCGCCCCCTGTGCACCAGCTTAATACCCTAGCCTTGCTCCACCTCCTACGTCTCTCCCTGCGTCTCTGGGTCCCACTGCTCCTCCTAGTCTCCTCCCTCCTAGACTCCTCTGACGCTGAAGACCCCCCACTTCCTTCCTCCTCCTTTCGGCGGGCTTTGGGACCCGGCTCCCTCTCCGGGCTGCTTGCTGCGCCAGCTTCCTCTGCATTTGAACTTGGCGCGCGCGCCCAACTCCCTGCCTTCCTCTTAACCGTTGCCTCGCTCTCTGAGGAGGGCGTGACCACCCCTGACTCGTGCCCTCCCTCCTGCTGACAGCCTCCGGAACCCGATGCCTGGCTACCTTCCGCCCCGCTGCTCTCAGTCTTGAGCGTGGGTCCCGACTTCCAGCTGCTGCCGCTCTCAGTTATGAGCGTGGGTCCCGACTTCCAGCTGCTACTCTCTGAATCTCCTCTGTTCCCTTCCTCCTGGGGTGTCCCCCCGGATCCCCCCCTAGCTCTGCTCACTGGGGCTCCCTTTTGGGAGTCCTCTGACTCACTGCTTAGGCTTGGAGATCTCGGGTCGTCATCATCACTCATTCTCCCTTCGGATTCCTCCCCCTCGCTCTCTGTTTCCTCCCTTCTCTGCGTCTCTGCTCCTGAACCCCTGACATCCATCCCCCCCTCGAAGCCCCCCCTTCCCCCCTCCCCGCTTTCAGGTGTGGGTGCTGGGAGCTCCATCATCACGGGAGGGAATGCCGGATACAGTTCGCTCCCCGTGGTTGGCCGCCAACTGAAGACCTCCGTGTCTTCCTCCTCGCGGTCGTCGACGTTGACCTGTTCCGCTTCCATCTCTGTACCGCCGTGCTCGAACCCAAGGTCCTCCCCGAACACGTCCATGTCAGTCTCTGCGTCGGTCGCTCGACCTGGCCTCTCCAGCCACTTCCGGCGCCATTGCTCCTCCGGTCGATCGTCCCACCAATACGAGGTGTCTGACGCCGAACCCGCCGGTGATCCTTCTGGGGAACGGGTGCTCAGTGCGGGTTCCCCGTCCGAGTCGAATCCCCGGAACGTGCTGGAAGAAAGTGTGGGCGTGAACAGCCAGTCGTCGAAGAAGCTCGCTGGCATGGGTCTGTGTGGGAAAAGGGCATGAAACTCGTCCTTGAGCAGGGGCTCCTCCAAAGCGTAGTCTGGCACCCAGCTATTGGCGCTGGCCCGGGTGCCCTCTCTGGCTAGGAGGTATTCGACTCCCTCTTCCCCCCATCTGGAGTCCAAAATCTCCGTGACCTCGTTGATGGGGTCCTGCTGCGTCACCCCCCCGGTCTCCGTCCGCTCCCGGAACGGACTCGGTGCCGTCCCTGGCTCCTGGAATCTGTGAGGTGCCTTGTAGGGAGTGAGCACCGACCTGTGGAACACCGGATGCATTCTGGAACCCTCCGGCAGCGCCAGCCGGAAAGCTACCGGGTTGATCTGTGCTTCGACTTGGTACGGACCGATTTGCTTGTGCCCCAACTTCTTTTTGGCTAGTGACCTGGTCGGCACTGCGTGGGCTGCCAACCAGACCCAGTCACCTACTTGGATCTCTTCGCCAACTCGCCTGTGCTTGTCAGCTTGCACCTTGTAGGCGTGCTTAGCTAGCTCCAGCTGCCGTCTGAGTTGATCGTGGACCGCCTGCAACTCTGACGCGAACGCGTCCGCCGTCTGTGGTTCTCCTTCCCCCACTCTCTCCAGTCCTGGGAAGGTTCTGGGGTTCCTCCCATTGTTGGCGAAGAACGGCGTCACCCCTGTGGACACGTGCTTCGTGTTGTTGTAAGCGAACTCGGCGAGCGGCAGGTAATCCACCCACGTCGCAGGTTGTTGATTGGCATAGCATCTCAGGTACTGCTGCATGATGGCATTGACCCTCTCTGCTTGCCCGTTGGTCTGCGGGTGTCTTGCTGATGCCAGATTGACCTTGACATTTAGAAAGCCCATCAGCTTCTGCCAGAAATTCGAGATGAACTGGCGCCCGCGGTCGGACAGGATAGACCGCGGCAGACCATGCACTTTGAACACGTGATCTATGAACAGTTTGGCGGTTTGTTCCGCCGTGGCCACCTTCGCACACGGAATGAAATGTGCCATCTTGGTGAACAAGTCCACCACCACTAGTACAGCTGTCTTGCCTCTCGAGCTGGGTAAATCCGTGACAAAGTCCAGGGCCACCCTCTCCCACGGTTCAAACGGCGTTTGCAGCGGTTCTAACAGTCCCGCCGGCGGTCTGTGCACCGGCTTGGCCCTCTGGCAGGTGTCGCACCTCGCTACGTAGTCCGCGACCTCCCCTCTCAGCCTGGGCCACCAGAAGTCTCTCGCGACCAATTCCACCGTTTTTTCCGTGCCAAAGTGACCGGCCGTGGGTGCGTCGTGCAACTGTTGCAGTACCTTGGCGCGAAGTTCGTCTCCCGGCACATAGACGGCCCCCTTACGGAGGAGCAAGCCGTCCCGCACCTGGAACTCGTCTGTGTTAGCCGTGCCTCTGTGCACTTCTGCCATTTTCTCTTGCGCGAATGAGTCGTCCCGCAACGCCCGCCGCACCGCATCCAGGTCTACCGTAGCTGAGGCACACGCCCACGCCGTCGGTGCGAAGATGTACATGGCCGCCGCTGGCGTCACCTCTTCTAGGTATTGCGGTTTCCGGGACAGTGCATCCGCCATGATGTTGGTGTCTCCTGGGACGTACTCTATTCGGAAATCGAAGTCCGCAAAGAATTCTGCCCAACGTATCTGCCTCTGGTTCAGGAACTGCGCCGTGCGCCAGTGCTCCAGATTTTTGTGGTCCGTGCAAACCTGCACTGTGTGCTTGGCGCCGATCAGGAAGTGTCTCCACGCCTTGAACGCTGCATGAATGGCCAGCAACTCCCTGTCCCAGATGGTGTAGTTCTGCTCCGACTTGCTGAGCTTCCTGGAGTAGAACGCTCCCGGCCTCCAGACCCCCTGCGGGTCTCGCTGCAGCAGGACAGCTCCCACGGCTCTGTCTGACGCGTCTGTCTCTACCCTCAATGGTTTACTGGGGTCGATATGCAGCAGTTGCTTTTCCGACGCGAAGAGACGCTTGAGCGTTTGAAAGGACTGCTCCGCCTGCTCCGTCCAGACGAATTTCTTTTTCTTGGAGCTGAGCGTGTCCGTAATGGCCGCCGTCTGCATTGCGAACCCTTTGATAAATTTGCGATAGAAGTTGGCAAAGCCGACAAACCGCTGGACCTCCTTCCTGTTTCGCGGGCTCTTCCAATCCAACACCGCGCGAACCTTGGTGCTGTCCATGGCCAGCCCCTTGTCCGACAACTTGTATCCCAGGAAATCCACCTCCGTCGTGTCGAACTGGCACTTCTCTAGCTTGGCGTACAGTCTATGTTGTTGCAACCTCCTCAGCACCTCCCTCACGTCGTGATCGTGAGCTTGCTGCGATTCAGAGAATATCAGGATGTCATCCAGGAAGCAGACGCACTTCTTGTAGAGGAGCCCCGCCAATACGTGATGCATGAAAGCTTGAAAACAGTGAGAGCCATTTTGTAATCCAAAGGGCATAACTCTGTATTCGTAGGTGCCCAGGGGCGTGAACATGGCTGTTTTCCACTCATCTCCCTCCCGCATGCGGATGAGATTGTACGCCCCTCGTAGGTCCAACTTGGTGAACACGCGTCCCTTGCGCACAGTCGCGAGGAGGTCGTCTATCCTGGGCATGGGGAAATCAGACGGCTTGGTCATCTGGTTTAAGAGGCGGTAATCAACCACCAGCCTTTTTTGGGGCGTGTCTTTCTTTTTCACGAAGAAAACAGGACTGCCCCCCACTGCCTTGGACTCTCTGATGAAGCCACGCTCCAGATTATGATCAATGAACTGTTTGAGTTCCTGCATTTCGTCCTCAGACATGGAGTATAGCTTTCCCTTAGGCAGCGTCGCCCCCGGCAGGAGGTCAATCTTGCAGTCATATGGCCGGTGAGGGGGTAGCTTGTCCGCCTCCTTCTCGCAGAAGACTTCCAAAAAGTCCGCGTATTTGTGGGGAACTGTGTGCAGCGTCCCCAACTGTAGCTGCGATTCTTCCCCCTCTCCCTCCTTTCTGGGTATGATGCAGTGTTCAGCACAATAAGAAGAGCCGAAGATCAGCTGTCGCTGGTACCACGCCAGCGTCGGACTGTGCCTGTCCAGCCAACTCATGCCCAAGACGATGGGAGTGTCCGACAACTGAGTGACGTTAAAGCTGATGACTTCTCTGTGGTTACCCAATCGCATCACCATTGGCGGCGTTTGCTGCACCACTTGCCCCCCTAGTAACTCTCTGCCATCCACCGTGACGACTTGCAGGGGCAGAGTGGCAGGCAGTAGCTGTATAGCATGTCGCTGCACAAAATCCTGCGCCATAAAATCTGCATTACTCCCAGAGTCCACCGTGATTGGGACGTCTATCGTGAGTCCATTGGGCAGCTGGAGCGATGCGGTTAGTTGCACTACCGGTTTGGGCGGGAGGGGGTCTGTGGGTTGCAAGATCTCTGGGGACTGCTTCACTGATACGTCTGGCTGGGCCCCAGGACTCCTGTCTCCAGCCAGACATCGTCGTTTCCCTGCAGAGGTTCTTTGTGCTGTGTAGCTGTTTCCACCTTAGCAGTGGCCGCAGTGTGCTTCAGGCTCCTCTGGGGACACTCTTTCGCCAAGTGTTGAGGACTTTCGCAGATGTAGCACTTCCTGGTCCCTCTAGGAGTCTTAGATTTGACTGCACCCGGTGCTAGGGCTCTGGTCGCTGACTGAGCCCTGGCACCTCCCACCTCCATAGGTTCTACTCCCCCTCCTGGCGGAGGCGTGGATTGCGCACGCGCTGCTTCTCTGGGAACGAAGGAAAAACTTCTCGCTGCTTCGCACCCACTACGCCCCTCCTCCCTGGCCCATGGGCGTTCTTCCAGCCGCACTCCCGCAGATAGCGCCCTCTGGACCACCTCCTGCGTGCTCTTGGGTCTCTCCCCTCTCGCAATTTCGTCCTTCACTGGGTTGCTCAGACCCTCCCAGAAAAGATCTCTTACTGGGGGCGAATCTCTGTCCCATTCTAGAGCGCTGACGAGTGCGAAAAAGCGGGCGTGGTACTGTCGCACGCTCGCCTTCCCTTGTCTCAGTCCATGTATCTCTCGTCGCGCAAGATCCACATCTATGCTAGATAAAAAGCAGGTATCCATCGCTTTGATAAAGGCATCCGCACTTCGAAGCGCTGGATCCTTATCCCTCCACAAATTGCGCAGCCAAGCTTTAGCATCTCCATGCAAATGGGATAGAATAAACCCCACCTTCTCTTCCTCATCTCTAAAGTCCTTTGCCAGCAGTTGCAGTGCACACAGCACATCTGCTCGAAAATTGGGGTACTGTTGCAGGTTCCCATCAAAATGCTGCACCAGACCTCCTGATCTCCTTGCCAACCCAACTCCCTCCGGCTTGGGTCCCGTTTGTACCTGCTTGGTAAACGCTTCAAACCTGGCATGGAGATCTCTGTAGGCGAGCGCTGCTTCCTCCTCCCGTTTTCGGGATGCTACAATCTCTGAGTTTAATTGTGTCACTGCCTCTTGCAGAGTTGCAATCCGCTGTTCTGCCGTCATGCTTGCCGATTTGTGAGCTTGAGTCCAGGCACCCCTCTTCACCCCTCGCTGCGGTGTTTCAGGCGCCTGGAACTTCTTGGTAGTGGAGACGAGACTTACTGTCAGAGCTGCCACCCGGTCCCAGCTCACACAGGACCACGCTCGCCAACGTTCACTTTATAAGAGTCTTTATTGTGTTGCAAGTTTCATTTCCGAACTGCAGCGTGCAGCTCTACACCTTCCATTCTAGGTCGACGAAGTCTCGTCTGACTCTCCGCCCCCTGTGCACCAGCTTAATACCCTAGCCTTGCTCCACCTCCTACGTCTCTCCCTGCGTCTCTGGGTCCCACTGCTCCTCCTAGTCTCCTCCCTCCTAGACTCCTCTGACGCTGAAGACCCCCCACTTCCTTCCTCCTCCTTTCGGCGGGCTTTGGGACCCGGCTCCCTCTCCGGGCTGCTTGCTGCGCCAGTCTCCTCTGCATTTGAACTTGGCGCGCGCGCCCAACTCCCTGCCTTCCTCTTAACCGTTGCCTCGTTCTCTGAGGAGGGCGTGACCACCCCTGACTCGTGCCCTCCCTCCTGCTGACAGCCTCCGGAACCCGATGCCTGGCTACCTTCCGCCCCGCTGCTCTCAGTCTTGAGCGTGGGTCCCGACTTCCAGCTGCTGCCGCTCTCAGTTATGAGCGTGGGTCCCGACTTCCAGCTGCTACTCTCTGAATCTCCTCTGTTCCCTTCCTCCTGGGGTGTCCCCCCGGATCCCCCCCTAGCTCTGCTCACTGGGGCTCCCTTTTGGGAGTCCTCTGACTCACTGCTTAGGCTTGGAGATCTCGGGTCGTCATCATCACTCATTCTCCCTTCGGATTCCTCCCCCTCGCTCTCTGTTTCCTCCCTTCTCTGCGTCTCTGCTCCTGAACCCCTGACAGCAATTTTGGCTTTAAGCATGATCCCTGGAATGTAACCCCCACATAAGTTGCAGACCTCCTTTAGCTGAGTGGTGAAAGGGTAAGATTAGAGGAGCCATATTTTTTTTTCTAATTTGAACACTTGTACCACTTTGCTTCCAAACAAAA
This sequence comes from Podarcis vaucheri, assembly GCF_965113315.1. Classification (NCBI taxonomy): domain Eukaryota; kingdom Metazoa; phylum Chordata; class Lepidosauria; order Squamata; family Lacertidae; genus Podarcis; species Podarcis vaucheri. Next base: position 20,455,709 of record NC_138760.1, on the reverse strand, counting down.
AAGCAACGTGAAAGCAAAAAGGGGTGTGTTTGTCTTTCACATAATCTGTGCATCACCATCACCACCACCATGTTATGAGAGCTAAGAATTGTTAGAACATATTCTTAGGATTTTCGCTTGAAATTAAGTCTTAAGTTTATTGACCATGTAGCTGGACTTTTCAGAACACATGATAAGGTTTTGTAAGCAACTTACCTGCAGGTACTATAACCCAGCCAAAGTGAGATTACCCAATCAAAGATTTCAAGATTTATCTGTGTTTCCTAGAAAAGCATTGTTTTCTTTTGACATGAAATGCACTGTTCAGACTGATTAGTTTACAGTCCCTCTGCATACTAAAACTTTAAAATACATAAGCAACACTAAAATTTTCATTTTATATTTTTCATGTTCCAGGGGGAGAGTGGTGGACCTTTGATGTGCTATTTCCCAAATGTTTCCAAATATTATTTGATAGGAATCACCATCTCAAGCGTTAGCTGTGGCCAGCAAAAGTATCCAGGAATCTATCTTGGTACAAGTCATTTTTCAGACTGGATAGTTTCACATCTACGTGGTAAAACCAGCACTGTGAACATTAAGCGTGTCCTGATCTTTTTGACTGTGAAGTGGGTATTCTTTCACCTTGTTCTATAAAAGGTAAAGTTCCTCAAAAAGCCCACAACTGATTTTAATATATTTAACAGTACCAACCCATTAGTCAGCTGTTGGTTTGTTATTTAAATTCAATCAACCCTAACTGAAAATATTTGTTCTTAATCTGAAAAGAAATAGTCATAAGGCAATTTAGTACCTATTTAGTTGACAGTAAGCTTCACTGAATTCAGTGGGAATCAGTTCTGACTAGATGTAGGATTGCACTGTTATTAGTGCATTTAAAAATATATAATTTGTATAAGGATTATTATTATTTTGATAAAGCAAACAAGTTGATGTTTACCATTAGTACAATTAGTGATCTGTGAAATCTTACGTGACAATTTTATTTGCAAATAGCATGGTGGGGACCATTTTTCAGCAGGAGGTGGGGCTTCATTTTTAGAGGTAACCTTTGGGGAACTGCAGACCGGATGGGGCCAAAGCCAAATACACACACTGAGTGGCTGAGCTGGGGTTTCTTCATTTTCTTTCCCTCCACCTCCTCCCAATGGCTAGAGTCCTCACCATTTCATTTCACTTTGGAGCGAGCCATGGAAAAAGAGGAGGGATGACGTGAAGGAGGTTGGTGGAGCGAAGTGAGCACATATGAATTATGGGATGGAACATTGCGATTGGGCAGACAGATCAGACTCTTGAGTAGAGGTTCCCTATCTTTGGCACGTAGGGCTCAGTAAATTAGAATCTGAGTAGAGGTTCCCCATCTCTAGCCCCCTTCCTTGCAAGTGCTTCCCATTACACACCTCTCCCTATTTTCCAAGCGTCTTCCTACATTTACTGGGGAGAAATTCGCATACACCAAAGAGAAAATGCGCAGGGAAGCACAATTTCATAAAACGATAAAGGGAAAATGATGGCAAGGGGAAGTGGGAGATGAAAACGCGGTGAAATGTGATTTAAAAGCCTCGCGCGCGGCCGCTTCCTGCCAATCATGTGGCGTTTATGTGACGTCAGGGGGCGGGGAAAGAGCCGCCCGCCGTTTTTCTAGACGATGCCGCGGCGGTGGCAGCTCCTCTCTCGCCCCTCAGCCGCTTCCTTGGTGGCGGCGCTAGTGCTGCTGTGCGAGGCCCCGCCGGGGGTCCAGCCCTCTGTCATCCCTACGAAAGGTGGGCCCGGCTGCCCGGCTTTGCCGTCGAGGAAGCCGGCCTCGGGCAAGGTTCCCCTCACACCAGGGCGCCCCGAACGCCGGCGGAGGCCGCTCTTGCTGCTGCGCTTGCGCGCGGCGTCCTCGTCCGGGTGGGGGGGGCGGGAGGGCGAGGAGAAAGCTCTCCGAACTACGAGTCCCGGCAGCCACCGGGTCACGTCCGCAGAAGCCGACGTTTGCGCTATATTTGAAAGCGGCGCGCTCTCCCTAGCGGGGACGCTGCTCACATTGCTGGGCCACGTGCATCTGCCGCGAGGGTTCGCTCGGGCGGAGGGCAGAGCAGCGAAGCCCCTGGCCCTCCCTATCCTCCGCTGGCAAATGGCGCTGACCGCAGTTGGCGGAGTCGAAAAGCCCCGGGGCTCACGGCTGGTATCTGCGAACGAGATTGCATGGGTGTTGTTTTTTGGGGGTTAAATCTAGCGGGGAGGGTTCCGTTGTTGAAGTAGCCAGGCCAGCGGGTGGGGTCAGGCCAGTGGCCTGGAGTGAGGAGGAATCAATGGGAGAGAGTGTATTGCGAGCTGGGCTAGAAGCAGGCCGAAGAGGGAGAGCCCCGCCTGGTTCCAGCTTGAATCCAAGGCTGGGGCTATGGGAGAAGAAAAGCCTTCTGGGGTGTTAATGCTTGTGAGCCCCTCCATCTTGGGCCCAGGTTAAATACAGTGGTACCTCGGGTTACATACGCTTCAAGTTACGTACGCTTCAGGTTACAGACTCTGCTAACCCAGAAATAGTGCTTCAGCTTAAGAACTTTGCTTCAGGATGAGAACAAAAATCGTGCTCCGGTGGTGCAGCAGCAACAGGAGGCCCCATTAGCTAAAGTGGTGCTTCAGGTTAAGAACAGTTTCAGGTTAAGAACGGACCTCTGGAACAAATTAAGTACTTAAATTCTGTTAAGCTCCATTCCGGAGCCCCGTTCGCATCCAGAAGCAAACAGTAACTAGTGATGGCACGTCTGCTCGGCGCACGTCTCTTTTCGCCATTTCTGCGCATGCGCGTGATGGTATTTTGCGCGTATGTGCGAGCGGCGAAACCAGGAAGGCGCTCCATTACTTCCGGGTTGCCGCAGAGCACAACTCGAACGCGTTCAACATGAAGCATATTCAACCCAAGGTATAACTGTATATGTATATTATACCCTCAAACAGTGCTATTTTTCTAGGAAAGGGGGTGCTGGAACTCACCCTTGTTCTCTTAATAATGGCAATGGCGCCCACCTGAGAGGTGCCTGAATTGAGTTCCAGGGAGTTCCGGCTGAGAAAAAAAGCCCCGCCCTCAAGACACCACACAGGCTCCTGTATCCCTCATTCCAAGGAAACCGAACCCTGGGTAAAGAGAGGGAATCCTGCACAGCTCGAAAGTTGGGGTGGCAATTAATGCCCATTTTTCTCCCAGTCTCATTCCTTTTAGCATTACAGTTCAGTTCTACCTTCCTAATCTCTTTAACACTGAATTGCCTCAAATGGCATATTGTTAGCAATGAAAATAACATCCTTTTACTTTAATATCAAATAATGAAAACAAAACATGATCTACTTGCTTATTCATGTATTTCTGATGATTGTTTACCAAATGTGTCTCATGCAGTAAACATACACAAACCATTTCTCTTTTAAAGACCTTATTGCTCTTTTTCTCTTAATGTTAGAAATTAAGTCCTCTAACACTGCAGGATAATGCACTTCATATCCTTTTTCAATTCCTTTAATTAAAAAAAAAATAATTACGTTTCAGGGGGGGAACATGGAAAAGTGCAACACAGTCTTCATTAAGTTATGCTATCTGTTTAATCTTACTTTGAATTTCACTCTTTATCTCCTAAAAATATTGTTTGACTTCTTTTTTCTGAATAAAATTAGGTAAAGTTTAGAACAGTCTTTGCATGCTTATCTGAGTTCTTCACCAGCAGGAATATCGCTCCTTTGCCACTTTTTTATCTGAATGCCTCATTTTATGAGGCACTTAACAAGCATGACTTTTCACCAGTTTAACTGTGTTTTGTTTCTAGCTTGTGGAACAAGGCCTATTGTGGATGAGATACCAGCAGGGTCTCGGATTGTAGGTGGACATGATGCTCAACTTGGAGCATGGCCTTGGCAAGTCAGTCTTCAAGTTTTCCACTATGGCATAGGATATCAGCATATGTGTGGTGGATCTTTAATTAACCACAACTCAGTGCTGACAGCAGCACACTGCATTAAAGAGTGGACGTATGTATCCTTTGATTCTGAAAGTTTTCCTATCAATTTTAGGTGAAAGAAAAATATGCAAATACATTAGCTGAACTTGAAAAAATCTGTAAGACAAATATTTGTACATTATTTGTGAATCCATCTTGTCTCCCTGAACTGGTTTGTCAGACTAGACTGCAAAGGTACTGCTTAGAAAGTTACGGCGTGCGTTTGTTGCATCTGCTGCAGTTTGCCTGGGAAAAAATACCAACCTGTTCATGATGATAAGATGCTTTATTATTTGTCCTTTTAAATTCTGCTTTGCAATATTGATCATGCTCACCCTTATAAAAATTCTGAATAGTCAGCTTAGTCTAAAGCAAAATAACTTGCCCTGGCTGTATAAAGAGTATATAACAGAAAAGAGGATGATTCCACATTTTCCTGATAATCTTTTTTATTCAGTGAACTACACTGGTTCTCAATGCTCTTAACATTGCACTCCCGTTTTTTTTTATTTTGCTCACATTGTTTTGTAGCAAGGGTCACAAAACTTTCACGTAGGTCCTCTTCAAGCATTCATAATTTGACTGAAGTAAGCTTGGGAAGGGGAAGAGCGTGCATTAGCATTTTTCACACAAGTATAAGACGCTTCCTCTGACAGTTGCCCTGGAACTGCCCTGGAGGGTGGTAGGTTTATTTTGGGGCTGGGGACAGACAGCTAGCAGGCTCTTCCCTTCCATCAGCAAGAGTTGCATTCAAGTACATTAATAATGATTTTAAAGTAAATAATAGGTGTAGTGATGGTAAAGTTGGCACTCTAACCCACTGCTGCAGTCCAAATCTGGATTGAGTGCCACCATGCCTGCTATTTACATGGATTTAAAAAACCTCCCATTCATGCCAATGGAAGCTATTCTAATAATATTGGCCATGGTTTCTAGTAAGCAGCTTGGAATAGCCATACCCATATGGATTCACAAGCCACTTGCATAGCTTCTCTCACTTTCAATAGGTCAGCAGTTTAGGCTTGGACAGCTGCTGCTCAAGAAACTGCTGTGGGAACACACCCTTATTCATACCATTCTTTGGCTATGGACTTTATCTTCCAAATTGCTGTGATTATTTTTGTTTCCAAAAAGAACAGCTTTCGATGATTCTGAGTAGAATTTGCATAGGCAGTAATTGGCATGAGAAAACCATCCTTCTGCTGAATGGCTCAGATAAGAAAAGCATTTGCACTCATTATTAAGCACAGTAATTTTGTCAGCCGGATAGTTCAGTTGGTTAGAACATGGTGCTGATAACACAAAGGTTGTGGGTTTGATCCCCATAAGGGACGGCTGCATATTCCTGCATTGCAGAGGTTTGGACTAGATCTTCAGGGTCCCTTCCAACTCCATGATTCTATTGTACTGTATCATTGTAAGATTCTAAGTTTGCTTGAGGACAGTTCTTGAACTTAATTGAATTATTGCTGTTGCATACGTTACAAATTTGTTTTAAGAAGTATTACTCTTATCTGGACATAATATATGTGTTACTTGTTATATTTATAATAATAATAATAATTTATTATTTGTACCCCGCCCATCTGGCTGGGTTTCCCCAGCCACTCTGGGCGGCTTCCATAGAAACCAAAAATACAGTAAAATATCACAGATTAAAAACTTCCCTGAACAGGGCTGCCATTATGTTATCATTTGGAGCAATCTCAGCCATTCTCTCATCGTCTGATCAGAGTCTGGTTGCATGCTTAATGGTTTTGTGGGGGATGTGAAGGAAGAGACAACTCTCAAGTCTCAGTCTGTAAAGTTGCAATTTTATAGTGATCATTGACTTCACAAAGGATTTTATTCTAGGTTCCCCGAGTTTTGGAAGGCTGTGTTGGGACTGCATCATCTTTATAGGTACCAGCCTTATACTGTGAAGAGCCGGATCAGGGCTATCATTATGCACTCCGATTTCCAGGAGAAAACCTTTGAAAATGATCTTGCCTTGTTTAAATTAATGGACTCTATCAGATTCAATGATTATATTCAGCCCATCTGCTTACCTGAGGCTCCGCTTCTTATGACCAATGAGACTTCATGTTATATAAGTGGTTGGGGAAAAACGCTGGAGACAGGTAAATCTATACTTTTCTTTTGTTGTTGTTGCCAGCAGTGAGAAAATAAACTTGGATTAGCTTGCATGTTCTTTATTTGCAGTGGATGGAAGTGATCTAGGAAAGGGTTGCTTTGAAGGTAGAGCTATGCAAATTCTTGGCCCCTTCAGTGAGAGGTCCTTACATAGCTTTAGGAGGTAATGGAGCTAAATAAAAACAAGATTTACAATCCAAAAACCCATTGAAGTGGGAATATTGCCCTCCTCTGCTGAAAACATACGCAGAAGATGGAAGGTTATCCCCAGACTCTGTTGATATTGAATTGCTACTTCTGGGAGTCAAAGATACTGCTGCCACTTCACTACCACAGCAAGACAACTTTTGGGTGTACAGTATGTGTATCTCCATCCAGTGAAGAGAATAAACATTCACAGCAAGTCCAGTGTTCCTACCTTCTTTAGTAAGAATTTTGGATGGATGCTATCCAGCCATGAGACTGAAAATGTCACCCCTAGTGAGGTGCTTTTCTGTGAACAATTGTACAGAGCACTGCTTGTTAGATCCCCCACGTACTGAACTGAAATTTTCAGTTTAAAGCACTGAACAACAGAAGAGATGTCCCAAGTGGAGAGATATCTTAGCAAAGTTGTGCTTCATGCACTAGGCAGATAATATGCCTTTATGAACCTTGGCAAAATGTCCTTGAAACTTTTTCTGGTAGTGGAAAAAAACGAACAACCCCACTTGCTCAGCAAATGTGCCACAAATAGGAACATAGAAAATTGCATTGCGCTAGGTCAAACTATTTGTTTCCCATGTCTATTATTGCCTTCTCTGACTGGCAAAAACTCTGCCGGGTGCCTGGCAAAGATCTTTCCTGAATCACCTGCCTTTGGCTATAGGTGCCAGGAATTGAACATAGGATCTTGTGCAGGCGCTGCCACTGAGCTGCAGCTCCACCTCTGCCTTATCTTTTCCTTTGTGGTGTTTTAAGTTTATAGTGAAAAGGAAGTAACACTTTCTCTTGGCTACTGTGGAATAATGTGTGGGTCTTGGAAGCAACGCACAGTGGATATTCTTGCACAGATAAGCAATGTCTCCAGTTACAACCAGCTAAAATAAACCTTCAAGCCTAACACTTTCATGGGTTGGTGGTCTCAAAAGGCTTCTTGTAGGAGCTCCAAGAACCTTATGCAGATTTCATAGGTGATGATATTCTTATAGTTGGAGAAACTTCCATAAGGTACTTCAACTAAAGATAACCAGAGATTATCTACTACCTAGCACAGGATCTGGGACTCTGCATTTGAAGGTGCTTGGATAAATACTATGTTCTAGTTTTCTCTCTAATTGTTGAAGAGTTGGCCCTGGTGTCAGCCAAAATGAAATGTTTCCTGTTTGGGATTTTTTTTTTTTTTTGCCAGAGCCTGCCCCTGAGCCCCTTTCACCCCTTTTTGCAGCCAGCTCTTGTTTCTTTGCTCTCAGCAGACATGTGGTAGAAGTTTACTTTGTCGGAGACAGAGAAACTGTCAGGTGGATGAATGTTGCAGCCAGTTGTCAGTACAACAAAATCGTTCACAATGCTGTAAAAGCCTTATCACCTTGTGAACCAGGAAATTATTTGCATAGTCTTACCTTCAAAGCTGGTGGGAAAAGTAAACCTACTTCAGAATAACCATTTCTAGTTGTGGTCAAGTAAGTTTAGTGATTTCAGGTAAGCTTCTTTGCTGTAAGTGCATTTGGGGCTACAGTGGTGCCTCGCAAGACTAAATTAATCCGTTCCGCGAGTCTCTTCGTCTTGCGGTTTTTTCGTCTTGCGACGCACGGCTCTTAGCGGCTATTAGCGGCTTTAAGAAAAAGGAAACAAACTTGCAAGAACTCACAAGACGTTTCGTCTTGCGAAGCAAGCCCATAGGGAAATTCGTCTTGCGGAACGACTCAAAAAACGGAAAACTCTTTCATCTTGCGCGTTTTTCGTCTTGCGAGGCATTCGTCTTGCGAGGTACCACTGTATTTCGAACATTGCTCAGAGGATGTTCTAGAGAATGGCAAGCTAGGAGTCACAGTTCTCTGCTTGGCATACCTGGGTGATACAACAATTTGTCACATTCATACATTATGTTTAAACATATACTAAAACTTCGTCGGTACCTTGGGTTACATAAGCTTCAGGTTACAGACTCCACTAGCCCAGAAATAGTGCTTCAGGTTAAGAACTTTGCTTCAGGGTAAGAACAGAAATCGTGCTCTGGCGGCGCGGCGGCAGCAGGAGGCCCCATTAGCTAAAGTGGTGCTTCAGGTTAAGAATGGACCTCCGGAACGAATTAAGTACTTAACCCGAGGTACCACTGTACAATCTTAACCACTGCAATGTGTGAAATAGCTCTTCCTTTCCCTGTGACCTGTTTGTAGCAAACAGTCCCACAAGTCCGCTTTTGTCTGTCTGCAGTAACGATGTAAAGTTCAACTTTTCTCATCATGTAAATAGAATGAGCAAACTGGGAGGATCCTGACTGACAACTTAATGCAGTGCTGGGATTAGTTCTGGTGATGGTAATATTCATCCAGTCACACTGACTACCCACTTTGAAGATTGTGCTGCTGGAAAGATGAAAGGAGAATAGGGCACACTCAAGGATTAAGGATAGTATATTCAAAGCTTCGTATGCACCCGGGGTCCGTGTTAGCTGCTGAACAGTATTCGTTACAACCTCAAGGTGTTGGAAGGGTTCTTAAGCTTCATTTTGGCAACAATTGTAGATTATCTTAGTTCTGCACAGGAGATTTAGAAAATCTAGTGCCCAGTGCACTACTGGCCCAAAAACTACTGGCCCAAGAGTTGCCAATATATAAAGCCCCTTTGTGTATTGTTGTGTATATCAGGCAATATTAAACAAAAATAAGCATACTTCCAGCTTTGTCTTGTTTTCCTTACAGCTGGAAAAAGACATGTATTACAAGAAGCCGAAGTAGACATTATTCCAATGCAGCTCTGCAATAAGAATGACTGGTATGGAGGGGCACTCAAAAAAGAAGACATGCTTTGTGCTGGCTCTGAAAGTGGAGGTGTTGACACTTGTCAGGTAAAGATGTCAGGATGTGTATATCATTTTAAGACATGACATATCACTGTATACTGTGGGTGTTAGGTCAAGTTATTGTTTTGTCCCTTAATAAATAGCAGTAACACTAAAGCAGTTAGGAAACCCAAGACATTCCTTGAATTCTGAGTTAGAATTCTATTCCTCTGTCTGTTTCATGATTATATAAAACCTCATAAGGAATACGCAGAATGCAATCAAAGCATAGAAACTGGTATATAGTACTTCATTTGATAAAATAAGACATTAAGGGTGACACTGTAAACGCCAAGCAATACCTTAATTTCATACTCTTACTAGTTTTTTTATTAAAAAATTTTCATACTTAGCAAGGGTGCATACATCTGTTTTCAATTCAGAGTCCTTTCTCACTTTCAGTGTCAGAAGGAAGGGAGGTAGCGATTTCTCATTTGTTTGCTTAGTGTATGTGCAGTGTGTTTGTGCCAGTGTTGCAAGGATAGGTTTTTGATTATGTCTTTGTTTTTGTTGACGGTGTGAGAGGTTTGAGAGCCCAGAGCATGGTTTGTTGCATTTAGCTGATTGCAGTGAGTTTTGTTTGTGTGTGAGGGGGGTGTGTTTGGTTACATATGTAATAAAGGGAGTGGGGCAAAGACATCCTCTCTTGTTTGCCCCTATTAAGTTTCAGTTTGCTGCTTTGCTTTTCTAGTAGGGCTGTTTCCCAATATAGTTTGGTACCAGTGGCCCATGTTTACTCCTGACAGGTCCCTCCAGTGTCTGGTTATGACTCTCCTATCTGCTGAGAGTAAGTGGCTTATGAGTTCTTTGTAGTGTGAGTGTGTGTTGTTGTCTTGGAAAATATTCAATAGGGCTAGTTTTGGAGTGGCCTCTAATACCTGTTTTATTAGTATGCATATTTCTTGTAGGACTGATGTCCAAAAGGGTTGGATTTGGGCGCAGTTTTAATCTGAAATCTTAGGCACAGTATTGCGCTTAGAGCTCAGAAACTGCTTGCACTAATGAAATTCCTTGTCGCAAAATGCACTTAGAAAAATGAGTTTCGAATGCTGTCTAAAATTAAGGCTCGGTGGTGGTGAAAAAGTCAGAATATTTATTTTCAGTTGGATCATTTGCACCACTTTTGACCGTTCATGAGAGGTACAGTGGTGCCTCGCAAGACGAAATTAATTCGTTCCGCAAGTCTCTTCGTCTTGCGAGTTTTTCGTCTTGCGGTGCACGGTTTCCCATAGGAATGCATTGAAAATCAATTAATGCGTTCCTAGGGAAACCGCCTTCAGACCAGGTCCGGGGACAGTCTGTCCCCGGACCTCTTCTGAAGGCTGGGGGGGGGGGACAAGGGCTTTTCTTCCCACCCCCAGCATTTTAAAAAACCCCGGGACAGCGGAGGACTTCTCCGCTGTCCGGGGCGATTTAAAAGCCCCTGGGAAGGCAGGCAGGGGGGACAAAGACTTTCGCCCCCCGCCCGCCTTCAGAAGGTGTTCCCGCCCCCCCCCCCCGCCCAGCTTCGGAGGAGGTCCGAGGACAGTGGGGAAGACGCGCTGCGCTTCCCCGCTGTCCCGGATATTTCCCTATGGGCTTTCGTCTTGCGAAGCGCCTCCAAAACGGAAAACCCTTTCTTCTAGCGGGTTTTCCGTCTTGCGAGGCGTTCGTCTTGCGAGGTACCACTGTAACACCGATTGGGCCACAATTTTCTGCAGCTTAAAGCTTAACAGTAACAAAAGAAACACTCATATCCTCATCTTTATTTTTCATGTTCCAGGGAGACAGTGGTGGACCACTTATGTGCTATTTCCCAGATGCCACCAAATATTACCTGATAGGAGTCACAAGCTTTGGCCTTGGCTGTGGCCGACCAACATTTCCAGGAGTCTATATACGTACAGCTCGTTTCAGGAGCTGGATACAATCGCAAGCTATTTTATTTGACAAAACCATCACTATGACCATACCATGTATTCTCATCTTTTTAACTGTGGGATGGGTAATCATCCACAGTGTTCTATAAAGAAGCAAATTATCTTATTGTTCAGGAATGATGTCCGATTCCTTTTGAAATTTACTGGGTTGTATTCAGTTGTGTTCCTCTACAAATGGAATAATCTAGCATAGACTTCCATGACCAGAAGGATGGAGGGAGGTGATTTCCACTGACTTCCCCTTCCTTTTGTAACATCACAGGGGAGGAGGGGGAGAGCTTTGGAGGAACACAGGGAGGGTGGTGTGAGGAAGAGAATATGCAAAAGTCACCTCTGCCCTGCCCACTCCCAGTTTCTGTTCAAATAACCTTGTGTCAGCAGTGTGGAACAGACAGAGATGGGTGACACCCTCCCTTCTTCCATGTTGTAAAAAATAATAATATTAGGGGAATTTATTATTTTCAAACAAGCAATATGCTCCATAAATCAGTTACTTACTTCCCCCTCCCCAATGGATTCAAACACACATTTAACCCTTAGTTCTGCATCCTTGGCTATAGAAACTGTACACGACGGATGCTAAATGTTTCCATAGCACTTTAAAAATAAAACACAAATTGCAGTTAAGTGCACACACCTTGTTTGAAATTTAGTTGCAACAAGTCTTCAGTCCTCCTTTCCCATCTTCTTGCATTTTTTACATGATTTTTGAGATACGGTATGCTTTGCTCACTAGTAGCCGTGAGCTTTGCTACAACTAGTTCCATAGTATCCAATGGCTTTCAGTATTAGAAAACTTGATCTTGGCTCCCTCTGCAGGTCTTCCTTGAACAAAGTAAACAGCATACTTTCTTTCTCCTGTGTAAATCTACAGATTACACAGTACTAAAAACAACAAACCACACACCTATCAAAGGCTAAAACAAAGTATGTGTTTATAAGAATAAACAAATTCAGATACTTTTGTACGAATAAGATCAGCACCAGACTTTCCCAGAAGCTGAATTAACAAGGCAGTTTAAAACAGCATTTCAGGGTCTTTATTACTGAAGTCAAGAGGTACAGCCACCTATGTTTTTTTAAAAAAATATTTACAAATATTTTAAGCAAAGCTGCTAAGTTTGAGGATAGTTAGGATCATCAATAACTGTTATATTGCCTGTGCTCACAACCCAGCTTTATAATGACCAGACGATAGGTTGGCAAATAGCACGAATATGCCTCTTTAAATGACGACTGAAAATGAAATTGATGACTGTGTACTTCTGTGATGATATACATGGTTATGGTTCCTGTTTCAAAATAATAGTGCACATTAACAGGTTATTAACCTGCATTTTGCTCTTAAATCAAACACCACGACCTCCCCTGTTCTTGCTCTGAAATAATAGTAATAATAATAATAATCAAATGCTCTTTTAATAACATTTGAACAGCAAAATATTTTGTTACTATTAAATATACATATACTTGAGATGTATGGGAAAACTTGCAGATCACACTTTTGTCATAGAAGCAAAATATAATTTAGTATCATGCTAAAAATGATGCAGCACACCTGAAAGTTTGAATCCTCTGAAACTCACACACAAGACATTAATAAGTGTACAACAAATAGCTAGAAGATTCCAAGCCAGGTTGTGAAATACTTACACCACACAGTACTTTTTGTTGGTTGCAGTCCAGAGGAAGGCACTGACCAGCCCTCATCTGCCTCCACACAAAACATATAACCCACAGCTGAAATGGGATTTTCAAAAATAGATTGACATACAGAAAGGAGGTTATGCTGGAAAGCAAAGCTAGAAGCCTATCTGCATGGGCAAAAGCCTATAGAGACTTTCTGGGTTATGCATGAATATTCCATATTCCACCTTCCTTTCCCTTAGGGCCAATTTCCTTATTTGATTTAATATCCAAATTTTTTTAAAGGACAATAGGAGTTTCTTTTTTTAGAGGGGGTGGGTAAAATCAGGGTCTACTATAGTTCCACAGTTCTTCCCCCTTTTCAGCAATAAAGGTTGTGGTGATGAGAAATTTCACAAATGGACTCCTGTTAGAATAAGACTGCTGAGTTCTGGTTCTAAATGAGTCTTGAATCTCGGCATTCTGTTGTGCTGCTACAACAGCCTTACAGTGCAGGCTGCTGAGCTTTAAAAGTACTAGGTGAAATGGAAGATGCTTGCCTAGTTCTGAGCCTTAGTAGTAAGGGTCTATATTTACCTTTCCCTCCCTGTGGTGTATTAGAGAGGTTGCGGGGGATAATGGAAACCAGATGTGCTGCTCAGGGTGTGCGTTTCCAGTATCACTCCTCCTTCCAGGATACTTTAAGCCATAAGCATTCCTTATTATATCTATTAATTTAGAACCCATAATAACAGCATATTGGGTTCAGGGATTAGAAAATAAAGTTGGGGGTTGTTTGCCTCCTCCAAGGCTTATATTGTGAGCCTTAGTCACAATTCCCCTGTACCTACATACAAAGAAAAGGCTCATTATTTTGTAGTTCTCAAAGAGCAAGTGTTATTCTCAATTCTTGAAGGGGGAAGAGTTCTAAAAATGTTTATGAGCAAATACTTTTCTGCATGTCTGGGAAGTCCCCAGAGCCACCAAGTATTGGGGGGGAAATGAGTTAATGGGACAGTGTGTGGAATGCTGTGCCATGATGGCAATAGATATATATTTTTTTCTCTAATGCATTTAGTGGCAACATTTCAAAGGAATGAAATGAATTGAAATGAATCAAATTGAATTGGAATGAATCAACAACATTAACTAGGGTAAGGCTACATTGCTTGTGTTAATTAGTTCATTGTGTGCTCAAGAACCCAACTGATGTCAAAAGATACTTTAACATCCCTTGAGAACAAGAACCAAAATGGCACTATTATTATCCCTGACAGCGTCTTTAAAGTGAATTTATAAACGAATGTATCTTCTGTGAATACTAAAATATTTTCTCAAAAATATTTCCAGCAATTTTTGTTAAATTAAATTTGCCTAATGAAATATATAGAAATAGGTTCTAGTTTTCTTGAGCATCTCATAAAAATATAGAATTGATAATCTAAGAGGGAAAATATCTCTGTTTATTGAAACTTTATAAAAATTTAAAATATCCATATAAACTCAATTATAGAATTTGCAAAGGTAACACTTCAACTACAAAAATATACCTGGTGTCTATGTCAACTGGATTACTTATAAAATTGGAATTGCTTTAAGAAGTCACTGTCAGGTTTACAAATTCAGTTTTGTAATTGAGTGCTTTAACATATATAAACATACTAGATTTTACCTTTGGTATATAATTTTAGCTTCTTTGTGCTTTGAACTGAGACAAAGCTAGGGAATTTGGAGTTTAATGCTTCTGTACAAGCAAAAGAAGTATATTCAAACAGAATATGGGATGCCTGTTCACTTGAAATAATCATTTCTGTTTATCTCAGGATGTTGTTTTTTTCTACCCAGTGACATACACACACAAAAGCCCTTTGAAAATATTTTCTGCAACATTTGTTCTCTTGCATTAAACATTTCAGAGCATCTGTATAAGCAATGATATGTGGGTCTGGTTTTCACGGCACGATAAGCCAATCTTTCATTATGAATACCACTCTGCAGGTTTAGACGATATGACAAGCCGTTCTATGGCTTATTTGACCTGCCTGAGCTCCATACAATGGGAAGAAGCCGCATGGGGACATGCCTGGTGTGGAGAGGGGTTCTTCATGATGAAAACATCATTTAAGATGAACACTGGCTTTTTGTGACATGCAAACGAGGCCATGATATATGTTATCTACTCCTCAAGGAGTCTTATGACCACATCCTAAGACAGAGCACCCTTCTTTTAAACAAGTTGTCTGCCTGCTAAAACCAAATATAATTTCTAGCAAAGTAGTGCGTGTATCTTCTCAACACAAAGATTAGAAATGACAATTTGAAGCAAAACGTATTGTACGTACAATTAACTGTGACAGCTTTCTTAGGATTCTTCTTCCTGTTGGTGGGCTGCAATAGGTTTTGACCCCCATATGTTGGAATAAAAATTGTGGCAGGTCTCCACCCAACTGGGAACCCTGGAAGTGTAGGCCTTCCAATCACAGGTGAGTGCTGCACACTCTGGCACATATGGATCCTTACTATAGTTGTGCATTTCAACACATGGACTGGAGCGAGGGCAGAACCTACTGCTACCTGCGCATTCACTATGTGGTGAAGATCCTTAGCCTGTGAAGGGAGCAGAAAAAAATCAGATTTAATAAATTGAACCTATGCTAGCTATATGTTGACAGGCATTAACACCTGAAAGCAAAAGATTCAGCTCTTCTGCATAATGGCAATCAAATGCCATAGGCATTAAAAAAATTCAGCTGTAGCACAAGAAATTCAAACATCTTGATTGACAGAATGTACATGTCCCACTTATCCTGATTGAAATGAAGATTCCAGTTGTGCCAGCAGAACTCTTCATGAGTTTTCATACTTCCTTTTTGTACTCTGCCATCAAAGGTTCTAAATAGAATCTCAAGTCTTTGTGGAATTTGGATAGAAGAGATTCATTTTTGACCTTTAATTAAAAAAAATTAATATAAAAAAATCCTTCTGAAATTCTTATGTTCACAAAAGGGTGTTTTTTTTCCTCCTTTTACACATTTTTATGGCAGTAAAGATCTTTCAAAGTTTTTAGTTCTTCAATTAGAGTTTTGTTCTGGTTTTCAAGAACAGCAACTCGATTTTCAAGACATTTCACATATTCTTTCTTCTTTCTACGGCATTCTCGAGCTGCTTCTCTGAAATTCCAAAGCAAAGTTTGTTAATTATTACATAGAAGTCAAACTAGTTTGGAATTACAAGCATTCTGCTTTTGCTTCATAGCTGATGTGCATCTAAAGAGGCTTGCCTTTCTCATTTCACGGACTGTGAAAAGTAAAACAAAGCCGCTTTCTCTGAAAAAATACTGATGTATCTACTTAACATAAAAATATTTAAAGAGCTGCAAGGATTAGCTCTTTGCAAGCTTGCTATTTTTGCCTGAAGAGTTCAAATTATTTATCCTATCAGTGATCTAACATTTTTTAAAAAAATGGTCTGGAAATCTGTAAACAGATAAATTATTTCATCGGCCTGAAGCACACATTTCAGGGGAGTACATTTTGGCTTTGTGAACAATAATGCTTTGGGACTAATGAGAAATTAGAGGGTATCTCATAGGCAACTGGACTAGATGGGACGTCAGCCTGATTCAGCAGAGCCCTGCACATGTCCTTAAATATGCTTTTAATAAAGTAACAAAGTTTGTCTACAATTACACATTTGAAGAAAAGGAAATACAGGAGCTGCAACAGAGGTTATCAGTGATACATGATCCTGCTGAACAAAGTGACACTGTCCTCAGGATAAACATCCACAGCAAATACTTAAATACTCGAAGAGGGATGCGGCCATGGTCCCCTTATACCGTTTCTTATAGCTGGCTAGTTTATTAACACCTTTAAGCTTTCTTTATCATACCAATAATTTCAAGATTTTAATGAATTGGCACTAGCATTGTTGGGGCAATTTAGTCTCTTCAAATTGTATAATGAGCTTGCAGTGCCTCCAAGGAGATACAAATACAGTATTAGTGACTAGTTGTATTTACCACTCTCATCCTGAGACACAAGTGGGAATTAAGGAGATGCTCACATATGACACCTGTGGATCAGCTGCCAATCAGATATTGGGCCAAGTTCTAAGTCTTGTTAATATATGAGGCCCTTAACAACGCAGGACCACCTGGCCATTAGATCACCTGGGGATTAATTGGTCTGTGTTTTTATATTGCTGCTTTATTGGTTTCAGGTTGTGGTTTTGTTGCAATGTTTTAACTGATATCTTGGTGGTTGGTTTTAGACTGTACACAGCTTAGAAATCTTTGAAATATAAAGTAGTTTAATAAATGCTTTTAAATAAATAAGTAAATAAATGCACAATGCACGTGTCTCTGGTGTTAGAAGGACAGGACTGGCTGAAATCTACTTCTCCTTTGAAAACCTCCTGAGTTTCCCTTCTGTTTAACTAATGTATTAGTCTTTCTTTAAAAAGAATTAACAGCCCCCCTCCCACATTGTTTCTTTAAACTGGAAAAGTTTGAAGAAACAAAAGCTGTCAAACACCCCAAATAATTATAGTCTAAATAAGCATTTGTTTAGAAAGGGGAAAAAATACCGTATTTTTCGCTCTATAACACGCACCCCACCATAACACGCACATAGTTTTTAGAGGAGGAAAACAAGAAAAAAAATGTTCTAAACAAAACAGTGGATGTATGATTTTTGTGGTTCATGCTGTGGCCACAGACATGTGATCTGATGGTGAGTTTGGGTAGCCCAATGCAAAAATCCTGAGGATCCATGCTTTGTAACCATGTTTTTGCACCACTGCGGCCCCAGGCAACAGTGGGTGCATGATTTTTTTGGTGCAAGCTGTAGCCATGGACATGCTATGTAATCTGATGGTGATTTTGGGGTGACCCAGTGCAAAAATCCTCAGGATCCATGTGGATCCGTGCTTTGTAACCACGTTTTAAGTGGGGAGGGAAGGAAAAGCACTCAAGGGACAAGGAACACGCGTGGGGTGGGTGGAGAAGGATACTGTTAATAATGCAGAAGAGGGGTATAAGAGGAGAAGGCTCCTCTCCTCTCCCGCTTTGCTCCTTTAAAGCAAGCAGGCTCTCTGTCCCTCTCTCCTCCCCACTCAGCGGCTCTTCTCCTACTTTGCTGTTTCAAAGAGAGCCACGGAGGAGGGAAGGAAGGGGAACCATGGAACCTCTGCTCACAACTGTAGCAGATCCCCCCATCATCTGTAGGCATTCGCTCCATAACACGCACAGACATTTCCCCTTACTTTCTAGGAGAAAAAAAGTGAGTGTTATGGTGCAAAAAATACGGTATTTCTTGGGCAGTGGGGAAGAGGGCAAAATAAGAGAAGTCTACTGTAAATCTTGGGTGATATGATTGTGTAGCCAAATATTATTTTATGGGGGAAATATTTCAGTGAATGCCTAAGACCAAATGTGAAACCAAATACCTGTTTTTCATCAGCCGTATTTCACGTTTCAACTGTGGATCATCCGTCTTGGTTGACTGAGATGTCAAGGAGACAGGAGCTGTCATCACAACCGTCTGGGGGAGGGAAGTGGTGGTTGGTGTGCTGCGTATCTGGTATGTCTGCATGTCTCCTGATGCAGCTGTTAAGGAAGCACAGTAAAGAATGCTGTGAAGAAAGGTGTTTTAAAGAAGACCCACATTTCCTGTTTGAATTCGGGCACACACAGCCAAGCACAAATGTACACAGCAGCGGAGGGTGTACATGTAAAAAACTGGATATGGGCTCATAAACAGTAGCCAGATATCTCTTGAGGATAAACATGACACCTTTTCAACAATTTTAGTTTTACTTCCCTTCCTTCAGAATGTATTTTGACAAAACTATTTTGAAGCAGCAGCACCTTCAAAACATTGCTGCTGAATATACAATATTGGTTAATTACATAATTCTGCTGCCTTCATTCCTAGGCAGAAGCTTAAAGAAGCCCAACATGACACTGGCAATGCAAAAACATGATTTGTGTTAAAACTGGGCCCTCAGCTGCTGCATGTGCAATGTTAGTTCACCAGCCCAACTCCTGCCTGGGTCACAGATCCAAGGCATGCTTAATGCTGTACATGCAGATGAGGACACCTTGTTTTAAGAAGGCTGTGCAGAACCCACCCTGGATTCTGCTTATGTAGTACTGCATATTAATAAGGCTTTAGGCATACAATATACAGACACGATTAATAGAAAAAATTAGAATAATCTGTGACAGTAATGTAAAAAATTTTTAGCCTTAAGACGCAGCCAGGATGAAAACCCTTCTCAACAATCTTTGGACTGCTGCAGATGAGATATGCACGTTTAACAGAAATTAACACGGGCTTTACATGGCCATAGTCATAAATCTAACATTGCAATCGTGTGAGAAGGAAAACCTCAGGATTAGGATTGGGCATGAAAGCTGCTGCCTGACAAAAGAATTAGTATCCAGCTACAAAAAGTGAAGTAGGCGTCATCCCTTGGAAAACCACAGTGTCGGGGAGAAATAGGAGCATTTCTGAATTATTTGTAGTAGGTACTTACTCTGCACGACCACCTGGTTGCTTGGCACAAGTATCTGCTGACCATCAGATGTCTGTACATACTGTAATAGCGGAGTCCCACCAGCATTTGTAAAGGTCTGCAAACCTTGCACACACTCTGTCGCTGGGCTGCTCAGCTGTAATGGTCCATTTGGAGCAATGGCAACTTTAAGACAAGAAATAATGAAACGGAGAAGACACTGATCATTGGACAGCGGTGTGTATGGTAGGTTTATAACTTCTTGACCCCCCCAAAAAAATAAAACCCATGATTTCCTGTATCATAAAGGGATGAACTTTTGCTTAGAAACACTGAAGAACTGACTAATTCTTTTCAGTTGCAAAAAAAAGGTCACCCCAAAATGAAAAGCTGGAATTACCGTATATGTAACGTCATATGACTCAATGAAAATGGCTTCAAGAACTTGGCAGAAATATTGAAACCTTGCAAAAATGCATTGCAGGTATTGGAGAATCACTGGAAACGGGAGCCATCCATACTCCACAGATAACAAGAAGTAATCAGTGCTAAGAAAACGCAATCAAAGTGACGCAGGAACTTTCTGGTGCTTGCAGCAGAAACAAAAGACAAACTGCGACTTTGATTTATTCTAATCAATAAGAAGTGCTGTACATTGTACAAGCATTAGAAAATTTGCATGCTCTATTTTTCCTGTATTATATTATAATTATATTATATATTATATTATATCATAATATAGTATAATATAATTACATAATACATTATAGTTACATATACAAAAACTGATTTATTGATTTCAGGCAGGACCTCTTTTTCAAAATATTTGGAAATGACGGATGACTGTTTTTAGGCAAAAGTTCATCCAAGCTATAGGAAGATGAGGTTGTAAAAAAACCCTAATATACGGCTATCATGTTCTTTCTGTTGTGCTGATATCACAAAAATCTTCCACCAATTACAGTCTCTTTCCTGTGAACAATTTACTTCATTTTGCAACCAGCACCTTCATTTCCCAAACCACATCATAGAACCATGGAATTGTAAAGTTGGAAGGGGACCCAAGGGTCATCTAGTCCACCCCCTGCAATGCAGGAATCCAAATTAAGGCACTCATGACAGATGGCCATCCAGCCTCTGCTTAATAACCTCAAACCACAACATTCTCTTCCTTTTGCTGGCCTGCAAATTATGATTTATAAACTAGTAATAGATGAATGGGGAAAAAATTCTCAGCAGAATTGTTATAATTTCAGAAGGGACCTTTGGATAGCATTATTCTCAGGCTAATACAAAATTCAACTTGAAATATATTTCCAGAAACAGCATTCCTAACACAGACAATTATAAATAATACATACTATATTGTCCAGTGCTTGTTTGGTAAACGGGCGTAGGGACAGACATTGATGTGATAGTAGAGATACCAGGACTTGCTTCATCTCCTTTCCTATCTCGTGCGTCTTCAGAAGAAAGATCATTGAAGATTTTTCTATAAAAATTACAACAAAAAGACCAGACATGGCTGAAAAAACATTTTTTAAAAATGTAATCATTACTTCCAATGCATAACCCTAGATATGCAGTACAGGTGATTTGCATCTTATGCTTATTTTACTTAGGCGACTGCAGCTTTGCATGGGTGGTAGAGAAGTAAATAAATGACCAGAGAGCAGAAGAAACCTGCTCTCCGTTTACTAATTCTCCTCCGCGCACACACCTGCACAAAGCTGTGATCGTGGCAGAGGTGGATTTCGGGAGTATGACCGGTTCTGCTGCACTGGGTGCTGAGCCTAGGGGGCGCCACAGGGCATCATAACTATGGCATAGTGATTTAAGTAGAACAAGAGAAGGTGGCAGCATGCATTGACTTTGGGCCTCACACAGGGCGCTGCTGAAATATGAAAGACCCAAGTCAGCCGCTGATTGTGTGCTCACCTGGTTTTGGGAAAGCAGCATGAGGACTGTAGCAGTGTCCCAGAGCCCTCGCGCTGCTTTCCCTTGGGTGAGGCACCAGGCTTTGGGAAAGAGGCACAAGAGCTCTGGGCATGGCCCTAGAGTCCTCCTGCTTCCTTCCCAAAGCTTGGACAAGCATTTTTGCGTATACATGTGGACCCTCATGTAAGATGCGAGTTACTTTTATTTCTTTTCATGGTGGACAGAACCAGAATACAGAGAGAAAGATGCTGCTTTGTGGCTTTGGAGAAAATGACAATTATTTACCTTTTTTAAAAAAGTTAAATTCCACCTTTCTGCAATACAGGGGTAGGGAACTGGATTGTGTTGGTAGGCCAGATCCTTATCAGGACCACCACTCTGCAGCTTCTGAGGGATCTGTCAAACCCTGTGGGCTGCATGCATCTTACCAACCGGAAAAGCTCCGCTGAAGAGCACCAAAGAAATGCATAAGGAACTGACCTATAAGATGGACGGCGTGCTAGGATTCCTCTGGCTTTCTGTGAAGAGCCTATGCTATCTGAGGAATCTTGTGAATCGTCACTTTCTGACAAAGACACCTGAAAGAAACACATTTTGTATTATGTTGCTGAATAGCGTAAGAGACAGCAGGAATGCCAAGAGACACCTTTTGGGAATGCCAAGTATAACTGAATCAGCAGGTTTTCAACCATTTGCAAACGTTTTTTATTACATTTAGAGTTAACAAGTTTCTTCAAAAGGAACACACCACTACTGCTATTTAAACTAAAAAAAATAAACATGGTCCATTGTAGAGTTTGTTGTTCTGAAGTAATTCATAGGACTGTAATATAAAACAAGCACAAAAAACACTTACTGCAAACTCATGAGAAAAGGGGTTGGTCAAAGTTTCTGGAATAGTTGCAAAAATATTTGGTGTTGGGTATATTGAAAAAGATGGGTTTTAACAGCAGTGCAAATGGTGATAGCATTAAGAAGTCAATAGTCTATCATTCTTCTGTTTGAATAAGTGAATGTGTGATGTAGGAAGGAACAAAGATTGGTCTTTGCTGGTACAGGTCTGCTAAGCATTAAAATCAGAACAGCACCAGTTTATTTTAACAATATCTAATTTTGCAGTGAAGCCTGTAGCAATGTAATGATATATATTCAAGGCTCCAAACTGAAAATATGAAGATTTAGATAAGGAAGGAAGAACATAAGGAAACAAAACAGAAATGTCTCAAGGACTCTTGGATTTTCATTCTTTCTGCGCACTTCACCAGTTTGGCAAATGTCAACAGTCCTTCTGGTGTTCCCAAATAAACGTCTTTCATTTACAGCTAACTCGTGAAGCAGCAGCAAAAGCTCCACAGGGCATAGAGCTCTTGCAAAAGTATGTTGGTAAAGTAAAACAAAAAGAAGGCTGCTGTCAGGAGAGAGGGGCAGCTCTAGCTTTCCCTCAGTTTTCAGCAATGAAATTGCAGCATTTATATCCTACAGAACTCCTAAGTGTAAGACAAATTCCTCTGTATTAGAAACAAAATGACTGCTTTTAGATCTTTGACATATGTAACACAGACAATGCACAAACATTGGAGTTTTAATTATTTTTAGGGGGCAATACTACTGCTATCTTCAACTAAGACTTCAACTAGGGCTATCGTATAGGTGGAGCAAATTTGTTTCCTGTTGCTGGAGAGGGCAGGACCCAAACCAGTAAGTTCAAATCTCCAAAAAGGGGTTTTCAACTAATCATCTGGAAGAACTTCCTGATAGCATGAATAGTCCAACAGTTAAACAAGCTGCCTTGGAAAAGTGGTGGGCTCTCTTTCATTAGATGTTTTTAAGCAGAGACTGGGTGGCCATCTACCAAGGATGCTGTTGCAGCCAATTTGAATTAGATTACCTTTGAGGTCTCTTCCAATGCTAAGATTGTATTATTATAAATAACCAACAACACCTTAAGAGAAGGCTTACAAGGCTTTTCAAGACAGACGAAAACATACACAATTGATCAAAACATGAAAAATATTTTCTATTGTTTGTTTCTTCCTATACTAGCTTTAGCTTTTCTTGTTTGGGTTTGTGTTGTTTTTGATTTTTTAATCATTGGTGCACATAATCCTGAAGATTTTAAATACTGCATTTAGTTTATATGAGGTCTTATATGTCCAACCAGCCATAGTAACTACTGGCTCCAAAGAATGGATGAGGTAAAAGTTCTACCCACCCACCCAGAGTTCCTCCTATTGGCTCCACCCAAGTTCTGATCGTTGATGCACTTCCTATCAGCCATGTCAAAATGTTGCAATGCAATCTTTGGCTCATGGGGGAGGGGTAGTTTCATAATGAGAAAAAGACAAAATTACACCCCCCCCAAAAAACCCCCCACTTTCTCTGCTGTGCTATAGAACACTAAAAGGCTCAAGTTAAGGCTCTCAGTCACAGCACTTTATTCCTATGTAACAGGATATGAGGGAGGCTTCCGGATGGCAAGAAAAGAAGACTACTTTTTCCTTTCACTCCTGTAATACTCCTAAACAATATATTGTAGCTCAGTAATAGACCACATGTTTTGCATGCAGCAGGTCCCAGGTTCCACCCCTGGGCAACTCCACTCAGCTCTGGGAAACGCTCCTGCCTGAAACCTCTGAACAGTCACTGAAAGTTAGTGTAGTCAGTACGAAGCTAAACGGATAAATTGTCTCTCTCAGTGAAGGTAGCTTCCTGTGTTTGTAGACAGCTTTATCTGCCCATTGCTGTAACAGCAGTGAAGTGGTATTGGGGGTTACTCACACTTACACAAGGTGCAATCCTGTGAAGGATGGTAACACCTCATTCTGCCCATGCAACCCTTCCAGGGCTACTTCCTTTTTCTTACAATATCACTCTCACCACCCCAGTTTTTAGAGTTTCTTCTCAGGCCTTCACATCTCTAGATGTGGGGGGCATAGAGGGAGTGCAAATTTCATTGGACAAGTGGAAGTTGTCCACCGGGCTTGGTTTTGACTTTTTAATTAATTGGTGTTTAGAACATTAGGCATTTTAATAAATAAGACAAAATAATAGTCCATAATAATGATGTGGAGCTTTGCTGGCTTGCTGTTGTCACCCCACAATAGGCTGAAATACACTATAGCAAAATTCAGGCGCTGTCAATAAAACTTCCAAAGAAAGTTAATAGTACCTGCACTGATTGCCCTTGTGGCGAGTGAATGACAGATGAGGTTTGAGCTGTATGAATGACTCCCTGGACTTGATCCCCAGAGAGCTGAACCACTGTCAGTGGAGTTTGACCTCTAAGGGACATCTGAAACAAATCAAGAGTTGATTAGCCAAATCATGAAAAAACACAATTTAGGCAATAAATCAATAAGCGCCTACATTTAATGACACTGAGACTGAGGAAGAATAGTACTAAATTTCTAGTAAGACAAGACTTCTTAAGTGAATATCCATTTTTGAATAGTGGTTGCATTTAGCCAGCTTTCATATCAAGACACCTCAGTTAACACAAGTTCACACTAGATGTCCTCAGGGGTAATGTGCCACTCAAAACATACATGATTTTCAGCCCAAGTAAGATCGTTTTCCAAATCTAATAGCAAAAATGTGCCTATTTTATGTAATTAGTCATTTCTGCTTTACAGTAACAAAGATGGGCAACCTGTAGCTTGGGAGCCTTTTGCACTGACCTCGTTTTATGCAGCCCTAACACTTCCTGAAACTGCCCCCATTCCTCCATGCCATCAGACGTCCCTCTTTTCTGTTCATTTTCTCCTTTTTTTCTTGACCTTTAAAAAGGATTTTGTCCCGTTCCCCCCCCCCCCATTTATTTCTTCATTATACAATTGGGAGATGCATTATTTATCTATAAAAATAAATAAATCTTGTAAAAGCTTTTTACTCATTTCATGGCTTGGAGAAAGTAATTCTGTCCAACCTCAACTGTCTGAGATTGGTAGTCTTGTGCATATATACATGTACAGGCTCTGGGCATAAGCACATCTGTACAGTGGTGCCTCGCAAGACGAAATTAATTCGTTCCGCAAGTCTCTTCGTCTTGCGGTTTTTTCGTCTTGCGATGCACGGTTTCCCATAGGAATGCATTGAAAATCAATTAATGCGTTCCTAGGGAAACCGCCTTCAGACCAGGTCCGGGGACAGTCTGTCCCCGGACCTCTTCTGAAGGCTGGGGGGGGGGACAAGGGCTTTTCTTCCCACCCCCAGCATTTTAAAAAACCCTGGGACAGCGGAGGACTTCTCCGCTGTCCGGGCGATCTTAAAATGCTGGCGGGCGGCATTTTAAAATCGCCCCGGACAGCGGAGGACTTCTCCGCTGTCCGGGGCGATTTAAAAGCCCCTGGGAAGGCAGGCAGGGGGGGACAAAGACTTTCGCCCCCCGCCCGCCTTCAGAAGGTGTCCCCGCCCCCCCTCCCCACTTTGGAACAGCTTTCCGAAGTGGGGCGGCTGGGGCAGGCGTCCCCGCCCCCCCTCCCCACTTCGGAACAGCTTTCCGAAGTGGGGCGGCTGGGGCAGGCGTCCCCGCCCCCCCTCCCCACTTCGGAACAGCTTTCCGAAGTGGGGCGGCTGGGGCAGGCGTCCCCGCCCCCCCGCCCCACTTCGGAACAGCTTTCCGAAGTGGGGCGGCTGGGGCAGGCGTCCCCGCCCCCCTTCGGAACAGCTTTCCGAAGTGGGGCGGCTGGGGCAGGCGTCCCCGCCCCCCTCCCCACTTCGGAACATCTTTCCGAAGTGGGGCGGCTGGGGCAGGCGTCCCCGCCCCCCTCCCCACTTCGGAACAGCTTTCTGAAGTGGGGCGGCTGGGGCAGGCGTCCCCGGCCCCCCTCCCCACTTCGGAACAGCTTTCCGAAGTGGGGCGGCTGGGGCAGGCGTCCCCGCCCCCCCTCCCCACTTCGGAACAGCTTTCCGAAGTGGGGCGGCTGGGGCAGGCGTCCCCGCCCCCCCCCTTCGGAACAGCGTTTTAAAATGCTGGGGGTCGGGAGCGAAGCGCTGCCGACCCCCAGCATTTTAAAACCTTCCCGGGACACGGGGAGATTTTAAAATGCTGGGGTTAGGCAGCGCTTTGCTCCCGACCCCCAGCATTTTAAAACCTCCCCAGGACACGGGGAGATTTTAAAATGCTGGGGGTCGGCAGCTAACGCTTCGCTCCCGACCCCCAGCATTTTAAAACCTCCCCGGGACAGGGGGAGATTTTAAAATGCTGGGGGTCGGCAGCTAACGCTTCGCTCCCGACCCCCAGCATTTTAAAATCTCCCCGGGACAGAGACTTCTCTGCTGTCCCTTGGAGATTTTAAAATGCTGGGGGTCGGCAGCGAACGCTTCGCTCCCGCCCGCCAGCATTTTAAGATCGCCCAGGGCAGGCGGGGGGGGGAGGCAGGCAGGGGGAGCAAAGACTTTTGCCCCCCGCCGGCCTTCAGAAGAGGTCCTCTTCTGAAGGCCGGCTGTGGGCGAAAGTCTTTGCTCCCGACCGCCAGCATTTCCCTATGGGCTTTCGTCTTGCGATGCAAGCCCATAGGGAAATTCGTCTTGCGAAGCGCCTCCAAAACAGAAAACCCTTTCGTCTTGCGGGTTTTCCGTCTTGCGAGGTACCACTGTAATTGGGAATTCTACTCTGAGATCACTATGGTGAAAAATGAAGCAGGGCAATCGTTATTCCAAAATAGCTAATTCAGAACACTTTTGTCTCTGGATCTGTCCACTGCCTGTATATGGTTCCCAACAGATTACCCTAGAGAAAATTACCTCCCCCGCCGCCAACAAAAAGAAAGGTTGACCACCCATGCTGTAAGAAGTCGTGCTTTTCTGACTTCCACTGACAAGAAAGTTCTGAAATTCAGACACTCTGCAACAGAACCCAAATTCATTAATTTTCAGTGCCATCTAGCAAGTACAGCCTCTGCTCTTTTCAACTCAGATCAAGGAGAGCACATGCATAAGCACCAATAAAATGAAACGTCACAACATTAGTGCTTGGTGGACTGCACCCTTTGTTTTGCTCCTGTCCTTTGTGCTAAGGTCAGAAAGGCCGTAGGAAGCAAAAATACTGAAGCAAACAACAGCTGATTAACCAGTATTTTTATAGCAGATTTGTTATGATTCTGTGACTGGGAGACAGTTTTTTAGAATTAGCAACTCTTAAGTTAAAAAACATGGAGATGCTCAACTTTCCCATTTCTTTGCTTAGCCGGTCAGCCTAGGTGATCCTGGAATAAGATCTAAAGAAAGAACATTTGGATTTTATGAGACATGTCAATATCTAGTGGATATGGATGCATTTTCAGCCCCACACAGGAAACACATGATTAGCTCAAATTCCTGGAAATTATGTATGCACACACACATACAAATATAAATATAATGCACTGTAAAAAAACCCCAATATTGTACAGTAAAATTTCAAATTAACCTACTTAAAAATTCCTCAGAGGATCTGACCTTAGATAGCTTTCTTTACCTGTTGAGAAACACGAGAAAGCTGAGCTGCTTGTAGCGTGGTACCTTGTAAAGATGCTGCTTGTGCGGGTGTTGCTGAATTGTTACTGTTGCTTTTGTGAGCCTCTTCCATAATCAGCCTATAAGAAACCAAAAGACAGCAAAATGCAGAGTTTATTATTACCCAAGAGAGACGGATGCTTTTCAAAGAGTGCCAGAGGACATTATAAAATAATACTGCCTTGTTGGTGATTACTGTCTTGGCTCTACCCACAGTTGTGTCTGCCAGCCATCGTAAAGAGGATCTTGCACCAGGAGTTGTCAATATGTGCGATTCAGAGATAGGCCTAGAACCTTGCTGAAAGCAATGGATCTTATGCAGCCTGAAACATTTTAAATCTTGCTGATTTCAATGAGACTTTGGTACACTGAACTTCCCTGGATTATGCCCACTGACAAGTATTCTGGACACCACCTTTGCTGCTGCCATGAATTTTGGACCTTCAAGAAATACAACGGCCTTCCACTATGCTAGATGGACCATTAGTTTGAAACTGTGTAATACATTTCTTTATATCCTTGTGAGCGACACCTATTTGATACAATAGTGTGGTAATTAGTCACATAATGATCTTGTCACTTATAAATTCTATTTTTTACAGAAATGAAAAAATCCATATATAATAGTAATTTGGATACAGAGCTCCTGTGAACATAACATGCTCCTGCCTTGGGGCAAGGAAAGAGGGTTTTCTCTGATTTCTTCTCCTCTCCTAACCCCCTCAAAAGAATTTCTAGAACAGAGCACAGAGGACTTGCAGGAAGAAAGCAGAATGGGTGAAAATCACCTCCACTGTGCCACAGGTTTTTCTTCCCCCACAAGGAGAGAACAATAGGGGAGGAGTGGGGGTGGTGGAGGACTAGTTATTTGTATTCTAGTTTATTTCAGAACTTTCTGCATCCATGATATGTAACTGCCGCGCATTTTATTACACCTGCTGCACAATTAAGCATTTCCTGGTCAACAGCACCAGGGTATGCACAGACAGTGTTCCAATAAAAATACCTCTGAAGCAGTCAAAGATGATCTGCCAGTTCCGAGCATGTTGTTACACAACATTTGAAATAGTTGCAAGAGCTGTTGCTGAGAAACTGGAAATTACATTTCTCTCAATGGAAATATGAGTCATTGATTTTTCCCTGCCGAGACCAACCACAGGAGCTCAGTCCTAAAACCTGAAGAATGCAAGTCACCATAATGAAAAAGTCTCAAGAGCTTCATTTCAGCCTTTCTATTCTTAATCAGATGAATCGTGCTATCAAACAGCAGACACCTCTCATGAACACAATGACAACTTAGCACATACTACACCCTCTCTCTCTCTCTCTCTCTCTCTCTCTCTCACACACACACACACACAGAGAGAGAGAGAGAGAGAGAGAGAGAGAGAGAGAGAGAGATTCTACAAGTGAACTCAGATGTTGAGTTATAATAGCTACAAAGAGAAAACCAAGCTGCTAAGCAATGAGGGAGGTTTCAGCAGCTCAGTGGGATGCCAAGATTTGCAGAACCAGAGAAAATATTTTGGAGGGGAATGTAAGAAGACAACCCCCTACCCCCAATCATATCAGACCATGCTCAGTGACCATAAAATGCTCAGTGGTTTTTTGGAGTGAGGGACATGCTGGTGGTAATAGAGAAATAGAGCCAGCAATGGCTGGCTGACTGGAACACTGAACAAGAACATTCCAAACTGCAACATTCAGTTGCAGCTCCACTTGTACTATTCTACTGCTATGGTTTTCAAACTATCCCCCAAAGAACTCTGGTG
Organism: Podarcis vaucheri; assembly: GCF_965113315.1. Classification (NCBI taxonomy): domain Eukaryota; kingdom Metazoa; phylum Chordata; class Lepidosauria; order Squamata; family Lacertidae; genus Podarcis; species Podarcis vaucheri. Next base: position 20,426,290 of record NC_138760.1, on the reverse strand, counting down.
TTTCTCAATAAGGAGATCAGTAAAAGTGGGAAAACTTCCCTAAAAGGGAGCTAGCCCATCATTACCAATATGTGCAATGTGCAGCTGCCCAGGAGTTTTGTGAGTGTTCTATAAAGTGCCCTCTCTGTTCACAAAGAACAGCAATGAGGCACAATAGGCCTGGTCAGTGCTCTGCAAGAACTGTGCATCCTGGAACATGCCCCACAGTCTTCTGCAATGAGAAGGACTTAATCAGCCAAAAAGTCAATACAGGAATTCCTTAAAGAGTTTGAAAACTATGTACTTTTTCTAATTACAAAGGATGGGGGAGGCTAATTCAGTATTATTGTTTACAAATTGAAAGAACAAGGCTTTTAAAAGCTTGTAAGGAACATGATCTGGAAATATCTCTTCCATCTCAGGGAATCTCTATTATAACCTTCCACACAAAATGAGACATAAAGGTGTCACAAAATAATGCCACCCAACTACAAAGAACACAGTGTTTGTATTTTGCAGGCTAAGATTGTGACAACTATATTACCTATTATTGTTGTTGTTGTTATTTCTGTAGCGCCCTTTAGCCAAGGATTGCATGGCAGATTACAATATAGAAACACAAAATACATGTCATAATAACAAACAAAAACAATACTCTCCCATTCAGTTTAGAAGGCCATAGAGTGTTTAATTAGTCAAAGGCCTGGGAGAAGAAGAATATTCTTGCCTGATGCCTAAAGATATGTAACAAAGGTGCCAGATGAGCCTCCCTGGGGGAGAGTATTCCACAAGCAGGGAGCCACCACAGAAAAGCCTTGTTCTCATGTTGCTGCCCTCTGGACCTCTTGCAAAGGAGGCATGCAAAGAAGGGTCCAGATCAATTCATATTGGGAGAGGTGGTCCTTGAGGTCTTGTGGTCCTGAGCCACGTAAAGCTATATAGATCAAAACCAGCCCTTTGAATTGTGCTCAGAACTAACTGGCAGCCAGTGCAGTCGGGCTAGGACTGGTATTACCGTATTTTTCGGACTATTGGACGCACCGGTCCATAGGACGCACCTAGATTTTTTTTGGGGGGGAAATAAAGGCAAAAAAAAATTATTCCCCCCCCGCCAGGCGCGGGGCTGGGGCGGGGAAGCCCGAGCTTCCCCCTCCCCCAGAACGGGACCCAGAGCCATGCCGAAGCTGCGCGCAGCTTTGGCATCGCTCTGGGAACTTGCGGGGCTGGGGGAGGAGGAAGCCTTCCGCCAGCCTCCAAACCATGTCGGGAGACAGCGGGATGGCGCGCTGCGCCTCTCCCGCTGTCCCCCGAGTTTGCGGGGCTGGCGATGGGGAGGAGCAGGCTTCTCCCCCCGCCAGCCTTCTAGACAAGTCGGGGGACAGTGGGAAGGGCGCGCTGCGCCTCTCCCGCTGTCCCCCGAGCTTGTGGGGCTGGCGGTGGGGCTCTCCTGAAGCCTGGAGGCTCCCCCCCCCAGCCTCCAGATCAGGTCGGGGAATAGCGGGATGGCGGAGCGCCGCCATCCCGCTTTTCCCCGACCTGATCTGGAGGTTGTGGGGATGGTGGGGGGGAGAAGCAGGCTTGCTTCTCCCTCCCCCAGCCTCCAGATCAGGTCGGGGAATAGCGGGATGGCGGAGCGCCGCCATCCCGCTTTTCCCCGACCTGATCTGGAGGTTGTGGGGATGGTGGGGGGGAGAAGCAGGCTTGCTTCTCCCTCCCCCAGCCTCCAGATCAGGCCAGGGAATAGCTGGATGGCGGAGCGCCGCCATCCCGCTTTTCCCCGACCTGATCTGGAGGTTGTGGGGATGGTGGGGGGGGAGAAGCAGGCTTGCTTCTCCCTCCCCCAGCCTCCAGATCAGGTCGGGGAATAGCTGGATGGCGGAGCGCCGCCATCCCGCTTTTCCCCGACCTGATCTGGAGGTTGTGGGGATGGTGGGGGGGAGAAGCAGGCTTGCTTCTCCCTCCCCCAGCCTCCAGATCAGGTCGGGGAATAGCGGGATGGCGGAACGCCGCCATCCCGCTTTTCCCCGACCTGATCTGGAGGTTGTGGGGATGGTGGGGAGGAGAAGCAGGCTTGCTTCTCCCCCCGCCAGCCTCCAGATCAGGTCGGGGAATAGCGGGGTGGCGGCTCTGCGCCTCCCCGCTGTCCCCAGCTTTTGGGTGCAGGCTGCTGCCCGCAAGCCTTGCGAGCCCGCGGGACATCCCGCCGGGCTTGCAAGACTTGGGATAGCTTCCTGAAGCCTGGAGAGCGAGAGGGGTCGCTGCGCTCGGACCCCTCTCGCTCTCCAGGCTTCAGCAAAAGCCTGCATTCGCACCATAGGACGCACACACATTTCCCCTTCATTTTTGGAGGGGAAAAAGTGCGTCCTATAGTGCGAAAAATACGGTATATGCTCAAACCATTTTGCCCCAGTGAGCAACCTAGCCACTGAATTCTGCACCAGCTGAAGTTTCTGAATCATTTTCAGAGGCAGACCCACATATAATGTATTGCAGTAACCTAACCTAGAGGTTACCAGAGCACAGACAACAGCAGTTAGGCTATCCCTGTCCAGATAGGAGCGCAGCTGAAGTTGAGGGAAGGCACTCCGTACCACTGAGGCCACTTGAGACTCAAATGACAGCAACGGAACTGGAAGGAGCCCCAAGATGCATATCTGCTCCTTCAGATGAAGTTTAACCCCATCAGGAGCAGGCAACCTCCCATCCATCCTGTCTAGGGATTCACCCACTAACACCCTGCCTTATCTGGATTAAGCTTCAGTTTGTTGGCTGTCATCCAATCCATTATTGAGGCAAGACAACAGTCCAGCACATCCACTGCTGGACTGTAAAGGAGAAGCAGAGCTGTGTGTCATCAGTACATTGCTGACAATGTACTCCAAAACCCGGATAACCCCCTCAGCAGTATCATGTAAATAGATGTTAAACAGCATGTGGGATAAAACTGAACCCCACAACGAAGGTTCCACAGGACCAAAAAGCACTCTCCAAGTATTACCCTCTGGAAATGACCGAGGAAGTAGGACTGGAACCACTTTTAGAAATCGCTAACTGCCTGTGCTGTGTGCTGCTCACCCAAACCCGCTGCACCTCCTGCACCATAACTCCCTGTCATGGGCTGGCTGGCTGCAGAGGAGTGGTGGGAGGCACCAGTTGGGGAACCCCCAGAGGAAGAAGGCTCAGAGCCAGGGGATTGGTGGTGGGATGATGATGAGTAGTCAAAAGGAGAAGAGTGAGAAGACAGGGAAAAGGAGGTGTCAGAAGCTGCAGGGGCAACAGGGTTGAGTCAACAGGAAGATGCGCTGTGGCAGACAGCAGTGCAGACTCACAGAGGCTTAGTGCAGGCAGGCTGTGGAAGAAGACAGGGAGTCTTCCCCTAATGCTGTGACCAGCTACTAGCCCTGCTGGTCTCCCAGAATGCACAGATAAATGGGCAGAGCAGGCAAGCATGAGGGGCAATGGATGAACAAGTCGGGCTTCCAGTGGTTTGTGGGTTGAGTGAGATGGCTGACAGCGCAGAAGAGTCAGCAAAGCAGAGAAGGCAAACTGGGCTTGTGGTGGTGGGGCAAGTCTAATGAGAGGGGTGGCACATATGGGGCGGAGCAGGCAAGGTGCACTGAGTAAGAGTGGTGGCACAATGGTGTGAGCAAGCTGCAGAGGTAGCAAGGAGTAAGGGGAGGGAACTTTGGCAAGGAGGGAACTTTGGCAAGTAATGGGAAGTGGAGGGGCTTTGTGGGAGAAGTGCTTTGGGGTGGGAGTTAGGGAGGTTGCCAAGTGAAGTGAGCAGGGGTGTCCCTTCCTAGTTATAATTAAAACAAAGGCAGAAACTGAGTCAGAACAGGCTGAGTCAATACAGTGGTACCTCGGGTTAACTACTTAATTCATTCCAGAGGTCCATTCTTAACCTGAAGCACCACTTTAGCTAATGGGGCCTCCTGCTGCCGCTGCACCACCGGAGCACGATTTCTGTTCTCATCCTGAAGCAACGTTCTTAACCTGAAGCACTATTTCTGGGTTAGCGGAGTCTGTGACCTGAAGCGTATGTAACCTGAAGAGTATGTAACCCGAGGTACCACTGTATACTACTTTCACACTTTTGTGGGTGCTCACAATTCAAGGAAAAAACCAGGCAAAACGTAATCATACTGGGTTCTGCCTCATAGACAATTTCTAAAATAAATGAAAACATTAAAAGGTGATCAGAGAAAAGGAAAGAAAAACAAAAAAACAATAGCAAGTGTCTTAAAATGTCTATTTCACACATTCAACTCTTGACCTAGACAAAAAATAAACAAGAATTGCAGTTCTCAAGATATTTGCCTAATTCATTATTTTCATTTATATGGACCCTTGCATTTTTTAATTGGAGCGACATAATGTAATTACACAAGAAGCAAGTTTATTACTTAATTGGTAAAAAGCAAATGAAAGTCCCTTTCATATACTGTTCTTATGCTAGATTTTACAAAAGCAACAAAACCTTATTATCTTAACTGTTCTTGCATTAAGCTTGGTTTAGCATAGGAAAAGAGTGGCAGGT